>NC_137792.1:9067429-9304929 GCF_963383645.1 Muscardinus avellanarius
TAATGGAATTTCCATGAAACTAAGAAAGAGCATTTTTAGGGTGTTTATTTGCATAAAATTCATCTTCTTGCACAATTCTCCAGCTATGCTCTCAGGGAATAGCTGAACTCTCATTATGCAAGCTTTGTTTTACTAACCGTTGCTAGTTAGCCACCCTGATGTCATTTTTCCTAATTGTCAAATAGTAGAGACAGATTTTTCACAAGTTCCAAGATTCTCTAAATGACTTTAGAAAATGAAACTCCAGTTTCAAAGACAGTTTAGAGGGTAGAAGGAACAATATTATGGGTAAATTAACCTATTAACAAAATAAATTGTCATAAAGAAAATGACTTATCACAGGTAGATGTGGTGAGTGTGTAATTCTATTATAGTACTTTTCAAGATCAAAAGGAGAATATATTATATAGGCAAATGTGATAATTAAATATATTTACATGTGTGGAATTTACAAAATAGGACCCAAAGGAGTATTAGTTTGAGTTAGAGCTTTTTGTTGATGTTTTCCTAAGGTCATTACTGTGGATCCTAGATACAGCATGATAGCCACGGAAAGGAAAACTTATCTACTTGGCCAAGGGGATTTTATAAACTAGATAGGGGAGAATATTTCTTTCATGGGTGAAGACTGTAGAAGTTTTTCAAAGGTCTTTTGTGGTGATATTCTCTCCTTGCCTTTCTAGAGATGACACCTCCTCTCCTCCCTTTCCTATTAGGCTTTGTGCTCCCGGTCACTGGCCTCCATGGACTGCAGCTATGGGCCCTCTTGCCTCCCACCGCACTGTCCCCACTCCCTGCCAGGCTAAAGGCTGGTGGCAGCCAATCCAGCAACTCTGCTTTCTACTCTCCCTCTGGGTTTTTCTGCCATGTGTCATACTGTCCCTGTATCTGTTCCTTCCTCTGGCCTCATCAGTTTGAGGATGGGAACAAGAAGTCTCCCTTTTTGCTAGTCCCAGGGGTTTCACCATCCCTTCCTTCTTCCCCAAACCATGATCACATCCTCCACTAAAATCTTCTCCATCACTCCATTTGAGCAACACAGACTGAACAGCCACACAAGACAATGTGGCTATCTTCATTCTTTTTAACATCCAATTCTAGTAACATCCATATTTCTTTTTGTAGTACTAGGGATTGAGCCCAGGGAAGGGGGCAGGGTTCTACCTCTAAGCTACACCCCTACCCCTATTTTAGTTTTTATTTTGAAACAGGGGTTCACTAAGTTGCTGAGGCTGGCCTTCAACCTGCCATCATCCCATTTCAGCCTTCTGAGTACTAGAATTATAAGTGGATGCCACCATGCTTGCCTCTATCGGGTTGTCTGATTCTTGACATTCTAGCATTAGAGAGACAGAGACTGAAAAGAGTAAAGGCTGTAGAGCCCCATAGATCTGGCTTTTAATCCCAGCTCTACTACCCATCTGCTGTGTAACTTGGGATAATTAGCCTCAATGTCCTCATCTATAAGGGAGGGCCATACCCTTCAGCTTATTCCAGGCATTAAATGAGATTAAGTATGTAAAGCATTTAGCATGGCAGATGAGACAAGGTCAGTAGGAATGGCCAACGCCACCATGACAGGGACATTGGAGAGGACCAGCTTGCTGATGTCCTTGTACCTGTTTGGAGACATAGGAGGTGCTTGTGTTCATACAGATGAGGCTCTCTTCATTGCAACAGCCACCGCAGCGAAACACATTCACGCAAGGGGGCTTAAAGAACGTATTGGTGCTCTTCCCCAGCTCGCTGGAGACTTCCACGCACGTCTCTCTAGGGCTGCACTGGGTGCGCTCCCACTCCTCATCTATAACTGCAGAAAGGAAGCTGGTTGGGGACAGCAGATGAATGGTTCCACCATGCCAACATGTACCAGGGTGCTGAACATGGCCATTTTTACCTTCTTACTGCTGAACTATTTTACTAGGTTGGTAATCTTTGTTTATCCTTTATCCAAAGGGTGCAAAATAAATAAATAAACAAAACCACAATCTGCATTCTTGGCCATTGGTATTATACCTTTACTAGATATTTTATTTCCCTTTGGGGAAGGACACTATCTGTCATACTGGGTCCATCTGGAGAATCTAGTTAATAAATTAGGAAGTAAATGGAAGCATGTAAAAATAGCATAAATAATCAATAATGAATCTATTTACAGGATATAGCTGGATAACATTTCTTCCACTTGGAGCCAGGTATGGATTGGTTTTAGCACCATCAAGAAATATGTTTCTGTTGGTCACTTAAGTAACTAGAATGGGACTTGAACCTGGCAAGTACATGAATGGACATTTAAGTGGAATGAATCTTTCCTTAAATCCGAGTTTTCTCATTTTCAAATGCCCCATACAGATATTTATATAACATGATGTAGTTAGTCCATCAATTTCAATAGAAGGAGCAATCCTCTGACCAGAGCTAATCTGAGGAAAACAAAAAAAGAGAGAAAGAAACCTCCAGAAATAAAAAGGAAGTTACATACTTTCTTGTAAAACAGTACATGTTTTTCTCCCATAGTTTAATTTTGAAGTCAGAGTTTGATTGGTCATGCTGCATAGCCTTTCTATGGCTGCCTTTTGGGTAAGATTCAATTTTATAATAAAAACATACTGAAAGACTTTTGCCTTTCCATGGAAGAAAAGGAAGACTATCATAAATGAGTGGTATCGTGAAAACCTCTTGTGGTAGGTAGCTTCAAAACTAACCCCTAATGGTCCCCCATTTTTTTGTGTCATCTCCTCCCTCTATGTATAGACATAGTCCCTGTCAACACATAGATACAAAGACTGACTCACTACTTATGAAGAGAATATAGTAAAAGTGATGGGATGCAATACCCATGTTTAGGTTAAAAAAGGTTGCAAGTGTCTAATCTGCTGGCACCACTGTCTGCCTGTCTGTTTGTATCTCTGTCTGTCTGTCTGACTCTCCTCTGCCTGTAGGCTTTCATAAAGCAAGCAACCACGTTGGAAAGATTCACATGGCAAGAAACTGAGGGAGGCCTCTGGCCAATATCCAGTGAGAATCTGGGACCTGAAGTCCAAGAGCCTGTGAGGAATTGAGTCCTACAAACAACTGTTGCATGAACTTGGAAGCACAGCCTGCCCTAGTTGAACCTAGAGATGCTTGTAGCCCTGGCTGACATCTCGACTGCAGCCTCCAGAGAGACCACTGAAATAGAGAAACTCATCTAGGCCAGGCCTGTATTTTGCATCCACAGAAACTATGAGATTAAAAAATGTTTGTTTTGGGCAGTTAAGTTTGGGGAGCATGTGTTATGCAGTAATAGACAAATATGTCTTCACTTTTACCCCATCTTTAAAAAATAGGTATTAGTTTCTCCCTAGATTATTCTGAATTGTCATAGATATAGACATATTTCCATTAGAAAGGATAAGAAGACTTTTGCTTGAAGTATATGGATATGATATTACTGTTTGAAATCTGACCTTAGATTATTCCTTTAAAATATCTTTTCCAAATACTTTTCCCATTTTCATTCCTTAATCTCAGTTTTCCACATATGTTGCTTCTTAAAGTTACCGACAATACAAAATACAACATGTTTGACTGACTGAGGGGCACTGCATATACTACACAATTTGCCTAAACTTTGTTTTTTTCATAATAAAAATATTCTATTCTGAGAAACCTCCTTATAATTCATGATTATGAATACTTATATAAAGAGCCTGATGGCTATAAACATGAGATATAAATTACTCAATTAAGAATTAATATGGGCATTATTTAATTCACAGATATTAGTCATGAATCTTTGAAAAAACAAGTAATCAGCTTATTAAAATATTTCACATTTAAATTCTATTTAAATGTTGTTTTCCATTTTCTCTTCTTATTTAATCAACTGATTTATCAAAATCTGAGAGGAAATAGGTTTTTTGTTTTTTGGTTTTTTTTTTTTTTTTTGCAGTACAGGGGATGGAACCCAGGGACATTCTGCCTCTGAACTACACTCCCAGCCCTATATTTTAATCTTTTATTTTTTGAAACAAGGTCTCACTGAGTTGCGAAGGACCTCACTAAGTAGCTGAGGCTGTTCACGAACCGCAATCCTCTCTCACTCCCAAATGCCGGGATTACAAACGTATGCCATCACACCTGGCCAGAGGAAATCTTTTAATCAAAATTTTATGTAGATATGACCAATGCTACTGGATGACCAGAGGCTTTGTAGTTCTACTATTCTTTGCTGTTGTTTAGGAAATTTTCCTGAAATCTCAAAGAGAGAGCTGATAACAAATTATAATTGGTGTGACACACTGATTTATTTACTTCTTCTAACTATAGATAACTTTAAATAATCCCCTATGTAATTAGGAGAAAAATTTTGGAGTTTGAAAATTCTACTTTTTAATGGTTTCAACCTTAGAAAACATTAATGTTCCTGACTTTTCAAAATCTCTTAGGTTTGGTTTTATGGTAATCCTTGTTTTCCTGGAGACCCTCCAGGCTTATTTTAGGCCTTCTGAAAGGTAATCTGATTAGGCCATTGATCTCTATACATAAGGTTCCCACCACTTTGTGTTTATGAAGTCCATATTAATTCACCACAAAGAAACAACTAGAGCTTTATTATAGTTTAGATTCAAAATGTCCTCCAATACTTCATGAGTTAGACAAGATAGCCATGTTCAGAGGCAGGACATAGCTGGAGGTGGGTCCCTGGGTACATGGCCAGGGACAGAGATTTCCTGGGCCAGGTCACTGCAACTCTTGATGTCTGTCCTCTTTCCTCTCTCTCTGGTCCTTGTTACCGCGATGAGCCAAGCATGCTCTGCTATCTCTCCTTCTCTCTGCTCCCCGCTACCATGCCCTAAACTCTGCAAATGCAACCCAACCTAAGATGAACTGAAATCTCCAAAACTGCGAGCAAATAAAACTCTTCCTCTAAGTTGTGTATGTCAGGTGTTTGGGTCACAGCAATAAAAATGCTGATGAAAAAGAATCTTCTGCAAACTCGTGTCTACCGTGCTCCTAATAGATTTCCCCATCTATGCACTGCCTTCCCAATGGCTGACAGAGACCTGTGCAACATAGTCATTCTTTTACAAATGAAAAAGAGGACAATTCTGGATAGAAATAAAATAATAATTCTGATTTAGTGGTCAATTTAAATTATGCATCCGATATAATCATTTACTAGGTATTCATGTTGTTCAAATCTACAATGTTCAATCAACAATGCGACAGTAACTTTTCATGTTGTTTTGATATATCACCAAAAAATGTGCCTGACAGGTGTGGTGGTGCATGCTCAGCAATGCAGTAAGACTTTCAGAAACCTAGGGAGAATCGGTTTCAAAACAAAAATTTAAAAGCGCTGGGGGTGTAGCTTGAAGGTAGAATACCTTTGTCTTCAATCCCTGGTACTAAAACAAAAACAAAAACAAAAACAAAACAAAAAAAAATGCCAGTCAGGTGTGGTGGTACATGCTTGTAATCCCAGTACTTGGGAGGCTGAGACATGAGGATTTCAGGTTTGCAGCCAGCCTCAGATACTTAGTGAGGCCCTCTGCAAAGCATTGAGAGACTGTTTCAAAATACAGAATAGAGCCGGGCGTGGTGGCGCATGCTTGTAATCCCCGCGCTTGGGAGGCTGAGACAGGAGGATCGCACAGGTTCGAAGCCAGCCTCAGCTACTTAGTGAGGCTCTCAGCAACTTAGTGAGACCCTGTTTCCAAATAAAATATAAACTAGGTCTGGGAGTATAGCCCACAGGTAGAAAGCCTCTGGGTTCCACCCCCAGTACCACCAAAAAAAAAAAAAAATACAGAATAGAAAATAGGAGCCGGGTGTAGTGTCACATGCTTGTAATCCCAGCATTCAGAAGGCTGAGACAGAAGGATCACGGTTTGTGGACAGCCTCATCTACTTAGTGAGGCCCTTTGCAACTCAGTGAGACCCTGTTTCAAAGTAAAGAATAAAAAACAGGGCTGAAGGTGCAGCTCGGAGGTAGAAGGCCCCTGGGTTCCAATCCCAATAACAGCTACACAACTTCTATTAATAACAGTCTGTCTGGGTTTGTTTTACCCTCAGACCCCTGAGTTAAATTTATTTCTGTACTTTGAAAGGTACTTTGTGTTGGTTTTTAGATCTCAAAATAATATTGAACATATGTAACTGGGGAGAAAAATTTTAAATCAGGATTCTCCATTAACAACAAAGTTATACAATGAAAGAACTCTTTTTATTCTCCCTCTGACAGCTGTCTGTCCTATTTGAATTTTTGGAAGTAATTGGTACATTTGTAACTATCTGATGAAGAGAAAAAATTTGCATGTACACACCACACACACACACACACACACACACACACACACACACACACTTACCTTTTAGTGTTTCAATGTCGTAGAAAGTTGCCGCAAACCTGGTGGACCGATGGGATGCTGAACGAGAGTCCATACTGGTAAAACTTTTGAGCTTCATCCGGCATCTCCACAGCTTCCAGTCCTCAGAGTGTGTGATTCTCAGTAGTTCCTCCAGACTAGAAGCCGCTCTAATCTGCTGTTCAGATCGTTCTAACATTGAGCGAGATGACCGCTTAAAAAAAACATACCAGTTTAAGACCAATTTACTTCCTTTGTCTTACTGACTTTCATTGGTAACAATGATGTAAATAGAATTGAAAACAATTGAGACTAAGACAGGAGGATCGTAGTTCGCGGCCAGCCTCAGCTTACTACTTTGTGAGGCCCTTTGCAACTCAGTGAGACCCTGTTTCCAAATAAAAAATAGGGCTGGGAGTGTAGCTCGGAGGTAGAATGCCCCTGGGCTCCAACCCCAATACTGCAAAAAAGTATATCATTCATATTTGTATGAATCATATCTTCATATGTGAAGATCTGGAGACATCCACATGAAACTGTAAAAATGGTTGTTTGCTCTCGTTTGTGGAAGCCAAAGAGGAAGTAGAAAACATAAGGGACTTTAAGTAATACAAAGATCTATAGAGTAGTTGAAGGGCTCTAGGGGCGCAGAAAGAGGGAGAAGTGAAGAAGGAAACAGTGCGAACAACACTATGGCAGTATGTAAATGTATTGCTACCAGCCCCACTAAGGCCAGAGGGAGGAGGTGGAGGGCGGAATGTAGAGGGAAATGCACAAAGGGCTGGGGGCGTAGCTCTGAGGTAGAAGGGCCCTGGTATCCCCAGTAACACACACAAAAAAAGTTCAGGTGTGTGTGTGTGTGTGTGTGTGTGATCAAAGTAGGGGAATCCTGAACATGTTTATAAGCTAAAAAAAAGTCCAAACAAAGGGAGAAATGGAACACCTATCCAGGAGAGAGAAAGCAGAAGCAGAAAGGAACTGGTTTGACATGAGATCCAGAGAGAAGCTGACAGCATAAATAGTGTGAATAGAAAGGGTACCCCTCCAAAGTAGATGAGATACGGCTTTGTGGGTAGCAGGGCTGCCTGCGAACCTCAGTGAGTTCACTCATACCCGTGGTTTCCTACTTCCCTGTCATGTTTGAATTGAGACAGTTTTCTGGGAAGGAGAGGATCCCCATCCTCTCTTTGAGGAATACAGATGGGGTTTGTGGAAACTGGCACTGAATTTAAATAGCTCGCCATCACTCCTTCATCTAAGAATTCTAGGGATGGAACTGAATCATTACTACCATCCCCAGCAACTCTGAAATTTAATGATTCTATATTAAGTCTCATTTGTCAACAGTTTCTCTTTTCCTGAGTCCTCATTTTATCTTCTATGTGGCCCCGAGAAGTGCTTCAGATCCAATTTAATCTGCAAAATAAGATTTTGTGACAACACTGCTTCCACATGAAAATGATAAAAGCAACCAAATAGCCTTTTAAGTGCTATTACATTGCACAAATTGAAGGAATTTTTATTTATTGAGGTGAAATTTCATTCAGTAACCAACCATAAAAACACACTGATGTATGCCTTCAGAGTTCCTACAGGTTTCAATTCAGTCTCAGAAATGTTTTTACACTATCCGACCATGAGAGCTCAGGAGAAAATATTAATTCCCTGGAATGAATTAAAATCATGGAATGGCTCATATGACTTACCTTGTCATAAAAAATGCAGTGTTGACTCAAGTACTCCCAAGTTATTTAAGCATATATTGTGTCATAATGTAAGCCATGGTGTGAAATAACTTGGAAATTGCAGAGAGTTATCTCAGTATTATAAGTGGAAGTACTAAAGCTGTGTGTGGTGGTGCACGGCTGTAATCCCAGTGCTCAACAGGCTGAGACAGGAGGATCACAGGTCCGAGGCCAGCCTCAGCAACTTGGTGAGACTCGTTTCAAAATAAAAAGGGATTGGAGGTGTAGCTCAGAGGTAGAATGCCCCTAGATTCAATCCCCAGGACCACACACACACACACACACAGAGAGAGAGAGAGAGAGAGAGAGAGAGAGAGAGAGAGAGAGAGAGAGAGAGAAAGAGAAATAAGCATCAATAAATACAAATAAGTGGAAGTACTAGAAATTAAAAATAAATAGAAACCTGAAAGCATTCATTTACAGAGGATCAAGAATGGCCACCTCGTATCATCAGGTCCTTGATGGTTGATTCTTTTGAATTATCAACTTTATGTTTTCTGTTCCAGCAAGACAAAGATTAAAAATATGAACATAGGCCGGGCGTGGTGGCGCATGCTTGTAATCCCCGCGCTTGGGAGGCGGAGACAGGAGGATCGCGCAGGTTCAAAGCCAGCCGCGCTGGCGTAAGAGACCCTGTTTCCAAATTTTAAAAAAGTATTAAAAAATAGGTCTGGGAGTGTAGCCCTGAGGTAGAAGGGTTCCATCCACAGTACCACCCCCCAAAAAAAGTATGAACATAGGCCCCAATACATATGTAGCCCATTGATCTCAATGATTTCAACTGTTAAACTGTGGCCAAATAAATTGCTCTTAATTTTTTTCGTACTTTCTGATGGATGGGCTAATCCAAGCTAAAAAAAAAAAAAAACCTAGAAAATAGTCGGCAGGAAGAGAGAAATGAAATAGGATTACCCTATCTCTGCATTTTATTTATTTTAAATTTATTTTTGGTTATTAATGCAGGACAGTTAGCAGTTTTGCTCCTTAGTGAAGTTGCCAGCTACTCCCATTTGAAGTTGCCACCACAAGCCATTTTCTAAATTGCGAGGCTTAAAGTGTTTGGCACAGTGCTTCAGCATCATGTTAACGCATGCCAGTCAGAGAGCAGACCTAGACTGAGATGCCCAGGGCCTTGCAATCCTATCAGTCTTGCTTTCACCTTGAAGATACTTTGGAAGTAGCTTCTAAGAGATATTGCTGGGCCGGGCATGGTGGCACATACCTGTAACTCCAGTACTTCAGAGGCTGACAGGAGGATCATAGGTTTGAGGTCAGCCTCAGCAATTTAGAAAGGCCCTTGGCAACTTAGTGAGACCCTGTTTCAAAATGAAAAATAAAGTAGGGCTGGGTTGTAGCTTGGATAGATAATGCTTCTGGGTTCTAGTCCCGGTGTCAAATGAATGAATGAATGAATGAATAAACAAATAAATAAAATGGTAATGCTTGGATTTTCTTTTCAGAGGTTCTCTATATATGGGTCTGGTCCTCAACTTTATCAAATTTTTATAAATATCTCGTGTTAGTCTTAGAGGGAAACTAGGTTAGGAGTATACAGGAATTCCCTATATAAGCTTTGTAACATATCTGTAAATCTAAAATTACTTCAAAAATAGAAGTTCATAAAAAAGCCCTTCCTAATCGATTTTAACAAGAAATGCTAGCCGGGCGTGGTGGCACATGCTTGTAATCCCAGCATCTGGGAGGCTGAGACAGGAGGATCGTGGTTTGAGTAGCCTCGGCTACTTAGTGAGGCCCTTTGCAACTCAGTGAGACCCTGTTTCAAAATAAAAAATAAAAAATAGGGTTGGTAAAATGTCCCTGGGTTCCATCCTCAGAACTGCAAAAAAAAAAATAAATAAATTTAAAAAAATGATGAAGAAATACTAATTTGGGGCATGTCCCATGTTGACTTTTGTTTCTTTTCGGTACCAGAGATTGAACCCAGGGGCATTCTACCTCCAAGCTACACCCCCAGACCTGTTTTTTATTCTTTATTTTGAAACAGGGTCTCACTGAGTTGCAGAGGGCCTTGCTAAGTAGCTCAGGCTGGCCACGAACTGCAGTCTTCCTGTCTTAGCCTCCCAAATGTCCTATTAACTATTTATTTATTTATTTATTTATTTATTTATTTACTTACTTACTTACTTACTTATTTGGTGGTACTGGGGTTCCTGGAAGTCCTTCTACCTCCGGCTACACTCCCACGGGCTACACTCCCAGACCTATTTTTATACTTTTTTATGTGGAAACAGGGTCTCTTAAGCCAGCGCGGCTGGCTTCGAACCTACACAATCCTCCTGTCTCTGCTTCCCAAGCACGGGGATTACAAGCATGCGCCACCACGCTAGGCCCTATTGACTTTTTAAATACTTTTTTTTTTTGTGGTACTGGGGATTGAACCCAGGGACATTCAACTTCTGAGCTCCATCCCCAGCCCTATTTTTATTCTTTCTTTTGAAACAGGGTCTCACTGAGTTGTAGAGGGCCTCACTAAGTAGCTGAGGCCATCTGTGAACCGGGATCCTCCCTTCTCTGCCTCCCAAATGCTGGAGTTATTCCACGCCTGGTATAACTTTTAAAGTACTTTTAGCCGTCCGTGGTGGCGCACGCTTGTAATCCCCGCGCTTGGGAGGCGGAGACAGGAGGATCGCGCAGGTTTGAAGCCAGCCGCACGCGCTGGCTTAGGAGACCCTGTTTTCAAATAAAAATGTAAAAATAGGTCTGGGAGTGTGGCCCGGAGGTAGAACTACGGGCTTCCAGGAACCCCAGTACCACCAAAAAATAAAAATAAAAAATAAAGTACTTTTATAGGTGCATTGTAGTTTATTTATTTCTTTCTTTCTGTGGTACTCGGGGTGGAACCCAGGGGCTTTCTACCTCCGGGCTATACTCCCAGTCCTATTTTATATTTTATTTGGAAACAGGGTCTCACTAAGTTTTTGGGAGCCTAAGTAGCTGAGGCTGGCTTCGAACCTGCGCGATCCTCTTGTCTCAGCCTCCCAAGCGCTGGGATTACAAGCGTGCGCCACCACGCCCAGCTTATAGGTGCATTGTAATTATATTTCCTAGGGAGGTTTAAAGTGACACAAACACGCCACACCCACACTTGGTGTGCTTCCCTCCTCCCCTGCACGGTAGTGAAATTGGTAGTGAGGCCTTCATATATGAACATGGCATCATTTGAACATTTTCCTTCCTCAGTGCCCCTGTTTCTCCTCATTCCTTCCCTACCCCCTTCTACTACGCTGCTGCTCGCTCTCCTTGTCCTGAAGCCCCTTTGGTTTCCCATTTTTCCTCTAGCTTATGTATAGCACTCTTGTTCTCTGAGACGGGCTGGTCCCACTCAGCATACTATTTTCTAGCTCCATCCATTTCCTTGCAAATGACATGAATTTGTTCCTTTTTTATGGCTGAGTAAATCTCCATTGTGCGTAGATACACTCCATTTTCTTTATTGATTCCTTCTGTTGACAGAACGTGTTTATAACGCATGCTGGTTTTAAGTTCAGGGACCTGAGCTCCATCTGTACAAGTCCACTGATCTGCTAATCTTCTGTGAGGAATAAATGGCTGGTGCATGCTCAGGAATAATTTTCTTCTTTAAATTCCTTTGAGTTTTATATTGGGTTCAAAATATTTGCCTGCGTTTCTTGTTGAACTGTTTTCTTTTTTTCTTTAAGCCTTTTTCTAACTCAAGCCATTTCTTTTTGCCATACTGGGGATGAAATCCAAGGGCAATGTACCTCCGAGTACACCCCCTACCCTATTTTTTTAGTCTTTTTATTTTTGAAACAGGGTCTCAGTGACTTGCGAAGGGCCTCGCTAAGTAGCTGAGGCTGTCCACAAACCATGATCCTCTGGTCTAGGCCTCCTGAATGCTGGGATTACAAGCCATTGGTAGCAGGTCAGTTCTCAACTCAGCCCTATTTTATTTTAATATTTTATTTTGAAATAAGGTCTCAGTAAATTGTTTAGGGCCTCGCTAAGTTTCTGAGGCTGGCTTCAACCCTATGATCGTCCTATCTCAGCCTCCCAAGTACTGGGATTAAAGGCATGCACCACCATGCCCAGCTTTGTATGGCTATTTCAAGACAGAAGACCAACAATATCTTTCTCTCAGATAAAGAGCAAGATGAGTTTGGCTGCCTATGTAAAAACACCCTAAACTACAGACTAAACTGCTTCCTTAAATCTCAAACAGCCCATTTATCAAAATCAGATGAAAATACATACAGCTTTAGCCTACTGGAATTCAACAGAAAAATATAAATTATGATTCTCTCAAAAGGCAATCCTAGAAAATATTTGGAAGAACCTATAAATAGAAATACATATACAGATGCCAAATAGAAGGAGCTTGGCTTACAAGTATGAGGTTGGGTCCACATCCTACCTCTGTCAGGCTATCTGGAAAAAATGGTAAGAAGGGACCCCTGGCTGCTTTCCTCAAAAAGCTGCAAGAAGCTACAAAAAGCGTTTCCTGGGTCACTCGAGGCCCATACTATTCAGAACTTCTGATTCCAGGTATAGAAAAGAAGATCGAATTTGCTAAATTCCTTGCTGAATCTCTTGAGGGTAATGGGTATTGGACTATGTTTGCAAGGCTTTTTTTCTTTTCTTTCTTTTTTTTTAATTGGTGGATTTTAGCCATACATCCTAATGGGGTACAAGATAGTGGAGGCATACATGCACACATCACTCATTTAGCCCTCCCCCAATTCCCACCCCATTCCCTCCTCCTCCTTCCTTCTCATGTTTGGCTTAGTGATTGACTTTGATATGCTTATAAATGTACATTAGGTAATTTCCCTCTTCCCTCCTCCCATCATCCCCAGTTAGGTTGCCTTATTTGCTCATCTAAGGTTTCTCCTTCTTCATCTAGAGTTCTTCCTATGACCCCTTTTCTCCCTAGCATCTGCATATTAGGGAAAGCATCCAATTTTTTTGACTTTTTGTGACTGACTAATGCTATTTTCTCTGTCAAATTATGTTGGTAATATGTCTTTGTGAAATTTGAGTGAGACAGTGGTATGATGAATAGAATATGTATATTTGAGATAGCCTGCAGCTCTGGGCTGAGCTATGGAGGGAACACGCTTCACACAACTTTCCCATAGATTTGCTTAAGAACTTGGAAGTGCTACTTGGGGGCACAATTCTCTCATTACTTACCCGTGGGGTTCAGGGGAACCACCATCAGCACTTCCCCTTTGCACTGGGTTTGGCGAAGCGGATGATATTGCAATACAAGTAGTTTCATGTTCCTTCCACCTTAGCAACTTCTCTGGTTTCACTCAGAGAGCATTTTGCATTTCATCTTTAGCTCGATGGCTAAGGCTTAGTCGAAGCCACCAAGTTTTTTCCTGCTTTGAAAACCAAGTTGCACTGGCATGCTCTGCTCCCAGCCTTTCCTCCACAGATGCCCTCTTTCCCCCACCTATCAAGGAATCTACCCCAGCCACGTTAGACCTGTCAGTCTAAGTTGAAGTTTTATGACTTGGCCTCTCAAGTTCTCAAGTGTCAATAACATCTTTCCCCCAAAGGAAGCTTTGCTTAATATTGTAAACCATTCTTCTGTCTGGACAAACAGAAGATTTGAGAGGAGAGAAGATAGAGTCAAATAGATCAAAGCTAGCTATGAACGATAGAACACCCTGGAAAATGTGTTGGCAGTTTCTTAGAAAAAGAAGCATGTGCTCACCATATGACTCAGCATTCCTTCTCCTGGAATTTATTTACCTTTGATAAATTGAACCTAGGTTTGCACAAAAATATGCACACAAACGTTTATAGTAGCTTCATTTGTGACGGCAAAAAATGGAAGCAAGTCATGTGCCTTTCAATGTATGAATTGTTAAGCAATCCATGGAATACCAGTCAACAATGAAAAAGAATGAACTGCTGGCCAGTGCAACAACTTGAACGGAACTCGAAGGGTTTAAGAGCAAAAACTGAAATAGCCAATGTAAAAATGTTGCAGAAAGTATTATTCCACTTATATGACATTCTCAAAATACCAAAATAGTAGTGACAACAGATCAGTGGTTGCCAGAAGTTGGGAGCAGGATTTGAGTATGAAAGGGTAACCTAAGTGGATTTGAGGGGGTCAGGTAAGGAAGGAACAGTTCTGAATCCTGACTATGGTTATTGTTACAGAAATCTATACACGTGCTAGAATTCATAGAACTGCACACCAGAAAGGGTTTAGTCAAATTTTAATATGATAATTTGAAAAATAAAATAAAGTGGCTTGGAATCAAGGTTCTACTCCTTTTTAGCTGTTGACTATGGATAAACTACTTGGTTTTCTCATGTACAAAATGGCAACGTTAATAAAATCTCATAGAGCTGATGTGGAGATATATGTAAGGCCCTATATGGAAAAGGGTCAGGTATACAGTAGGGATATGATAAATATTTTCTTTTTCCTTTTTGCTCAAGAGGTGGTACATCTGGTCCTATGTGTTGAGATTTAGAGGTCTGTACTTTAGAGTGCTTAATGTCCCTTAGTAACTGCAGAAATGAGTTTGAAAAAGTAAGGTATATCAACTCCAATCATAATAAAAATTAGAAATAAAAAACAAACTTCCCAGGTAAACTGAGGACAAACATTATCTTTTCCCTTAAAAAAGAATCTGTTTAGGAGGCATTTTTAGATTCAAGTCTAACATATCTGTTCATGTCTTACATGTCTTTATAGATGCATGAAACAAAACAAAAAAAATCCGACTTCTTAAAAGTTTGGGTTCTGTTATTAGTATCTGGCTTTATACAGAATAGATGGTGCCTGATTGTATGGGGCAGGACACTAGAGGTATTGAGGAAATTGCTCACTTGGTAATAACTATCACCATGGCTACTCAGATAGAACCTGCCAAGGGCCTGGTCCTGCATCTCTGAAATCCAGAAACCTGGCCATCTGGGATGGGGTTGTCCTTCATTTCAGGAACCTTATGCTACTGGTAGCTATCATTGCTCACTTATTTATGCACTTCTGTATTTAAATGCATATATGAGAATCCAAGGTGTCTACTTAAAATTAGACCAAGGAAAAGAACTATAAATACAGGAAGTGGTGTGTGTGTGTGTGTGTGTGTGTGTGTGTGTGTGTACACATGTGTGTCTGTGTGTGTATTTGTGCATGCCTCCCTGGCTATTTTAAGGAGGTGCTGGGGACCAAGATGTTTGAGACCACCATGTACTTCAATGTGATGAAGATTATTGGTGGTTTTCTCTTCAGCCAACCCATCCAGCATTTCAGGTGATAATGATGTCCCCTTTTATATGTTTTAAATCTGTGCTCTACTCAAACACCTCTGTTCCTATTTTGCCTTAAGAAACTAGGGGGAAGATGGGTGTGTGATAGGCTTGAGTGGCCAAACAGCCCCAGATCTTCTAAAATTATTCTCTGAATAACTCCAACAGTACAGATTTCTGAGATCTGTTACAGTCCTTTTATCATAGATTTCCAAGATTAAGGGCCCAGTGTCTAAGGAAACAACTCAAAGTTTTTATGGAAATTAGTGTATCATTAAAAACAATTCAATTCCCTTCCTACAGCCTCCAAGAGAGGGGTATATTTCTCAGCTCTATTGATGATGGGTCATGACATCTGCCTTGATCAATGGGCATTATAAGACATCATATAAACAGAAGCTTGAAAATTACATATGACTTCATGGTTTTCCTACATTTCTACCATCAAACAAGCACATGAATCTCTAGCCAACTGACTGAAAAAGAATGAGAGACACGTGGAGCAGACCATATTGAACCTGTGACTTGAACCTTTATCCTCTGACTCCCAACTGACTCACTCACAGAGATATGTGAGAATAAAATATTGATGCTTTAAGTCAGTGAAATTTGGTTTGTTTTGTTACACAGCACGACTATGGCAATAGCTAACCACTATAACTATATTCCAGTCATCATGTAGCATAATCCATTAGGAAGGAAGAGGATCTTTTCACAAAACTTTATCATCTATTCTGTCCCAGCCAACTGGTACACTGACTAGTGCCCAACCCCCAAGAGCTAATTCCTTGCTCCCACCACAGCCTCTGCCTTCTTCACTTCTTTTAGGGCTCAGAGAAAATGGAACTGAATTAAGAAAGTCTCCTCTCTCTCCATTATCCTGTGTTCCCTCCTCTTACTTGAATTTTTTTTTTGCAGCACTGGGGATTGAACCTAAGGACATTCTACCTCTGAGTTATACCCCAGCCCAATTTTATTTATTTATTTATTTATTTATTTATTTATTTATTTATTTATATATTTTGAAACAGAGTTTTTCTAGGTTTCTTAGAGTCTCACTAAGTTGCTGAGGTTGGCCTCCAATCTGTGTTCCTCCTGTCTCAGCCTCCCAAGTACTGGGCACACTCCACCATGCCCAGCTTGATATTCTTCAGGCACTTATCTGGCCTGTGAGAGATTTGCATAATGGTCTCTTCCACAAACCAAATTTGAAATAAAAGTTCTAAGAGAATTGAAACAGTGTCTTATTTCCCATACATTACCAGCCTCTAGATCAGTGCCTAGACGTGGGTGCTCAATAAATACCTGATGAAAATGTAATAAATGACTTATCTAATATTGGAAAGTGCTAATGAGAGTTAAGGGAGATTCTTTACAATGTAAGATGGCTCAATGAGCCAAGGCTTTCACGATGTGGGCGTTGGGGACGCACTCGGAGCATCTCTGATTGAAAAATGCCCTAGTGTGGTGGTAAGGACTGCCAGCAATCTAACACATGGTTCATCTCATTCTCACTTCATTTCTGTTTCATTCTCAATTGCACAGCATTCCCGCCCTCTGCTCATTTCACATGGTAAGAAGAGGCTGCGTCTAGAAATGTGCTCAGAAGCAATCTTAATATCATCTGTGTGCCTATTTCTCTAGCACATTTTATCCAATTGTGGCCATAAATATGTCTGGGAGCTCGGGATCTTTTAAACCTCAAGTTCTACAGGGAATTACTAATGTATTAGAATCTATATTTTCATCCAAGAGATTCTCTTTGTAAGGGGTTTATAGTAAAGGTTTATCCAGCCTAATAAGGATGTGTGTGTGTGTGTGTGTGTGTGTGTGTGTGTGTGTGTGTGTGTGTGTGTTTGGGGATTGAACCCAGGGGTGTTCTGCCTCTGAGCTAGACCCCCCCTATGTTATTATTTTTTAATTTTGAAATAGTATCTTGCTAAGTTGCTGAGGGCCCCCAAAAGTAGTATGGTTGGCCTTAAAACCTTGATCCTCCTATCTCAGCCTGCCAAGCACTGGGGTTCCATATGTACACTACCTTGCTTGAGTCTAAATAAGGATTTTTAAGTTAAAAATAATTCAAATAGCCAGGCATGGTGGCATACTATAATCACAATATTTGGGATGCTGAGACAGGAGGATGGCAGTTGGAGGCTAGCCTCAGCAACCGAGAGAAACCTTCTGCAACTTAGCAACACCCTATTTAAAAAAAATAATATGGCTAGGGTGTAACTCAGGCCAAATCCCCCTGGATTCAATCTCTAGAACCCAAAATAAAAAGGTCATACAAAGATGTTCTATATTCAAGATGTAAGGTTCTATTATGTCCTGGGTACCAACAATAATGCTGTAGGAATATAAATCCTCAACCATCAGTTAGTTATAAGTGACCTCACTAAGTAGTAGCTGAGGCTGTCCACGAACCAGAATCTTCCTGTCTCAGCCTCCCAAATGCTGGGATTACAAGCGTGGGCCACCACACCTGGCTAGCATAGGCCTTTTGGATCTCTCAGAGAATATCTGTTCTTAGAAAGTTAATAGCTAGCTCAAAAGTATATTGGATGGATTTGAGTTGAGACTTTCAAACAGATGTGCCTCCGTTCACACGTTCCATGCATTGCTGACCCCAAGCAGCTATCCTGCTGAGCGCATGTGGCTACACTAATGAAATTAGGATGTCTTATACTCAAGTAGCATTCATCACAATTGTCCAGAGCACCAGGAGGTGTTTGCATGGTTGCTACAGGAAAAATTGAAGGAAATGTTAGTCCAAGCTGAAAAAACAGGACAATATTCAAAGCTAGAAAATGAGGACCAGGCCAGGGAAGAGGGACAACTTGGGACTTGGCATCAATCATTATTTTGGAAAAGAGGTTGTCAAAAGAGGGAAACCAGGATGGGGAAGAATATGCCCATGGACCTAGTACTGAGAAGAACCATAAACATTTCTTATAATAAAATTTTAATCTCTAAACATTTTTTTATCTCTAAAGGCAAAAAGGAATATTCAAACTCCAGGATCATAAACCATTACCATCCTAAACAAGCTTTCACACTAAATTGCAATTTAAACAAGAAGGATATGAATGTTAAGAAACATTTTTTTAAGCTTTTCTTTTAGGAAAATGGCGAGGAAAAAGAAAACTAAACCAAATAGAATATACATCATCACCCAGTCACATCTATGTCAAAGCTTCTTTTAACTATTGAGAACCTTTTCCTTCATATCAGAAACAATTTTATTGACCTAGGGCTGGGTATATAGAAGTTCAGTATATAGAGCGTAACTTTTTTTTTCTAACAGAGTTTCACTGTTGCTGAAGCTGGCCTCAAACCTGTGATCCTCTTGTCTCAGCCTCTCTCAAGTACTGGGATTATACATATGCACCACCATGCCCAGCTGTAGCTTCACTTCTTAAAGGGATTTCTGGTATATAAGAGAAAAAATGCAAAATAGTACTAGAAAGCATATACGTCTCACTTTCCATGTATAAGGACATGTTTTCTGTTGCATTCAAATTTGGCTGTTTTCCTCCACTGACCCATTAAACAAATTTATATATTAGCAGTAAATTAAAAAATTAATACTTCACTGTGTCAAGGCCATATAGGTAATCCTTTAAGAGTGGAGCTATCTAAAGAATAGTACTTATTCCCAACAATTCAGTCTCCTCTCTTGTACCCACAAACACATATACCCCCACACACTTTTTTGGTGTGGGGGAGTGAATCCAGGCACATTCTACCTCTGAATTACCCCCCAGCACTATTTTATTTTTTATTTGGAAACAGGGTCTCACTAAGTTGCTGGGGGTCTAGCTGAGTTGCTGAGGTCAAACTCAAACCTGCGATCTTTCTGTTTCAGCCTCTCAAGTACCTGGATTACAGGTGTGAGCCACCATGCTCGGTATAAATTGTTATTTCAAAAGTAAAATGGAAACATTTCAAAACCCGATAATCCCAGCTCATCTAAAGGATTCTCTAGTGCTGTGGACTCAAAAACAAGCTGGACAGTCCAAAAAATAATGTACTTGCTTCCAACAAGTTGGCTTTTTTTTTCTCCTGTTACTTTTGCTTAAATTTGAATTTCTTTTTACCTGAAATCTGTCATAGAGATCCACCAGAGCTGGTGGCAGCAAGGTGGAACTGCATACTATGATTTCCCCCGTGAGCATTTGGAATTCGAAAAGTTAGAAAGGTTTAGGCTGCTAGACAAGTTGACTACCCTAACACAGTGTTATCCAACTTTTGTTTATTATCAGTCCCCAACACTCCCCAGTCACCAGTGCCAACCAGGATTCTTTTAAGACTATTGTCCCTGTTAAATCTTAATACATATATGCAGTATGTCGGTTTATCTATCTGTGCTTTACATATCAGAATTTCTATCCCCTGTGAGCCAATTTCCCCTCTTGGCGGCGCTATCATCCCTGCTGGAAATGCTTGTTGCAAAACAACAACTACAAATATTCAAGCCCACATTTAATTGTCTGTTCACGGCCAGGCATTTCTAAATCAGTCATGATTTAGCATCACTTAAATCAAAATAATTACACTGGGATCATTTTCAAAATAAGAAGTTTTACAATATATGATCTATGAAATACATAAAATTGAGTGAAATATTGTTCAAGCAGTCAGTCACATCCCAGCTATTTTTTTGCATTACTCTCAATGTGTTCATCTCTATCTGATGCACATGGAAGCAAAGTTTTGATTACTGTTAAATTTTATATGCGTTTCAAAAAGTGAAAAACCCAAACAACTTCTGAGAAAACATTTTTTTCTTTTTGCTGGATGGGGGCAACTGATAATTTGCAAAAACCAGATAGAAAATGCTCATACAAAGCTTCATGATTTTCAGTTCATAAAAGAAATGAAACAACCTTTGCGACTCACAAATAATCTGAAAATAAATGGCCCCCTGAAATTCTGTGTGTCACAAAAACAAACGAGTGCTTCATTAGACAACCCTATGCAATCTACATATACAATTGGGAGAAACTTCTCTATCTGAAAAGGCTCCAGAAAGCTCATGTTCTATTATAACTAATAAAATCCCAAGCCCCCAGCCCCCAAACTCCAGCATTTTTCAAATATTTATGCAAAGAAACCCATTATTAAGCCTAAGAAACAGAAGTCACTAACAGATGCAGGACATAGCCTAGCCATTAAGAGTGTTCTGCATTTTTAAACTGCTTCAGAAATAATGAAGGCAAAGAAAGAAGGTCTTCTCTATAAATCAACAAAAAGAATTTCTATCACATTAAAATCCAAGCTCACCTACCTTCACTGGTCCATGTTCATTACTGAAGCCCTGTACCAGCTGCACATAAGTCACCATGAAAATATTCACCACTGCCCACTCTCTGTACATTTTGAATATTTTAATATCCACAGATTACTAAGCAGTTGACATCAGGCAGCTAGAGAAAATGGCTTCAAAAGGCATTCTCCAGAAGAGGCAAGTTCGAGCCCCCAAAACTTCACATGGAAAAACAATCAGTTGTGATCAAAATCCAATTAAATGACTCCAATTAGGCAAGGTACTCTTTGCACAATCCTAGTGGGAGAGAGAGAGAGATGAAAAAAAAATTTAAAGTGTTCTCATGCTCCAAAAAGAATCAGGAGGATTACATGTCTTCCACCTCAAGTTAGAGAGCACTGTATATTCACTGCATATCCAGCAATTTATAAAAATCTCTCTACCCTATGCCCCAGGTTCTAGTTGCTTTGTTGGGAGGTGGCGCAGCTTCCAATACATGCAGCTACAGAAAGCTGGAACCCAACTCTGGATTAAAACTTTTTTACACAACCTTCATGGAAGCTTGCAGAAGCATGTGTCTTAAATCTGACACAGATTTTGGCAGAAAATGCAGAGAACTCTTGGCTGTAATCCTGTTGTGTCCCTACCAATAGCAGGGCAGTTTTCAAAACAGACTCAACTGCTCAGGGTCGCTGTTATTTCAAAGCAGATAACCTGTAACATGAAACCCCAGCACATGGCCTTGATAGTTGTACTGCAACAGAATGGCTTAGGAAGAGATCTCAGACACTCACCTATCTGACGCCAGTGACAGAGAAACCAATCAAATGTGCTTCAAAAAATCCACACGTGCACAAAAATAACAAAACATTGATACACACGTGCAAAAAGGCAAACACACATAGAAGGACTTTTGTAACAGAAGCTTAATAGCTTAGGTCAAAATGAAGGACACTGATATTTTAAAGAAGCAACGATTAAGTTTATTTATACGTGCCAAGAAATCTCCTACATACATTGCCACAAAAAATCATGTTATCGTTTTAATGTGGAATTCTTTAGAAGTGCCAGCCAAGTCAACTTTGTAACTCGAATGCCTCAAATGGCAAAATTCAGGAAGCGTCGAGACCTCCTTCTGCGCTCTTCACTGGTTTCCAATCTTGGATTTCCATGTTTTGGCCATTTCAAAGCCATTTTTCGCATTTCTGAAATCGAGAATGGCCTCAGAAATTTCTTCGTTGGTGTTCATCACAAATGGACCTAGAGTAGAAACAGATATTCAGCAAGTTCTGGATGGCAAGATTTTCCTCCATTTTTGTCTGTCATTCTTAATTTGAGATCGAATTAGGCATATCTGTACAGTAAAAGTCTATTTTCACAGTGTTCAATCCCAGAAGACTGTACTACCAGTTTCCTGGTTAGGATTGTTTGTGTGTCTGAGTCTATTTTACTATCAAGATCACACTTTACATTAATAAATGCAACTGGATCTCACTCATCCACTGCAGGTGCCTCACTGGCAATGAGAACTTTTTATTCAAAATAGTCTTAGATTTGGTATGTGTGTATCTGTGGTGGTGTATTGGGGATTGAAACCAGAGGCATTCTACCTCCAAGCTATACCTCCAGCCCTTTCTTTACATTTTTATTTTTAAACAGGGTCTCACTGATTTGATGAGGGTCTCACTTTGTTGTTAAGGCTGTCTTCAAAGCTGTGGTCCTCCTGCCTCAGCCTCCCAAGTACCAGGACTACAGGTATGCCCAGGTTTGTTATCTAACATTAGCAAATGTCAAAGATTGAACCACTGATCTAATTAACTGGCAAATCTCTCACAGTTTTGGGATCTAAGCAGCATATTAGATCTAAACATCATTTAGGCTAGATACTAGTATGATGGTTTCAAGGCATTTTGAAAATCAGCAGTACTTCATTGAGATTAAACAGAAGACTAAAAGCTTTCAAGTCAAGAAAGCATCACTGGGATTTTATTCCCTAGGGGGTCAGCAATTTTTTTCTGTAAAGGGCCAGACAGTATATATGGTAGGTTTTTGTGGGTCAAATGATGTCCATTTCAACTACCCAATCTTTCACTTTAGTATAAAGGCAGCTATAGACAATAGGAACGTGACTGGCCATGACTGTATTCCAATAAAACTTCATTTATGAAAACAAGAAATTTTGTTTATGAAACTATAGCTCATGGTGCCATAGGTTGCCAAGCCCTTTGCCTAATCCCTGGATTTGAACTCTGATCTTGCTAAAATTATACAGGAAGTTCTCCCCTGATTTACCAGAAGGAAAAGTATCAGTGTCTTCCATTTTCTTCCCATATTGTGGGGGCAGAGGGCGCAGTGGACTGCCTCAGGACCAGCTCTTATCACTGGCAGTGACTTGAAAGCATCTGACAGGCTTGTCCATTCAGTGCATTTATTCTACTAGCCTACGGAGGTTTTCGGTATTCCTTTTATTGAACTTCGTCTCCTGAGGAGCTTTTTCTGGGAGACTTTTATTTAGATCTAAGCGTATTTCTTAGCATTAATAACACATCCAAACTTCTTAACAATTGTTAGCAGATCGACAAAGACTTGGTAATCACTACAATTTAAAACTTGAAGCCAGGAGTGGTGGTGTATGCCTGTAATTCCAGTACTTGGGAGGCTGACAGGAGGATTATAGGTTCACAGCCAGTGTCAGCTACTTAGGGAGGCTCTCAGCAACTTAGTAAGACCCTGTTTCAAAGTACACAATAAAACAGAGCTAAAGGTGTAGCTCAGAGTTAGAAGGACCCTGAATTCAATCCTCAGAAACACACACACACATATATGTACACACACACACACACACACACACACACACACCACACCACACGACAACATAGATTAATATGCCTTGCTGATGTTGAGAGGCATTTGCGAGGTTGTAGGAAACAGAATGCCAACCAGTAGAAAAAGTTCAGAAGGCGTCTAGATTCACTCGCTTGCTCACTGGTTATTGAATGCACATTCAACGACAGGCATTGTGCTAGGAGCTAGAGACATAACGGTGAAAAATGAATGACAGACTCTGTCCCCTGAAAGACCTCAAGTGTATCACACAGACAGACAGAAAAATAGTAATTCCAAATCTGGGATGCATGGAACAATAAAAGTATGTAAGAATCTATAGCATCAGCACAGAAAGGGGAGGAGGAGGGATCTGGGGAAGGGTCCACAGAGGGACTGATGTTTGCACAGTTAATATGCAAGAAAGAATGACAGTTTTAGGATTAGCATGCTGGGGGAATGAAGGATAGAGTCATAATGCTGGAAGGAAGGACTAAAGGGGAAAATAGAATGGGGATCTGAGATGTAGGCAAAGGCCAGTTTCTGTGGAAAAAATAATGGACTTGTTAGGCATGGTGGTCTATGCCTGCAATCCTAGTACTTGGGAAGCTGAGGCAGGAAGATACCAGTTTCAAGGCCAGCCTCAGCAATTTAGCAAGATACTGTCTCCAAATTAAAATAAACGAGGGCTGGGGGTATAGATCAGAGGTAGAATGCCTCTGGGTTCCATCCCCAGTACAAAAGAAAAATTTGGACATCAAAAATTATCGATGGGTTAAGTTGGGAGTAATGTGATCTGGTTTATCAATTTTTTTCATCACTGGGGATGGAACCCAAGGACATTCTACCTCTGATCACACACCCAGCCCTATTTTTTTAATTTCAAAACAGGGTCTCACTGAGTTGCAAAGGGCCTCACTAAGTAGCTAAGGCTGTCTGCGAACTGTGATCCTCCTGTCTCAGCCTCCCAAATGCTGGGATTAAAGACAGACATGCGGGCGCACATTAGATTTATCATTTTTACAGGAGACTTAAAGGTAGAAAAGCTGTGTGGTCTGCATGGCTGAGTCAATGGTGGATTTGTTAGGGGTAACTGACCTAGGACCTAGGAGGCTCTGGGGAGAACAAGTTCAGTTTTGGATATTGTGACATGGTGGTATTAAAGACAGTAAAGTGGCCTTTGGTCCACTGTTGGTATTATGGATCTGGGGCTCATGAGAGAAATTCTATCTGAAAATTCTCATGAGAGAAGGTTTGGATAGTATTAGGAAGGAAAAAATGAAAGAACCTTTGTATACTGAATAAACAAATATGGGATATAACTGCATCATAGTTCCCACATCCTATGACAACCTGTGCCTAATTTGCAGGCACATAATTAAGAACACATGGTGTCAAGGGGCACAAGGCATTAGTTGCTCCACAAAAATAGTGCTAGCTCCCAAGTAGTCTGGAGATAAACATGCGAAAGTAAAAGGAAAACTGACATTCTGAGCTTTAATAAGTTGAAAATAAAATAAGCCAAGCATGGGAAGGAGGGATGGGGAGGGAATGGGGTGGGGATCGGGTGGGGGCTGACTGGGCGATGTGTGCATGTATGTCTACAAAAGTTTTTTGTATCCCACTATGATGTATGAATACAGTGCACCAATAAAAAATTAAAAAAAAAAAACGAAATGCTTGTTTCTTCCTTTTTTTGTGTGTGGTACTGGGGATGGAACCCAGGGGCATTGTACCTCTGAGCTACACCCCCAGCCCTAATTTTTTAGTCCTTTTATTTTTGAAACAGGATCTCAGTGAGTTGAGAAGTGCTTCGCTAAGTAGCTGAGGCTGTCTGGGAACCGTGATCCTCCAGTCTCCACCTCCCAAATGCTAGGATTACAAGTGTGCATCACCACAACTGGCCCCTTGTTTCTTAGCAACTGATATTTCAAGAGATGTGTCTACTTTGTCTGGTTAGTGAGAGTTTCTGTTTGCAGGCACAGCTAGTGTTCTCTGTGTTCTGAGCCAATGGAAGAGGACTCACATACACAAGTAGAGGGTGACTGGGGGCAGTCACACTCTTCTTGTCTGTCACCTAATTCAGTTGGACTCTTGTTTTTTCACTACTTTTGCATAGGAGACTGTCCAATTTAAAAGATTTCAATCTCACACATCTTTTTCCTACCTAAATTCTAGCTTCTGTAGATAGAGATGATGGGCTACTCAGTTTGTCCACAGCCGTCCTTCATAATAACTCTTTCAGTGCTGTTAGGTCAAAGTCAAAGGAAATACAAGCTGTGAACCTCTGGAGTGACAATTGGAATGATGCACAATGGACATCACAGACTTCAGGTGCAGAGGGTTTAACTTAATATTCCCATTATGTTATTAATAGGACGAAAATAATAAAATTTTTAAACAATTCTTTTTCTTTAATTTTGTGATCAGCTGGGTTTTTTTCTGAAAACATTGTATCTGGGAATTCATGCCAAGCAAGGTAACAGAAGGAGATTTTAACACATGTTGAATTTAATAATTACAGATGTACACATATGTCATGTTTTATAGGCATGCATCTAAATATTAAGTTGGACTACAATGCAACAATAAAAAGTAACGTAAAAATAAAAATAATTATTAAGTTGGAAACTGGGCATGGTGGCACACCTGTAATTCCAGTACAGGAGGATCATAGATTTGAGGCCAGCCTCAGCAACTTACTGAGATTCTGTTTAAAGCAAAAAAATAAAAAATAAAAAAAATAAACCAAGCATGGTGGTGCATCTTTGTAATCCCAGTACTTGGGAGGCTGAGACAGTAGGATTGCCGGTTGGTGGCCAGCCTCAGCTACTTAGTGAGGCCCTCCGCAACTTATTGAGACCTGTTTCAAAATAAAGAATAAAAAATAGGGCTGGGGGTGTAGCTCTGAGGAAGAATGCCCCTGGGTTTAATCCCAAGTACCTCAAAAAATAAATAAATAAAACAAAATAAGGCTCAGGAGCTAGGATGCTCCTGGATTTATTGTGCCATACTAACAAAAAATGAATAAATGAATATTAAGCTAGGTTCTAGGTGCTCTCAGATGTTTCTCATATGGGGAAGTCAAGATTCAAAGTGTGGGAGTGATTGTGTGGGTACTAAAGCCAGAATTTTCTGCCTTTACATAATACTCCTCCTATGTCACAATTATCTATTTTTTGTGTAAGTAAACAAAGAGTGATCTAACTACTAGAGAAACTTTCAAAGTAATAGTATGCCTAAGAAGTTCACAGCTTTCACTAATATTGCAATAAAGTACAAGGACAGTATCTGCTCTAGTTTGAATACGGTTTGTTTCTTCTGCAAATCGGGCTCAAATGTGATTGCCTTCATGGCAGTGTTGGGAGGTGGGACCTTTAAGAGGTGATTGGGTAGTTAAGAGGGGTTAATGTTTTTCTCCAGAGAGTAATTTCTTACTCTTGATGGGCTAAATTACCAGAAGAGTGAGTTGCTTCAAAGAAAATATTCCCCTTGTCTTTAGTTTCTTCTGAAAGTACCCACTGGCCTTTCTGCCATGAATCAAAGCAGCATGTAGATCCTGCTGGTGCCATGGTCATTGAACTTTCCAGCTTCCAGAGCTGTGAGTTAAATAAATTTCTTTTCTTTATAAGCTACCCAGTCTCACATATTCTGTTATAGCAACGGAGAACAGACTAAGACATTATTAAAATCACTGATATTTTTGATAAAGATAAAAATGATATTCAAGTCTCTAATAGCTTCAAAGCCTTTTATAAGTTGAAAAAAGTTCTCCTAAGACAGAACACAGTAACACTATTTTATACTTCCCCCAGTTCCAAGATCAATGTCCTACACATGATATGTACTGAAGAAATGTTTCTTTATTTCAAAAAGAAGTGAATGTAGGAACAAAATCCTCATGTATATTTTCCTCTGACAATAAAGGAGAAACAACAGCCATCGATTTGGTGATAGGACAAAAAAAAATCCAGTATTTTAAGCAATACTATACATGTTCATTACTTTCAAAGAAAGTCGACTAAGAACATCACTGTCATTTTAGGCTTACCATGTTGGACAACTGGTTCTCTTAATGGCTCCCCAGCAATTAAGACAAAATGGCTTTTCTCAGGATCCTAAAGTGGACGAAGAAATTATCAAACAATAGATAATGTTATTTTCACAATGTCAGATTGGGAAAAATTGTTGACCTGATGTTCCTAATTCTGAGTACAAATTCCAAAAATAGTTTTTTGTGCAACATTCAATATGGCAATGTTTATTCCTTAAGATATTTAGTGGCAACTATAACTCAGAAGTCAGCCCAAGTCACCAAATACTAACATTTTCAAATTAAAGGCGAATTACAGAA
Source organism: Muscardinus avellanarius (assembly GCF_963383645.1). Taxonomy (NCBI): domain Eukaryota; kingdom Metazoa; phylum Chordata; class Mammalia; order Rodentia; family Gliridae; genus Muscardinus; species Muscardinus avellanarius. The sequence continues at coordinate 9,095,228 of NC_137792.1, forward strand.
CATCTTTAACTAGAGTCATCTTCATGAAAAAACTGTGATTGAATTGGCTTACTTCGTAGAACTTATAATTTCTTACTAACAATATACTTTTTAAAAGGGAAACTGACTTACACAAATCCAAATAAAATATTTTATTATTTTGACATTTATTACTATTAATGTAAAATATGCTTCAAAAATGTTGCACTACATATAACTTTATGAAAAGAGTATCTAAGGAACATCTGCTCAAATTTCTTTCCAAAAGGACCCCATTTTATTAAAGTTTTCTAAAAGTTTTTCTTTAGAATTAAGGATTTTATTCCCCCCCAAAAAATTACAAAAGTATTCATCATAATATCAAATGCTAGTGCAGATACAGTTAAAGATATACTTTCATATATCTTCTTTGTGATACCAGGGACTGAACTCAGGGAGTTTTGCCTTTAAACTATACCCCCAACCCTTTTATTTTTTAAATTTTGAAACAGGGTCTCTCTAAGTTATCTCAAGTTGGCCTTGAACTTATGACCCTCCTGTCTCAGCCTCCCAAGTACTGAGACTATAGGCATGTACTAACATGCCTGGCTTACTTTCATATATCTTTTTTAATATTTTATATTGGTATAGTACTTCTTCCAAAAAGAATTTTGAAAATAAGACTCCAAACCTCCAATATTGTTCCAATAACATCTGATCCAATAATACCAGTTTTAGCAATGTAATTTAAGGAAAAACTTTGTTTTATATAGTATCTTCATCATAGCACTAATTATCAGAGTAAAAATTGGAAATGGTTCTCCAATAGCTAGACGTTAGTTAAATGATTATGATGTTTTTAAGAGAAAATATCATATGGCCATTAAAATTTATTTTCTCAAATATTTAAGTGTGCAAATATTCATAAGGTATTGTCAATTTTTAAAAGCCCAATTTTCTATCATTGAAATGTGGAGGAAAGTCCATTTCCTTTATACTTTTCCACAAATTTAACCTCTGAATGGCTCTTTCTCCTCTAATCTAAACCAGATCTCTTTGATGTCTTTTTCTTTTTTTCCTAAATATATCATTTTTGCTTTCCTTAGCTAGTCTTCTTTGGTAAAATCTGGTCCTCTTTATGCATGTTTTCGTAGAATGCTGATGTGGTTCGAAGTTCCCAAAGTTTCACTAGCTGTTATCTTGAAACTTCTTGTCAATGGTGACTTTGCCCATGGTGGCAAATGATGAAAATCATACAAAACCAAAGGAAATGAAAGCCCTGTTTAAGATATGAGTGCTGGTGTGGCTCTAGGTCAATGCTTTTATGGAGTCTGATGAGAAAAACTCAAAGTTAACAGAAGACTACTAGTAATACTGCTTTGTGCAGAATTATCCCAACTATAATTCTTAATCTTAGGGGCCCAGATCATGTTTTTTTTTCCCCCCAATTGGTGGACATTCTCTACGTTCCTGGTTCAGACTTAGGCCCTTTGCAGCTTACTTAAAACTTACTTTGAAAAAAATTTCTCTTGTTATTCCATAAGTATTATTGCTAAGATATGTCTTGAATCCTGCTGATATAACAATAAATGATTAAAGACCAGAAGAAAGTCCTATAACTCATTTGATGTGTTGATAACTTCCCAACTATGGTTTTCTACCTTTGTTCGTTTGATTGATTAAAATACAAAGGTTGAGATAACAGTAGGGCTTTGAGAAGGAATCTAAGGTCACGCTTTTGCCATAAAAGCATCTAACACAGTGATACATTATCTTAAAAATCACCAGAAAGAAACTGAACTTTAGCATGAGTTCACTGCATGTAATTGTACTTACTAGACTTCATTGTTTGCACTTTTGGGGCCAATGGAAATATAAAACAGCTGTTATCAGTTTTTAAAAATTAGTGGTTTCTTTTATCATGAACTTTTACACATGAATAAGCAAAAAATTAGAGTATTTGTTTTATTTCTGTCCTTCAATGGTTATTTTAATCAAATGTCCAACTTCTTATTTTAATGAGTTCCCCATGAATGGTGCCAGTTCAAGAGTGTGGTTACTCAGAAGTATGTTTTGATGACAGCCAATGAGGAACTGATTATCTATCTCAGTACACTACAGGTGACTTTGCTAATCTATAAACAGTATCCCACTGGGGATCTTTCCAAAGGAATTGAACTCAGAAAACTATAGTGATACATGACTATTTGCATATTTGTAGCAGCACGATTCACAATAGCCAAACTATGGAATCAGCCTGGTGGCTGGATAACGAAACTGTGGTATATACATAAACAATGGAATTTCACAAAGTCATGAAAAGAATATAATTATGTTTTTTTTTTTTGCAGGAAAATGAATGGCCCTAGAGAATACTTTGCTAAGTGAGATTGGCCAGTCTCGGAAAGTGAAGGGTCATATTTGCACTCATATGTGGATGTTAGAGAGAAATTGGGAAACAAATAAGACTCCAGATAAATGAGGAGAGATGACAGTAGGGAATTTGGGAAGGGACGCGTGGAGGGCAAAGGGGTGACGTAATGAAGGAAACAGTTCAAATAATGCTATGTTCATATGTGAAGTTATCAATACCAATTTCAATATCATGAATGGGAAGCAGGAGGGGGCTGGGTAGGATCTGGAGGGAAACATGCCAAATGCTGTGCGCATGTATATCTGTATCATTCCCAACCTCATTTTGATGTATAATTACAATGCATCAATAAGAATAAAATGAGATAAACTATAAAAATAAGTAGGACACTTGTATAAACATGGGCCTCAAGGTGAGCTGGAGCTTATCATATTAAAATCATTTGCTCCTAATCATGAATCTGTCAGGGCAATCGCTGCTTAGGAGAAAAGCCCAGAGCACCAGCTGTGAGCCAGAGCGACACAGGGAGCTGGAGCCCTTGAAACAGAGGCGTTGCCAGGGTGACTGTATCAGCCCAGGATTAAGTGTCCAGAGTACCCTGAGGTTGATTCCAATCTCGAAGAACTCTGAAAAACATATGTCTGTTTTGAAGCTACTGTGGTCTGGGTTTCCTCCAAGAAGTAAAAGAGTCTGGCCCAAAGACTTTTGTTTTTGGTACTGGGGATTGAACCTAGGGCCATTGTACCTATGAGCTATACTCCCAGCCATTTTTATTTTTCATTTTTGGAAAAGTGTCTTGTTAAGTTGCTGAGGGTCTTGCTAAGTTGCTGAGGCTGGCTTCAAACCTGCCATCCTCCTGTCTCAGCCTCCCAGGTGCTGGCATTACAAGCAGGTGCTACTGTGGCTCCAAAGACTCTTAAATGTAGCATATACCAAGCCCACTGCCATTGCTACTCATAAGTTCAGAATAATGGCCACAAAAAGCTATTCACCCCCTGAGTAAGGAAGTCAGGGGTCCCTGCGGGTTGGCAAGTGCTGTTCTGAGATGGGTCGAATATATGCTAAGATGAAGCAAGGAGAACTGGGGCAGAGAGAAGGTATGCTCTCCTAAGTTAGCCTTCTCTTGCTGTAGAGATTGGCCACTCTAAAGGAAACTGACCACACTGCTGGTCGATCAAGAAGATGGGCATGATGCTGGAAGGCATGGTAATGAGATGTGGTAAAAGTGCAAGAAAGACACAAAATCAAAAGCAAGCCAGGGACCAAGTTAGCCCCGCATTCCTTACTGCAACTTAGTGCAATCCCAGGTAGTCAGATCTCCCTTCTTTACGGGCTCCTCAGGCTAAAGCTTATTCTATGCTGAGGACAGCCCTGGCTTAGAGCCTGACGGAGTTGGGGTTCTTTAAGGCCTATTTCTGGTTATAGAAATTGCTATGTTTCCTAAGTCTTCAAACATAGGGTATGAATCTTCATTAGATAACATCTACGTGATATGATCGGTTATTCAGTGTTTGGATCAGTAAACATTCTAACTATTATTATTGTGTACCTAGAATGTAGCATACCAGGGAATGGCAAACTTTCTGTAAAGGCCACAAAGTTTTAGGCTTTGTGGGTCATCCAGTTTCTGTCACAATTAAATTCTGACTTTATGGTGTGAAAGAATCCATTACAGAAACAAATGGGTGTGGCTGCGATACAATAAAACTCTAGTTAGTTAAACACATTTTGATTCGCCCTTTAAATTCCTTTTATTGGTCTGTGTTAGATCTGAGTAGTCTCTCTCTCTCTCTCTCTCTCTCTCTCTCTCTCTCTCTCTCTTTTTGGTGGTACTGGGGTTCCTGGAAGCCTTTCTACCCCCAGGCTACACTCTGAGACCTATTTTATATATATTTTTTTTAATTTAGAAACCGGGTCTCTTAAGCCAGAGAGGCTGGCTTCAAATCTGCGTGATCCTCCTGTCTCCACCTCCCAAGCGTGGGGATTACAAGCATGCGCCACCACACACAGCTTGAATAGACTCTTTTTATAAAACTGTTTTGTGAGCCTATGTGGTGGCACATGCTTGTGATCCCAGTACTTGGGAGGCTGAGACAGGAGGATTGCGGGTTTGAGAATAGCCTCAGCTACTCAGTGAGGCCCTCTGCAACTTAGTGAGACCCTGTTTAAAAATAAAGAATAAAGAATAAATAAAAAATAGTGCTGGGAATATAGTTTGGACGTAGAATGCCCCTGGGTTTCAACCCTGGTAACACACACACACACACACACACACACACACACACACACACACACTAAAATAAAACTGTTTTGTGGTACTGGAGATTGAACCCAGAGGTGCTCTACCACTGAGCTATACCCCCCCCCAGCCATTTTTAGTTTTTATTCTGAGACAGGATATCACTAAGTGTCCATGCACTGGTCTGAAACACCTGTGACTTTCCTCTCAGCCTCCCAATTACCAGGATTACAGGTATGAACCACTGTGCTCAACTTGAAGGGTGTGTGTGTGTGTGTGTGTGTGTGTGTGTGTGTGTTGCTGGGGATTGAACCCAGAGGCATTCTACTTCTGAGCTTGTCTCCAGCCCTTTTTTTATTCCTTGTTTGGAAACAGGCTCTTGCTAGGTTGTGGAGGGCCTCGCTAGGTTGCTAAGGCTGTTATCAAACCTACAATCCTCTTCAATTCAGTACAGAAAAGAGACATGAAAGCTATACATAAGCCAGAACCAATATTGATATCAGATTAATTTCTAATATTACCTGGTTACACTTGGCTACCTTGGCTTTTCCTATATTACCTACACAGTGCAGATAACAAGGAAGTGGAAGGTAAAATAGAACACCAGAAAAAAAGCGATGAGGGAAGCCAGAAGGACAGGGGACAACCAGGATAGAAAAGGATCAGCTGAAACTCTTAATTCGTTAGCAAGCAGCATTTCTGTCTTGACAGACATTAGGCTACATGCAGTTTGGTTATTATTCTGTGTCCAAGTGTAGGCAGCACCATAGACAACTTTGATTTCTATGAAAAATTACACACACACACACACACACACACACACACACACATCTATACTTCTATTGTAGTACTGGGGATTGAACTCAGAGACATTCTACCCCTGAGCTACATCTCAGCCCTATTTTATTCTTTTATTTTGAATCAGGGACTCACTAGGTGCCTGAGGCTGGTCTCCAACTTGCAATCCTCCTGTCTCAGTCTTCTAAGTACTAGGATTAACAGGTGTGCATCACACACGCAGTTCTGAAAAATATTTAAAATAATTCATATTTAAAGAGGGCACGTGCCCCTAATATCTGCAAAAGGACATAAAATCCTTAAATTACAACAGGAAAGATATTGTAAAGGTTTGAACCACTGGTTAACAATGGGACTACAGATGCTTCTAAATCTCTCATTCTTTTTTTGTCTTCAAAATTGAAATGATTGATGTCAACGTCATGGGATTCTTCAGACTATTTGAGATTATGTTGAGTGTACTCCAGCCAGGCACAAGGCTCACACTTGTAATCCCAGCACTTAGGAGGCTAAGACAGGAGGATTTCAGGTTTGCAGCCAGTCTCAGCTACTTAGTGAGGCCCTTGGCAACATAGTGAGACTGTTACTAAATAAAGAATAAAAATTAGGGCTGAGGGTATAGCTCAGGAGTAGAATTGCCCTGGGTTCAATCCCCAGTACTGAAAAATAAACAGTAGTAGCTTCATATGGTTCGGGCTAATATTAAAGGGCACAGATCCTGAATTATTCATCTTTTGATGATGCTTATGAGATTTTTCTCCTATTTACTTTACACTTTATGGAACTGCTGCAAAGGATTAAGGCATTACCAAGTGAGCTGCCAGAAAAATGGGCTAAGACATAATCATTCCTGAAGTCTGCTGCATTGTATAATACCGGGGTCAGAGGGCCAGAAAGAAGCGAGGCAGGCTGTCTCTCTACAGTCACCTGCATCCTGAAAGCGCTCTCATCCCTCCTTCTCAAAGTGCATCTTTTCAGAAACTTCTGCACAACTGTCTCCCCAGTCCTCTTTATTAGAATGACACAGAGCAGTCCTATTGGCTTAATAGACAACCTTGAAAGTGAGTGACCTACTCGATGGAACGAAACAGATATAAGAAAGAAACCTGGAAGCCTAGACGAAACGCCTCTCTAGACTCCTAAAACATTTTAAAAACCACTTTAAAAGCAGAGATTTATCAAAGGACAACTATAAAACATAGCGCGTGCTCCTCTCAGGTCGACACGGGGATTATTTTCAAAGGGCTCTGTGGGATAATGCTTACGGATCTATATATTATTTCTAGAGGGCTGATTCATTTTTATTTGTGCCAAAAGAAAAATGCATCTATTTTTACAAAGGAAGAAAATGAAAAGACAAGAAAGAGGTGTCACCTCCAGATTCAAATTTGTAGGAGTACACAGTGGGGACTGAGGGCGGGATGTGGGGAAAGGAAAAAGGAGAATGGAAGAAGGAAACATTTCAAATAACACACTGGTAATACATAAAGGTATTACTTCCAGTTCCGCTAGCAGTGTGGGGAGGGAGGAGGGAAGCCGGGCTGGGTAGAATGCAGAGCAAAGTGTACCAAGAGCCGTGATCATACATTCTTTGCATCACATTGGTCCTCGTTGTAATATCTAATGGCAATATGCTAGTAAAAGTATTTAAAAATGGGGACTTTACATGACGCCTGAAGATAAGGAATTAATGCACATGAAACTTAAAACCAATAGCAACATCAGACATTAATGAAATGGACAGATGGATCGCTTATTTCCCAAGGAAGCGAAAAAGAAATCCAGTCACACCGGATATTTAAGTATTTTTCTAAACTCGTAGAAATTTAAAGGATATTACACGTACCTTGTTCTCCACTTGGACACTGTCACCTTCCCCAAGCACTGCTGTGTGATGAGGTTCTATTTTCTGCTGTGCATTGTCGGGCCCTACAAAAAAGATGATGCACTCTTTGTGGACAAAAACTAAAAGTCAACAAAAAGACGACCCACTAATGTTAATACATTATTTTACTTTTTTATTGGTGCATTGTAGTCATACATCTTCAAGGGGTACAAGATGGTAGAGGCACACATGCACACATCACTCGTTTAGCCCTTCCCCAATTCCCATCCCATTCCCTCTTCCTCCCTCCTCATGTTTGGCTTAGTGATTGGCTTTGATATGTTTGTGAATGTACATCATGTGCATTGGGAGTTTCCCTCTTTCCCCTCCCATCACACTCAGTTATTTTGCCTCCTTTACTCAGCTAAGGTTTCTCCTTCTTTGTCTAGAGTTCCACCTATGACCCATTTTCTCCCTAACTTTCACATATTAGTGAGGACACTTGATTTTTTACTTTCTGTGAGTGACTAATATCACTTGGCATAATGTTCTCCAGTTCCATCCATTTTTCTGTAAATGATGTAATTGTGTTTTTCTTTATGGCTGAGTAAAATTACATTGTATACATATCCCATAGTTTTGTAATCCATTCATCTGTTGATGGACATCATGGTTAGTTCCGCAGTTTGGCAATGGTGAGTTGTGGGGCTATGTATATAGATACACATGCATTTCTTTGGTCATTTGGTTTCCATTCTTTTGGGTAGACACCCAGAAGTGATATTGCTTGATTATCTGGTAGGTTCGTTCCCATTCTTCTGAGGATACTCATGTTAATACTCATTATAGCACACTTATTCTATATTCTATATCCTAAAGTCATCCTCAAATTGTTTAACTAAAGGGTAAATCCCTTTAGCATTACATATTCATAAGAATATTTCCTTGGGAAAATTATGCACCTCATACGAAGTAATCATACTTAGAAAAATTTTCAATAACATTACTAATTCATTTAAACAAATACTTATTAAGCACCTATGTTTGCTTAGTACTGTGAAAAAACAGAAGGTATGCAAAGCGGATTCCTTTTATACAAGTAATTCAAAATCTAAATGAAGCAAACTAAATAAATGCACAAAAAATAATTATAGAATATTTCAACTGAAAAAAAATAAATTAGTTGGATAGCTACTGAACAATACCCACTGAACTTCAAACAATACCCTGTTGTCAATACTGTTGAGAGATTTTGGAGATTGAGAAGCTTTCATCCCATCTCTACTGAGGCTCACAGACGAAATGCTACAAAAATGAAATTGACTCTTGAAGGCAACCATGACATTTAGTGAGAGAACTAGGGCTACAGGGGCTCACTCTGGCCTAGGCACCCAGGGAACTTGTTGAGGAGGAGGTCAGACCTGAACAGACCTCTGGAGGACTAAGATAGACTTACAAGAGGCACATCTGGGAAGAGAGGCACTATAGACAGGAGGAAAGAGAGTGCAAAGGAGATGCGTGGGCATTTCTGAGGAAGTTGTGAACCTTCCACCACTGCTCAAACATGTTTCCTCGATGATTGATGGAAACAGGATGGCTTAAATTTGGCAATAAAAGAGAAGAGTGTTCAAGAAGAAGCTTATTTAGAGTTGCATCATATTTTGTATCCCTTTTTTGTTCACTGAAAATTACACATCACACTGAGGTAGAGTGATAAAAATAAACATGCACATCACACTTGGAGCATTTCCCTCTGGAACATTCCTCCCTCCCCTTGCCCATACATGTCTGAGATTGACATTGGCAATTGATAGGAGAGGGAGGATGATAGAGATATAAAAGAGGTAGCTGAAATAATGCTATGCGTGTTAAATTAACAATGCATCATATATATTTTTTGTATTAGTGAAGATTGAACCCAAGGACATTCTACCTTTGACCTGTACCCCCATCCCTATTTTTTATTCTGTTTTTGCAGAACTGGGGATTGAGCCAGAGTCATTCTACCTTCGAGCTATACCCCCAGCTCTATTTTTTATTCTTCATTTGGAAACAGGGTCTCAGTTAGTTACAGAGGATCTCACTAGGTACCTGCAGCTGGCCACGAACCTGCCATCCTCCTGTCTCAGCCTCCCAAGTACTGGGATTATAAGCACGTACCACCACACCCGGCTCACATCACATTTTTAACTACAACACGGAGCAGTATTTCTATTAGTTGCGTATTACTGAGAACCCCTCGGAGCAATGAACCGTGACTTTATCTTCAACCAGTTCATGTGCCCATTATCCACATGGCTCACTCCTGGTGCCTAACTTTGTCATGTAGGATGTATCATGATACATAGACCAAAAGAAATTATAAACTCCTTCACTAGGTTTTAATTCAGTGGGCTGATGAAAGACAGCACACAGAATAATGCTGAATGGGCATTTCTCTGCACCTCTTATCAGGGTGGCTTTGCCTGATTGCAGTGGCCACTGGTGGGTGAGGAAATCTTAATTTAGAAACAAAGAGTTCAGCTCGTGCAAAGAGCTCTAACCCTAACTTTCAAGGCATGCAACTTCTGTCCATTCTCCCTGCCAATGTATATATGTATGCAACGTACAAAATGTATGGATGGATCACAGTGCTGATAATGAAGAGGCCATTGGAAATGTTCCTCCCTAGGGTAGTGCTTTCTTAGAGACACTGGGGTCAGGTTTCCAGGTTAATAATTTTAGGCGGCCCTTTAGCCTCTGGGTTATTATATAAAATACTTGAACCAGAGTCACAGAGAGCAAAGACTGATTCCATCTTCATTTCCAGGCCATTTCTCTGATATTTCACCCATCTGATTATCTCCTGAACCCAAAATAAGTCTGAAAGAAAATATATCTTATTGTTTCTGACTACTTTCAATGATAAAATAGAGCCAAATCAGATAACAAATAGTTTCCATTGGGAATCATTCCCAAGAATGTTAAATCCAATACTCCAGTTAAAGAAAATTTAACCAAAGACAATTTAATTGCAAAAATTTTACCTAAACAATTAAAAAGGAGCAAATTACTATAAAATCTATCTTAATATTATTACTCATTTTCCAGGGTGCGATTGACTTATGTATATCGCTTTGGCATATACCATCTTTCTTTTTCTTTTTCTTCTTTTTATAAGAACTGCGGTCCCATTTGCTCTCTTCCCTACATGTTCTGATATTTCCAGCATAGATTTTGACATTATCAATTTCAGATGTATGGTTAAAGTCCTCTTATCAGATAGAATTGATTGTTAACTGAAAAAGTCAAACTGCTACAAATGTTTTATTTTCTACTGGGAATTGAACCCAGGGCATTCAGCCTCTAAGCTACACTCCCAGCCCTTTTTATTTTTTATTTTGAAACAGGGTCTCACTAAGTTGCTGACAGTCCCCACTAAGTTGCTAAGGCTGGCATCGAACTGGCAATCCTCCTGTCTGGACTCCCAAGTACTTGGATTATACATGTGCCCCAATGAGCCCAGCTTTTAAATGCATTTTTAAAGCACTAAACTATGAAACTAGCCAAGATGTCCATCAACAGATGAATGAATTACAAAAGTATGGAATATGTACACAATTAAATTTTACTCAGCCATAAAGCAGAGCAAAATTATGTCATTTGCAGGGAAATCGATGGAACTGGAGAACATTATGCTAAGCGAGATTAGTCAGTCACAAAAAGTAAAAAATCAGGTGCTCTCCCTAATAGGCAGAAGCTAGGGAGAGAATGGTCATAGGAGGATCTCTAGGCAAGGAAGGAGAAACTATAGATGAGCAAATAAGCACACCCAGTAGAGGGGGATGGGAGGGGGAAGAAAAAATTCCGTAATGTACAGGATGTACATTCACAAACATATCAAAGTCAATCAGTAAGCCAAACATGAAAAAGAGGGAGGGGGAGGGAATGGGGTGGGAATTGGGGAAGGGCTATATGAGTGACGTGTGCATGTGTGCCTCTACCATCTTGTACCCCATGAAGTTGTAGCATTACAATGCACCAATAAAAAAATTTTAAGTGCCAACATAATACTTGTTATTGGGCCTTTCAGGGAACTGGAACTCAAACTGATTAACTGTACCAAGTTTCGAGGACACAGACATCAACTCTTACCCTTTGATCTCTAGGTTAATGTATAATTTCCATCACAGCTGCAGAGAAGGGACTTGGTACTAGTATCTGTGGGATCTATTAGTTTCCTGACCGTACAGTTTTTATGTACTTTTGACTTTTTCTTTTTGTCACATGCTGTACAGATTTCAGGTTAGAGACTGTCAAAGGACTTTTTGCCTCAGTAAGAGACTTGACAAAAGCCTGTCAATCAACAGCTCAGAAAGCCCTTCACGATCAAAAAAGTCAATGTATTAAAATTTACAAAGAACCGGTAACAGTGGCACACACCTGTAATTTCAGTACTTGAGAGCCTGAGACAGGAGGATCACAGGTTCAAGACCAACCCCAGCAATTCAGTGATTCTCTCAGTAACTTAGTGAGACCCTGTTTCCAAATAAAAAACAAAGACAGCTGGTGATGTAACTTGGAGGTAGAATGCCCTAGGGTTCAATCTCCAGTTCCCCAAAATATTTTTTACAAAGAGCTTTGGATAGCATTAAACATATACTTTCAAGTGAATCTAAAATAAATATTTTCCTTTAATGTCAAAATGTTAGTTTTACTCATCTTATCTCTGCTAACTTTTCATCAGAAGATAGATGCATGGCTTCACCGTACTTACCTTGACAAGTAGTTATAGGTCCAGCATTTCCTATCATTGCAAACTCTACCTGTCTACAGTCAAACTAAATTCTATCAATGTCCATTTTAAGTACTTCCTGTATTGATCAATATTTTAATTTTTTATTGGTGCATTATAGTCATACAACTTAATGGAGTACATGATGGTAGAGGCATACATACACACATTCCCCAATTAGCCCTTACCCAATATTTTAAGAGCCCTCTAAATTTCTACAATATGTCATCTCCCCAGATTATTTTCTCAACCTAAATTATAGCCTATTTAGCCCATCCCAATACACTAATTATACACATACACACAACTATTTAAATGAGGTTCTTGACATTCAAAAAATACAATTAGTTGCTTATTAATTCCTGAGATATAAACTGGGCGTGGTGGTGCTTGCTCGTAATATCCGCACTTGAGAGGTTGAGACAGGAGGATTGCGCAGGTTCAAAGCCAGCATCACTGGCTTAAGAGACCCTGTTTCCAAATAAAAATATAAAAAATAGGTGTCTGGGAGTGTATCCCAGAGGTAGAAGGGTTTCCAGGAACACCAGTTCCACCAAAAAAAAAAAAAAAAAAATGCCTGCGATCTGTGATTGGCTAGTACCATTCTATTTTGGACGGGTACTAGGGATTGAACCCAGGGGACTTTTTTTCTATGAACTACACCCAGCCTCATTTTATTTTTATTTTGAAATAGGGTCACATTAAGTTGTTAGGGGTCTCATTAAGTCACTGAGGATGGCCTCAAATATGGAATTGTCCTGTCTTGGCCTCTTAATTATTGAGATTACGGGCGTGCACCACCATGCCTGGCTGCTATTCAAGTTTTATAAGCAAGATGAAATGAGGGCAGTGAAGTCAGAAAGCATTCTCTGGATTTTCTCTACAAATTTTATAAGCTGGCATGCATTCAATTTCTGTTTCTGTTTTGTCATTTACACCCCTATCAGGGGGGTGAGTTGAAGGAAGAGAATGAGATAAAATTCAAATGAGGTCATTTGGCCTATCTCTTATTGGTTAAAGCACAGTCCTAAGAGACCAGTCTGTGAGTGGGACACTCTCCAGGGTCTAGTTTACTCTGGGCAGATGGAACTTTGCTCCAAGGCTAGAGACCACAACCCTATCCCTTGCCAGATGTTTTCAACGTGTAACCCATGGTCCAAGGGGGGATCAGATCAGTGAGTAGAGATGACTCATGTCAAGAAAAACAAGTGGATATGTAGGTCACTCTTACCCTGAGAACTGCAGAGCCAGTCACTTGTTAACTTCTGGGAAACAAGGCTATAACTACTTATTAAGACAGGTTTTGAAAACTACTTATTAATTTCCTTTGCTTTTACCTTCTATGATGTTATTTAAGCCAGAATCAATTCTGGGCTTTTTTTTTTTAGAGTCAGCAGACTAAGAAGGGTTTTCACTTTTAAAGAATGGTTAAAAGAATTTCATGACACATAAAAAATCTGTAAAATCCCATCGAATTTCATGGGAAAAGCCACCCATTTGCTTATGTATTGCCTGTACCTACTTTCTTGCTGCACAGGCAGGGCTGAGTCTTCACAGCTGATAATATACGGACTGCGGAGATGAAAATACTTGCTATCGGGCCTTTGCAGACCATTGGCTTTCCCCTGCTTCTTTTTAGTCTATGCACACATTTCTGGAATTCTGAATATGTTAGAAGTCATGTGCTCTTTCTTACTTTCCATTTGAATAGGTTATTTTGTTCCTCGTGAAATAATAAGTCACGGGTGCTATCTCATTAACATTGTTTTTTTTTTTCCTATTTTTATAAAGTACTATGTGATTGTCAGGATTTTCAGAAGATCATAAAAATAAAAGGTGCCTCACCTCTTCCAGATGGTTAATACAGTTTGATGTTTTTGTACAGGGGTTTCTATGCTACTTCTAGATTACTTTCCCATCCTTTCTTGAATGTCAAAAATTAATGAATTTTGCTTTTAAAATTTCCTTAATTGAACTCTTGTTCAGTGAAAGAGGACTCAAGCTCATTGATATCATATTAGGAATAAATTTCAAAATACTGTTATTCCCAGGAGAAAAGTTTCAGGCAACTGAGCACTCTTTGGGGAAGATATGCAGAATGGTTTAAATAAAAAGTCATGTGTGTAACCTTCTAGCTCTGAGCAGATGTTATCAGCAAGCCTGCTGCTGTCCTGGTGCTGAGAGTATTATTGCCTAAGCAGGTGGCCATGTTAGGGCTCCAGGGAGTTTATTAATGGTATCCCTGCAGGGGGTGGGTGCAAAGCACACAAAAGCAGAACATCTCAGGAATGGGGATTTTGGTCTGTCTCTAAGGATGCCTCACCCCTCCATCACTGTCCATAGGTGGGGAAATGAGAGGCGGGTTCTCTCATTTTGGGTTTTTGCAGAAGTACAGAGATGCAATATTCCAGTACAAGAAGTTTGTTTGGAAAATGATCGCAGGAAAAAACAGGCAAGAAATCAGGAGCGTTAGACAGGAAAGGCAGGCAGGCATTGTGAAGGGCATGCCATTAAGCACACTCTCACCATAGGTGACTTTAACCTAATTTTGTAACCAGGAAAATCTAGGAGAAGGCCTCTCACACAGACCTCCTGAGTTATCCTACCCGAAGGATCAGGTAACTTCTAGAATACTAGTTCTCCTGCACTTTCATCCTGCTCGGCTAGGGTAGAGCAGTCCTCCAGAGTTTCAGAAAAAGAGGCACACATCCTGGTCACTGGAAGTAGGTCAGTGGGCACCAAGTTTGAAATGCCTAGGGTTCTGAGTGGGGCAGTAACAGCATCTGCTACAGCCCCTTTCTGTAGGCGCCCCTCCCCCCAGAACCCTGGGCTGCTTCTAGAGAATGAGAAAGAAGGAATTAGATGCAGGTAGAAGCCAGCCTACCACCTGTCCCTTGGCTCTTCTGCCACTGGGTTGGGCTAAGAGATTTAAACTTGGAAACATAAGATGGTGTGTTTTCTGTGTTGTCACGGAGTAAAGAGTATAAGGTGGGACAAAATGAAGGGGTTAGAAAAGCCCTTGGTTCTGGTCCCAGGTCTACCAATGCCTACCTTTGGTAAGCTAAATAACTTCCTTTACATTTCATGTTCCATCTATGAAAATGAAAGTTAACTGGTTCTCAAACATCCCTGCTTGACTAGGCTCAAAAGGCAACACACAGCCCGGCACGGTGGTGTATGCTTAATAATACCAGGACTTGGGAGGTTGAGACAGGATTGCTGGTTTGAGGTTTGAGGTCAGCCTCAGCAACCTAGCAAGACCTTTAGTAACTTAATAAGAGCCTGTTTTAAGATAAAAATAGGGCTGGGGATGTAGCTCAAAGGTAGAATGCCCCAGGGTTCAATCCCCAGTACCATACACACACAAAAGTCAGTACATATACAACCCTTAGAATAGAAGTAAACTAAATTTGAGATATGTCAGAGGCAGCTGGGACTACTAATTCTCTTCTTTCCACCTCCCAGGACATAGTTTCCTGCTCCCATTTGAGCCCAATGGAGCTCTAGCCCTTTGTCAACATGGAGGTCGCCTCTCACTGAGATATCAACACATGCAATCATGCTTGAATCTTTGTGAAATGGCTGTGTCTTGATTGGTAATCATATTCTCCTCCCTCACTGAACATTCTGGAAACTATGAGGCACCCTTTCCTGAGTGTACCTGTGTTGGGATAAAGAGAGGGCTGGAATGGAGGAGAGAAGGCATAGTATTCAATTATATAAATTGTTTCCTTCCACCTTTTATTCTTTTGGTAGTTTAAATTAAATTGAAATTGAATCCTAAATGGTATACCTATAACTTACCTATATACACATCTCCAGATATGGTATAAATGAAGCTTGTCCACCCTGGAAAAGGACCAGCAACATTGAAATGTTAGTGTCCACAATGCCAAAAGGAATAGATATATCAAATACAAAATAAAAATTAAAGATGAAATGCTTCATTTTCTTTAAGATAAATATCTTGATTCTAGCTCTGTGAACTGTTTACACAGTCACACATATGCTCTCTTGTGCACGTACACACACACACACACACACACACACACACACACACACACAATCAGACTCCTAAACTTACATGACTTGGCCCCTGATGTTTCAGAGCAACCCAAAATGAAAAGTATGTAATTCACCTGGCTATCATCTATATGCCCCCAAATTATATTAACATACAAGTTGTTCCTTCTGATTCTAACATCTTGCTATTAACTACAATGTTTCAGTCTGGCTTTATCTTCAGCCTTGTTGTGCCTCCAGGTAATCCAAAGTGTGAATAATGCTGCAAATATGTTTTTCTGCGCTTAGTTGAATTCTACTTTTCAGTGAACTGATTCTTTCTTATCTGTCCTAAAATAGAACATGCATCAATTCCAGGGATGCAGGGATGCAAAATCTTCAGGGTATTTGATCGGCTTCAGATGATCTGTGAACTCCCTAGAAATGTGCACCAGTTTTCAAATGTGTGCATCTTACTGGGAAGATTGTATATAATACCCATCAGACTCCTACCATAAGCTCTGGGGCCAAGAACTCAGAACATGACACAACATAACATTTGCACTCTTGGCACCAGCATCTGATTTTCATGAATAAAATATATGTATTGGTTCCCATAGCTCACAGCAGATACTTGTTTCCACTGAGAGGCACGAACCTAGAAAGGCAAGCTCAAAAAGGTATTGGGAAATTACTCCATGTTCCTTCAGTAGAATAGAAGTCAGAGGTGGTGGCATACACTTGTAATCCCATTACTTGGGAAGTTGAGACAGAAAGATCACAGGCTGGAGGCCAGCCTCACCAACTTAGAGAGACCCTTAACAACTAAGTGAGACCCTGTTTCAAAATAAAAAAATAAAAATAAAAAGGGCTGGATGTGTAGCTCAGAGGTAGAATGTTCCTGGGTTCAATCTCCAGTAACACATAAAAAAGGAAGGAGGGAATGAGAGGAAGGGAGAGAGGGACCTGGAAGTGGAATTCAGGGCAAAAGAATAGAACCAAGACTAGAGTCTGTGGGAGTCAAGAATACAGGGACAGAGTAAACAGAAGCCTTCAAGGAGCAAGGAAGCTGAAGTACACTCTAAGGATATGGTTATGGTGGCCAATGGGCCGAAACACACAAGTAGCACAAAAGAAAAGCTATGGCTCATAAAAATTTAACACAAACTGAGCCTTGTGAAGAAAATCTGAAGGCTGGCCAAACACACTTAAGGGGATGCCAGAAGATATTTTCCCCACCTATTCCACAGTTTTTCCTCTCTTGAGATTTTACTAAAATACTTTTAAGCCCTCAGGAAATAATGCTACTTATTCACCATCCACTCATTCTTTGTCTCCCTCAGTCTTCCAAGCTCAGTGTACCACCATTTATGGATCCTCTACCACAGGACCTGCAGTTTTTAGGGAGATACACAGATGAACAGAACACAGCGAGGGGTATTTGATTTGAACATGGCGAGGTAGGTTTGGAACAGATGCTGAAAACACAGGCCAACAATGTATAGCCTAATTCCACAACTCTTTCTCTGTATTTTAATGAATTATGAGATTTCCTATTCTTATTTAGCTTGATTTATAATTGTATTCTAAAAGTTGGGTGAAGTGGCACATACCTAGAATTCCAATACTTGG
This sequence comes from Muscardinus avellanarius, assembly GCF_963383645.1. Lineage (NCBI taxonomy): Eukaryota > Metazoa > Chordata > Mammalia > Rodentia > Gliridae > Muscardinus > Muscardinus avellanarius. Next base: position 9,112,830 of record NC_137792.1, read on the forward strand.
GAAGAGACAGGAAGAGCAGAGGTTCAAGGTCAGCCTCAGCAACTTAGTGAGGCTCTGCTACAAAATAAAAATAAAAAGGACTGGGGTGTTGCTTGGAGAGAATGCCCCTGGGTTTAATCCCCAGTACCACACAAAAATAATAATTTTATACTCTACAACAACTCTCTGCTTTTAAAGACAAATGAAAAGGAGAGGCATGGGGAAGGAAATAGACTGAATAATGTTATGTACATATGTGAATATCTTACTAATTAATCACACTACCACATACAATTACAATGCACCAAACTTGTTTAAAAAGTTCACCATTTAAAGTTGTTTAAATTTCCTTTTCAAAGTAAAATGGTTTTATTTTTCTCATTAAAAATAAGTAACACACGATTTCAATACAAAATATTAAGATAGTGGATACGAAAGCATGGAACAACTAAACTGGAACTCTCTGCAATCCTCATACCTACCCCAACAGATATTGTTAGTGATATAGTATTTGTGCCCTCAGGATTTTATGCACTATATAATATTTGCTTAAAAACTGGAAAAAACACAATGTTCTGCTTTGAATACCTTTCCATGTCAAAACAGAACAGTAATTCATCCTTGGGCAAGACTGCATAGCATTCCATTGTGAGGACGTGTCATAATTTATATAACCCATCCCTTCTTCATGGTTTCAAAGTACTAAAAAACTGTTTCCATATTTGATAAAACCTCAAAGCTCTCAATTGCTTGAATGAGTTTTTATTTGAAAACGGTTTCCACATTTGATAAAACCTTAAAGCTCTCAATTGCCCCCAATGAATTTTTATTTGGGAACATTTTAATTATTCTAATCTCATTTCCTTCTCCACCTCCTTTGCTTTCTATTTACCCTTTAAGCAGAAATCTCGTCTACATGTAATTGCCTAGGTTCGTTTCTTTCCTCTGTCAATTTTTTACATGACCCAGAAGAACCAACTATTTGCTTAAAGGAACAGCCAAGACAGTTTATGAAGTGCATTCATCTATTTTTGCTTCTTGTTAAACTACTCAATTAGGACGTAGAGTGTCTTTGCCAGTTATAACACAATTCATTCTGCGGAGTGGAAGGCACGGAGTGTTAAAAGAAAATGGAATAGGGAGAGTAGACAATTTCCTTTTTATTTTCTTTTTAGCAAGATGTCTACCTGCATTTGCTCCTCTTAAGCCTTGTTTAATATATTCGGTAAGCAGTTTCTTAAGGCTAACACAAAAGAAAACAAATGGCATGCTGTGCAAATGCTGTATTTTTTAAGCACAACCACATTTCGCTAGAATTATGTTTCTGCAAGATTTTCAGGTACTTCTCATCTGTCTTTCTTCACTCAAATCTCCTCCCACTTTGATGTCCTGCACCGGGAATTGATGCCATCCTCAAACTTTTATTGCTCTCTCGGAGGTCACGCACCTGTATTTTCCTTTCTTCTACAAATCTGGTTGCCAAGCTACTGTCTCTTTAGAGCTGGGAAGCTCTTCCCTTCCCTTGGGCAATAACAAATAAAATGAGTTGAGACTGAAGTCATCATTTCCTTCTGGCCCCTGGGACAGTTAAGTCCGCAACACATACATATCAGATCTCCTTTAGCCAAGCATTAAAAAAATGTACAATGTTTTCTTTTAAATATGTTAATCATTTTCTGTGGCATTTGCTCTCATTTCCCGGGAGGTGCCCAATTCTTGCAAACATCTCTAGCGAGGACTTTTCCCAGCCTACATTCCTTGGCTGGATCTAGATTCTTTTTCTCCTGCCTCAGTCTTAAAGTTCATTACTCCAATGAATTGACAACTATCCTTTATACATGATGTGGAGAGAAAGTAGAAAAACATGGCCTGGTAATACACTGAATCCATAACAGAGGGCAACAGGACCAAGAGGTGAATGTGCTTTCCCTCAAACTCTGGGTCACTCTGGCTTCCAGACCTCAAGGCAGCCCTGGTTTCTAAAAGCCTTCCTGGGAAGTCCCTGTGTTCAGCTTCTGCAGGCAACTGTCTCACTGTGGACTTAATGCCGGACTTCCTGGGATAGAAGGCAGACCCGTGTGGTCCTCTCCATCCCTCCTCCTTCCTCATGCCACCAAATTATTTTAATATTTATTTTGAAATAATTTTAAAAATGCGCAAGAGTTGCAGAAATATTATAATCACTGTACACCAATCACCCCGATTCCCCAAAGCCAACAAGTTATTGCACATACTTTATTTTTCTTCTTGCTATATATGTGATTTTTTTTGGTGGTACTAGGGATGGAACCTTTCTACTTCCAGGCTACACTCCCAGACCTGTTTTATATTTTTATTTGGAAATAGGATCTCTTAAGCCAGTGAAGTTGGCTTTGAACCTGCACAATCCTCCTGTCTCTACCTCCCAAGCACAGGGATTACAAGCATGCGCCACCACGCCCGGCTTATATATGTAGTTTTTAATGAACTATTTAAGAGAAACTTGCAGGCATAATTTCTCCTACCCAGAAATAATTTTAAGTATGTATTCTCTAAAAACAAGTATATTTTTCTATCCATGTAGAACACTCTTATAATGATAAAATTGACATTGGTACAATAGTGTTATCTATGTTATCTAAGCCAGCTACTGTCCTCACGGACTGCACAACATGCCAAGCTCTACTAGGCAGGGTCACTGCTTCACAAGCACACAGTCAAGGACTCTGAACCTCATTATAATGTAGCAATGCACCAGCAAAAGTATATTCTAAAAGTATACTCAAAAAGAAGAACTTTGCATTTGGGGATTATTTCCCAAAATGTCTTCCTCAAGAACCTCATGATACTTAGGATGCTGTCTGTGTCCACTAAACACTGCAGTCTAGAATTTGTGATCATATAGCACCTGGCAGCTCACTCTAAGACCTATAAGCTTGCCACAAAGATGCTTTTAACCTCCATCTCATAACTAAACAAACAGCAAGAGAAAGAAAGGTGGCAACTTTGCAGCTCTGCAATCTTGGAAAGAGATGGTTATTATATGAGTTTGTAGAAATTCTTTTTTACTGTGCTGAGGATTGAACTCAGAGGCATTCTGCCTCCAAGCTACACTCCCAGTCCTATTTTTGTTTTATTTATTTATTTTTATTTGGAAACAGGGTCTTGCTAAGTTGCTGAGGACTGCCTCAAACCTGCAATTCTCTTGTCTCAGCCTCCCAAGTACTGGGATTGCAAGGTGTGTGCCATTATGCCTGGCTCAGTTTGTGAGAATTTTATCCAAAGAAAGAAAGAAAGAGAAAGAAAGAAAGAAAGAAAGAAAGAAAGAAAGAAAGAAAGAAAGAACCAAGAGAACACCCATTAGACTAAATTTGGTGAGTGAGTGACATCGATAGGAAAATGCACAACCATATTGCATGTTGCACACATAATAACACCTGAGACAATTTTTTCCAAAATAAAATATACTCAGAATGTATTTCATTCATTACAGAATGATCTTGCTACAGGCTGTGCCTATTAGTCATGAACAGGTAACATTAAGAGCCATCCTTAAAGATCCTATATTTTAGGTAGGAACTATTATTAGGGTTTGGTCCACATTCATAATATTGAGCATTCATGACACCAGTGGATAATAAAAAACTAAGAAATGTATTAGCAATATGACCTTTCAGAAATACTCTCAGGAAAAGAACACCCTTCTGTGTGTCCCAAATGGAGCCTAGCCCACTTGAGAAAATACTTTGCTGATTCTTTTCTTGCTAATAAAGTCACAAGACAAAATGCATCATAATCCCATGGAAGCAAATCCTACTCTTTAGAGACTAAGTCTACATAGAAGCATTGAGGTTTTCCTACTAAGAAGACATTTAATACAGTAATTCTGAACTAAAGTACTGCTGTTACAAATTCTTGTTTTTATTTCAAATAACGTGTTTCTTCTTCAACTATACAGCATGTACAACTAGTTTTTAATTGTTCAGAACATTTCAGAAAATAATTCAAGTATATAAACAAAATCACTAAACTATATGGAGAGCTATATAACAAATGATTTCAAGTGCTTGAAGTTATTTTAAGTCCAGTTTATAGATTATTATTAAGATCTAAAATATACAAAAATTTGAAGGGTTAAAGAGTGGTTCAGAAAACAATAGAAACCTAAAATTAGGAGAGAATTTCATAAATATCGCTAAGGTTATCTTAAGACATTTAGACAGTTGCCCATTTTTTTTTTTTGGTGGTACTGGGGTTCCTGGAAGCCCTTCTACCTCCGGGCTACACTCCCAGACCTATTTTTTATGCTTTTTTATTTGGAAACAGGGTCTCATAAGCCAGCACGCGCGGCTGGCTTCGAACCTGCGCAATCCTCCTGTCTGCCTCCCAAGCGCGGGGATTACAAGCGTGCGCCACCACGCCCGGCCTGACAGTTGCCCATTTTTAACAGAAAAATACTTTTAAGTAGTACATACAAACCGACTGTGGTTGTGCCTGTTTGTTATCCCAATACTTGGGAGGCTGAAACGGGAGGATCACAGGTTCACAGCCAGCCTCAGCAACTTAGTGAGACCATGTCTTAAAATTATGGCTGGGATTTATATCAGAGGTAGAACACCCGTGGGTTCAATCCCTAGCACCAAAAAGAGTACATACAAAATATGAGAAATAAACCCTCCCATTAAAATTTAAAGGTATTTCAACTATTCCAGAAACTGTTTTTTATTTTACATTGATCATCAATTTTAATTTGTTTAATCCTAGAGATGATATATCAGAAAAACATAATATGCCGGGTGTGGTGGTGCACGCTTATAATCCACACGCTTGGGAGGTGGAGACAGGAGGATCGCGCAGGTTCGAAGCCAGCCACGCTGGCTTAAGAGACCCTGTTTCCAAATAAAATATAGAAAAAAAAATTGGTCTGAGAGTATAGGCCGGAAGTAGAAGGGTTTCCAGGAACCCCAGTACCAGAAAAAAAAAGAAAGAAAAAAAAAAAGAAAAACACAATACAATTTTGAAATCGATGATATTATTCATTTAAAATTAAAAAAGGATAGTCCTTTTTAACATACCAGAGAATCTTAGGTTTATTTACCAATGTGCTCAAGGCACCACTAAATAGAATACTAGTTACTAAAGATGCAATTCTTTATTTAGGGAAGTTAAGAATCATAGTGAAAGTCAGTCTGTGTGGGTTACATTCTCAGTCTTAACACTCACTAGCTAATTGACAAGTTACTTAATATCTTTGTACCTTGGTTTCCTCATCTGAAAAATGGGTCAATCACATTCCTTATCTCTTCCAATTGTGAGGACTACAGGTGTTAAAAGGGTGAAAGTTCTCAGAGCAGGTTCTGGCAAATAGTAGGCACATAATAAATATTAGCAATGATGGTCCATGACATCCTCATTATTTTTTTGGCCATTTTTCCTCTATATAAAAACTTCATTATAAATATCTAATTGTACCTCACCATACATGAAAATCAATTCCTTTAAAGGATATAAGATTTCATTTAGTGTTACTAAGTTCAAAAGATGAACTTTTACATTATGGTGACTATATTAATAGTAATAGATTGTATTCTTGAAAAATATTAAGCGTTCTCTCCATCAAAATTATAATCATGTGAGGTAATTCATATGTTAATTGGCTAGATTTAGTCCATAAGTATATGTGTTGTATGTACATATGTATATGCCTACATATTTATGTATACATACATAATTCAAAATATCACATTATATATACATGATAAATAACAATTTATCTGTCAATTAAACAAGTTTGAAAAGAAAACTAATTCCAGGTGAATAAATACTTTAATATGAAAGGCAAATAATGAAACAGCAAAATAAGAACATTTTCATGATCTTGAGTTAGGGAATGACTATTAAAGAAGCTGGGCATGATGGTGCATGCCTGTAATCCCAGTACTTTGGAGGCTGAGACAGGAAGATGGAAGGTTCGAGGCCAGCTGTACCAACTAGAAAGGTTCTCAGCAACTGAATGAGTCCATATTCACAAATAAAAAATAAAACAGGGCTGAAGTATAGTAAGAAGGTAGAATGCCCCTGGGCATGATAACAAAAGAAAAAAGAAAAGAAAAGAAGAAAAGGAGCTATGGGAAGCATTAATCATTAAGGAACAGATTAGTACATTTAAGGAATTTTATTTATTAAAATACAGAAAAATAAACTAAGCGTGGAGGAGCATGCTTGTAATCCTAGCATTTAGGAGGCTGAGACAGGAGGATCGCTATTGATTTGCAGACAGCATCAGCTACATAGCGAGGCTCTTTGCAACTCAGTGAGACACTGTTTCAAAATAAAGAATAAAAAACAGGGTTGGGGTGTAGCTCAGAGGTAAAATGCCCCTGGATTCCATCCCCAGTGCTGCAAAAAAAAAATACACACACACACACACACACACACACACACACACACACACACATATATATATATAACATTGTATATATATAAAACATTGTATATATAAAACATTGTATATATATATATAACATATATATATATATAATGCAGAAGAGTAAATAAAAAGGCATATGAGAAAATATTTGCAGCACAAATAAATGATGATGACTAGTATTCATAATATATAAAGAGTTCCTACAAATCCATATGAAACCCAACCAAAGAAGAATGATATGAAACTTTTTGCTGGATCATTTTACATTTCAGTATTTTGTTCCTCCTCATCATTTCTCTGAAGATTTATTGATTTATATCCATTAACCATTATATGTAAATTCAAGTATAAGGGGGTAACTGACAAAATATAGCTTTATATTTATAGTAGATAGCTTTACCAAAAAAAAAAAACTCCCCGTGAGATAAATGATGTACTTGGTGTAGTGAAAAAAAAATCAGTTTTATTCTTCCTATGAAAAAATACCCCAAATTCTAAAATTTTACATAAATCATTCCTGTTTGGGGCATTCTTCTTAACAGTAGAGAATGACAATAAAAAGACATTTAGGCAGAAACTTGGTGGGGAATTTACCATGTATTTCTTCATACCTACTCTCATATGAAAAAATCAAAAGGGGCTATAGGTATTGCTCAGTGATTATGATAGAATGCTTGCTTAGCAGGTATAAGTCCCTGGTTTCAATAATCAGTACCACATAAAAAATTCACAAATGAGAGAGGAAAAATGCATTTTAAGTCATTGACAACATGGGAAAATGTTATACTTTGAACAAAGACTGTCAGTGTTGAGGCTGACGCTATAATGATCTCATAGCTTCTGCCTCTTGGTACTGCTTGAGGTAATACCCTGTGGGTGAGCTACACCCAGTGACTTGCTTCTCATCAGCAGAATACAGCAAAAGGGAAAAGATGTCACTTCTGAGATTCGGTTATATAAAAACTCTGGCTTCCATGTTGGTCATCCTCTTTTACTTGATCATTTATGAGCCCAGATGAAGCCAGAGGCCATGTTATGAGCTGTTCTATGGAGAGGACAAGAAAGAGAACAGACTTCAGCCACCAATCTTTCAGGAGCTAAATGCTGCCAACCGCCATATGAGCATGAGCTTGGAAGTACACTCTTCTCAGGTGAGGCTTGGGATGACTGCACCTCGGCTTCATTGAAGCCTTGAAATGCTCTCTGAACCAAAGGACACGGGCAAATTGTGAGACAGTGTGAGATCGTAACACACTAAGTTCTGGGTAATTTGTTATCAAGCATACTGCTAACTAATACAAAAAATGTATTTCCATATAACCTACTGTGATTTACCAAAAAGATACTGAATGCACACCACTAAATCTACATTTATTTATTTATTATTTATTTATTTATTTATTTATTTATTTATTTATTTATTTTGGTGGTACTGGGGTTCCTGGAAGCCCTTCTACCTCCGGGCTAAACTCCCAGACCTATTTTATTTTTTGGAAACAGGGTCTCCTAAGCCAGCGCGGCTGGCTTCGAACCTGCGCCACCCTCCTGTCTCCGCCTCCCAAGCGCGGGGCTTACAAGCGTGCGCCACCACGCCCGGCCTAAATCTACTTTTTAAATCAAACAAGGAAGACATGATTCTCTTCCTTTTCCCCCCTCTCTCTGAAGGTAAACATAGAAGCAAATTATACTGACCGTATTTAAGAGAGTTTACTAGTTTCCTGATCCTGATGCAAGGAATCACAGTCACATCACTCTTTCTTTTGATACACTTACTTCTCTCACTCTGACTCCCTGTCTTCCGTTCATGCATATAGATTTATAATGACATTGTACCCCCCTGGCTTATCCAGAACAATTGCTCTGTATTAGCCAGCTTTCCATTACTATAACAAAATACTTGAGATAATCAATTTCAAAAGAGGAAAACTTATTTGGCTCATGGTTTCAGAGGCTTGGATCCATTTTTAATTTGCTATATTGCTTTAGGGCCCATGGTTAAGGCAGAACATCAAAGAAGAACTGTATGGCAGAGAAGGATGCTCACTTTATGGCCACTGGGAAATAAAAAAAGAAAAGGAGTGGCCAGGGTCCCAATATCCCCTTTCAGGGCATGCCCACAATAAATTAACCCATCCCACTAGGCCCAACCTAAGGTTTCTGTTACCACCCAGTCGTGCCACAGGCAGGGGACCAAGCCTTTAACATTGGGGCCTTGGGAGAACATTTATTTGAATCATACCACTGTCCTTCTCAAGAACCTTAATTTAATCATATCTGCAGAGTCCCTCTTGTAACATTGCAGGTTCTGGGGATTCAAAGATCTTTGGGGGGTTATTATTCTGCTTACCACAAATGCATGGGCCATATGGTCTCTAAAGAAATCTCGTTTATTCATCTACATATATGATAAAAGTTATGAGAAGCAAACAGCTTAAAAAATCAAAAAAATTCATATTATAACATGTCTCCATGTTTAATATTACAGATAATGCTTTCAAGTGCCCACAAGTGAAGGTATCATGAAGAAAGATGAAAAAAAAAATAAACAGAGAGGCTGTTGAGGGCTAAACTGATACTTTTAGTCAAAAGGCAAAGTGGGCATGAGGACCAGAAGGCATACGTCTCTTGGAAAAGATTGATATATTTCCTAGAAACACAGATTTATGTCTTTCACAATGAATAATAGCAGTGTTATCTGCATATCAGTTTGTAGCAAGAAAAATCACATTGCAAGAGATGGTAAAAGTCACTGCAGAAGCACCCTACTTATTCTTATTTTAGCCAATAGCTAACACAAAAAACGTGTGGCTGATGCAAAAAGCATCTGGTACTGTCAGAGACTCGACAAATTGGATTCTTTGTAAGTGATGCACCGTCCAGCTCCATTCCTGATATCAACTGTCTTCCAAATCATCACTGCATGAAACATCTGTTTTCTGCGAGACTAGCACAACCCAACGGAAACGTGCCTAGCCTGAAGGAAATATAGAGATGGTAAAAATCGATTCTAATACTATTTATGGGAAGGAATTCAGATAAGACCTATTCTGAGTCATGAAAAATATTTCCAGGCCCCCCTAAACTGGATTTCCCTTAGGACATTGGCATTTTCTTGGTATCAGAGGTGGGATGGTGGCAGTACATGATTCTAGTTCTGATTAGTCCGATAATGATACAGCTGAGTTAACAGCAAATTAGATTGCACAGCCTATGCCAAAAATCAAACATAACCCAGACATCCATGTCAAATCCCTTTACCATGAGTAACAAAACCATCAAAATATTATAAATAACATGTCCAGGACCCAGCCAATGGTCCATCCATTGCAAGAAATACTTGATATAACAACACATCCAAATAAAATGAATTTACACAGTCCTTGGAGTTCGTAATGGAATTTGACCTGGAAAAGTGGTAAGAAAATTAAAAAGACAATGACTCTGATTTGAATGACTTCATAACAAAACTTACGCAGCATAGAATTATATCCAGTGTGTTTGATTTCAGGCAGCTGAGACTGTCAATAATAAGTGCTTTAAAATACTTGAGTTAATTTTCTGGCATTGCATTAGGAAAACCTCCAATTTTGAATCGGTTACCTGATTCAATGTAAATAGAGGTATGTGTGTGTGTGTGTGTGTGTGTGTGAGAGAGAGAGAGAGAGAGAGAGAGAGAGAGAGAGAGAGAGAGAGAGAGAGAGAACCCACTACTGTTACTGGAATTTATAACAGACTGGTTTAAACTGGGGCTCTAGAAACTCAATGCCAAGCATGCTTTTTTTGTGTGTGGTACTGGGGATGGAACCCAGGGGCATTGTACCTCAGAGCTATACCCCCGTCCCTACGTTTTTAGTTTTTCTATTTTTGAAACAGGGTCCCCCTAAGTTGCAGAGGGCCTCACTAAGTAGCTGAGGCTGTCCGTGAACCCTGATCCTCCTGTCTCAGCCTCCCGAATGCTAGGATTACAAGCATGCGCCACCACGCCCAGCCCCTAAGAATGCATTTTAAAGCTACTTTCTTTCATATCCCACCAGAATGATTTGGAAAGTAATCCTCAGCTTTAAAATTCACAATGACAAAATAAAATCCTAGTACAGCTATGTAAACCGACACATACCTATTGGCTCGCAAGGCAATACAGGGGAGATGGCTATGAGCAAAGCAAAAAAATGAACATGAACCATTCATTTTTGGCATATGGCATCACGGAGAAACTATATTATCATAACATTACCGACAAAGTGGAACTGCCACTTTGTATGCAACCTGACCGTATCTTTTTAAATAAACCTGGTAACCATCCTGGAAACCTGTCCCACCAAAATGAATCCACATATACAAAGACGGATCTACAGGGTATTTATTCACTGCAACCAAGTTTTCAGTAGCTAAAAGGTAGGAACAAGGTGAATATCCACCAACAGGGAATAGCTAAACCCCTCATGGTAAACCTATGCTATACAACATCACTGCAAAAACGAGCCACATGTGGAGATTGGGAAGGATTTCCATGAGGTACTCTTCAGTTGGAAAAAAGAACAATGCAAAAGAGTATAACAGGATTCCATTTTAGTAAAATAACTAATAAGTATGTGTATATCTGCACACACACATATGTTTGTGTAGCAAACAAGAGTAGATGGGAGGAGGGAAGAAGAAATTCCCTAATGTACATGACACACATTCATAAACATATCAAGGTAAAACAACTAAGCCAAACACAAGCAGAAGGGGGGTGAGGGAATGGGGTGGGAAATGGGGAGGGCTAAGTGAGCGATGTGTGCATGTATGCCTCTACCACTTTGGACTCCATTAAGATGTATGACTACAATGCACCAATAAAAAATTTTAAAAGGGTGGAGAAAAATTTCAATGAAATTTCAGGATAGATCCAAGCTGTATGGTAGACTTGGGATGTACAGACAGAGAGTGCTGCTATGGGTGGGTAATGGCGATAAAGAATTTCAGGGAAGCAAAAATCAAAGGCAGAAGCAAAAGGTAACACACACAACAGTTAGGGCATGTTGCTTTTATGCTTACAGTCATAAAAATCACATATAGTGTAGGTATAGGGTTAAGTGAATTAACTTGAAAGTTTTTCTGTACTTAAAAACAGCTAAAATGAAAAAAAAAGAGCAAAATATTGGGTCTAAATTTGATGCCTAAATGACCTTGGATATAACTTTTTTTTTTTGCATTGCTAAGGTTGAACACAGGGCCTTGTGCAAGCTAGACAAATGCTCTATTACTGAGACACACTTTAGAGCTAACCTTTTTGTTTCGAGTTTGTCTTTGTTACTGGAGGTTGAACTGAGGGATGTTTTCTGAACTACACTCCTCCCCCAGCTCTACTGTTTATTTTGAAACAGGGTCTGACGTTGCTGAGGCTGTCTGTGAACCTGCAATCCTCCTATCTCAGTCTCCCAAGTATTGGTATTACAGGTGTACACTACCACGCCTGGCTAACCCTACGAATTTTTTTTTTTTTGGTGGTACTGGAGTTTCCTGGAAGCCCTTCTACCTCAGGGCTACACTCCCAGACCTATTTTTACATTTTTATTTGGAAATAGGGTCTCCTAAGCCAGCGCTCGCGGCTGGCTTCGAACCTGCGCGATCCTCCTGTCTCTGCCTCCCAAGTGCGGGGATTACAAACGTGCGCCACCACGCCCGGCACCCTACGAATTTTTAAAAAAATTAAATTGGTGGTAAATATTTGGGAATTTTCAAATTATTCTTTGCATTCAAATATCAAAAGAAAGGCTAACCTTCTTTATCCATACCTATCTCAAGCAAGACTGTATCTCAGTTAAGTGCATACTTAACTGAGATACAGTAACACAGCTCTGAATTTGACTTCAGGAACCCTGAGAGATACTAAGGGCCAGAAAGGGTAATTTACTAGCCCTACCTCATCCATTAAATCTTGAGATGGCCTTGACCAAGTAACTAATATGTTGTGCCTTGGTCTCCACACTTGTAAATTAAAGGGTCAACCTCTCACATTTCATGATTTCTCCCTTATATTCTTAACTTGAAAGGCCCCTGCAATATTTGCTAACTTAAAAACAATTAAGCATATTTAAATTTCGTAGAACTTTGTGCTGAGTTTAAAAAATAAACATATTCCTGGGAAATCAGTGTCTTGTATTTTTTGGCTTTTTTTCACTCACATGATTACTAAACCCCATAACCCATCATACCTTTAGGAATAGGCTGGGAATGCTTTGCTCCTTGGTCCAATTTGAAGTCCAAATATAAGGTTGGTGTGCGAGTATAAACCTTGGACTGAAAAGGAAAAGAAAACCATCAGCATTTTTTATAGATAGAGTCTCACTAAGTTGTGGAGGGCCTCCCTAAGTTGCTGAGGCTGGCCTGTGATCCTCCTTTCTCAGCCTTCCAAGTACTGGGATTATAGGCATGTGCCACTGCAACTGGCTCCATCAACCATTTTTCTTTTTTCTTTTTTCTTTTGTGGTACTGGAGGTAGAACTCAGGGGCTTTTCTACCTCCGGGCTATACTCCCAGACCTATTTTATGCTTTATTTGGAAACAGGGTCTCACTAAGTTGCTGAGAGCCTCACTAAGTAGCTGAGGCTGACTTCAAACCTCTGTGATCCTCCTGTCTCAGCCTCCCAAGCACGGGGATTATAAGCGTGTGCCACCACGCCTGGCCATCAACTATTTTTCTAAGAATGTTCCTGGGGATGGAATCCAGGGGCTCATGCATGCTAGCAAAGCAAGTGCTCTACCACTGAGTCACATCCATAGTAGAACTAGGTTCTTCATCTGAATTGGGTCTTTCTGTAATAGGCCTTAACCTACCTAAGAGTCTAAAAAGTGATCTATGCATATTATTTTTACTCACTTGGCTCTTGCAAAAAAACTGTAGTTTGCCACTGCTAGCCAAAAAAAACCCCAATTCCAAATGTAAGAAAGGCAAACATTTGCAGGATTTCCCATTGTAAACAGTGGTTCTGATTTCATGTTGTTAAGTGGAGTTTGTGGTTTGATATAATGTCATCCGGAATCACTGGCGCAGACCATGATCCAAGAGAGTAGCACAGTTGCTATAAACATTGTGATGTCTCATCATTTATCACTAAGTCCCAGTACCTCCATTTGGCTTTCATTTTTTTTACTTAAAACTTCACACAACAAAATAAAAGAGAATGTAACACCAAGCTTAGCAATGACTTCGAGTAAATGGAACTTGCACACACTGCTAGTGAAACTATAACTTGGTCCAAATACTTTGGAAAACTGCTCGGCAGTATGTAGTACAGATGGATATATGCATAGCCTTTGACCCGACAATCCAACTCATAGGTATATACCCAACAGAAATGTTGATCTAAAGACATATATAAGATGCTTAATAGTAGCACTGTGGATAAGAGCTCCAAACTGGAAATAGCCCATATATTTGTAGCAATAGAATGGGTAAATGAATTACAATACAGTTATGTAGTGGAATACTATACAGCAGGAGAATGAATGAACCCAACTACATGCAACAACTCAGAAGACTCTCATATGTAGAATACTGAGCCGATGAAGGAAGGCTTCACATGATTCCATTTCTATGAAGTTCAGAACAAAGCAAAATTACCCTATGGTGTAAGAAATCAGAAAAGTGGTTACTTTGGAAAGGTTAATAACTGTAGGAGTTTAAAGGGAGTTTTGGGGAGGATGGTAACCTTCTGTTTCTTCATCTGGTTGCTGGTTTCATGGGTGTGTTCACTTGGTAAAAATTCTCTGAGCTGTATACTTGGATTGTGTAATTTTCTCTGTTTATATTTTAATAAACCTCACATTACACAAATGCATTCGTAAAGGGACAAAAAGAAAGACTCCAGAGCCCAGAATTACTTACCATCCTTGATAAGGACATAATTTTACAGAGGATTATTACATAACTTCATATAGATGGGGACATTTCTGTCTTTTTCATCACTGGGTCCCCAGGGTCAACCTACAGTTTCTGTTCTATAGTAGGTGGTCAATCAGTATATATTAAGCGATGTTTCATATTGGAAAATTCCATGATGTGACTATTTTTATTGACAATATACATAAGATATTCATCAATATTTTTACTTATATGTAACAAAACACTGGGACAGGCAGATCTGGTATGATTAAAGGGTATGATTACATTAAATTAGAATTAGAAATAGTGTTGTCTATCGAAGGATTTTTTCCCTTTCTTATGTCTCCTAGTGAAACTTTGGCCTTTAAAATGGTCTGGTAGATGGTATTACCCAGCTTAGAAGGTCAAACTGCACAGTTTCAAAAAGTAAAAAAGCAAATCCCCTAGTGCATAAATAAATGAAACCAGAAAAACTTGTGACACCAAGTGCAACCCGAGGCCAAAAAGTCACAATCAATCTGAAGAGCTTGAAACACAAATAAAACAAGGGAAGCACACGAGAGCTACTGGATCTGATTCTCTAGGATTGTTGACTATGTACAGCACCATCTGGAAAGAGACCGGCTTGATCTTGTGAAGACTTCTAAAGTTACCTCGCAAAAGATCAAGGATAAATCTCACATAGGATCAGATGACTCCTCTGCTTGGCACTATTTAGTTCTTTCAGAAAAAAGATCCCTGGTTGGTTTCAGCATCTCACCCAGCCTCGGCTCCAGTGGCAGATGCGGTATTCCCACCTACATAAACAGGTCCTTGGCATTTTACTAGCATTTTCCCAGAATGTAGACATAAAAATAATATATTTTTTGGTACTAGGGATTGAACCCATTCTATCTCTTAGCTACACCCTCAGCCCCATTTTTTATTTTGCATGAGGGTATCACTAAGTTTTTGATGCTGTCTTCAAATCCACAATGCCTCACTAGGCAGAACATGAACATAAAAATAATCTTGAACTGAAGACCAAGAATCTTTGATACTAGTATTGCTAATCCTGCTGAATAGCAAAACACTTAGCTTCTTCTGAGTTTAGTTTACTCAACTGAAAACCTTGTGGAGAGACTTGCTGATGTTGAAGTCCATATCTGGTTCTGAAGTTCTGAGTTGGAAAATTAATGTCCTTCACACACTTATTTGTAAAAATCCCCTTATGATTTCAAAGACTAGAGCTATGGAGAAGTGAGAAAATATCTGGGGTGAGGGAGGGAAGCTAGGGGTGTAGGGAGCTAGTGAGGAACCACTGGTTATTTAGGGATATACTCACTCTGTTCTTGCTCTCTACTTTAGTCAACAACTTTGCCCTCCTGGCTGGCTCTTTTATTTCTCTTTCCTTTCTGCTTCTAGCTTCTTGACCTAAGCCATGCTATCTGGAATATAGTAATCTACTTCTTTAAGACTGCAACTATGTAGGTACAGGCAGGCATGCACACATATACACACATAGGGAGTATTCTGTATCCACTTAATGTACCCATTTAAAAATCTTAAACAGAAGCCAAGGAGCCTTTTTAAACAAAGCCATAAATATATCCTATTGTCTCACAGTGAGAAGAAAGCTAAAAGAAATTTTAAAATGCATATTCATTTTAGAGGTGTTTTTCACATCTATAGCTTAAAATAGAATTCCATTTCTAGTATCCTTTTCATACTGAAAATTGGATCATCAAGGATTCCAACATCCTATGTCTTGAATAATCAACTATCTTAACCCCTCAAGCTAAAGGGATAATATTCTATTTCAATTAATCTCAAGTGATATAAAACTCTATGACTATGCACAGGTGTGTGTGTGTGTGTGTGTGTGTGTGTGTGTGTGTGTCCATATTTTTGGGAAGCAGGTAGATTTAAAACACTTTTTTTGATCATCCATAGTAACTGTTGAAATAACAAATGGAAATTACGTTTGCTCATCTCAAAGATGAAAATACCAGCCACAAATGCACTTTGAGAAAACCTGGATTTAGTTTTTCTATTACATACCCTGCTGATTTTTAAGCATAAAGAAAAACCATAATTAAGCATATTTCTTCCCGTGTTCTTTTCATTTTTATGTAAAGTATTAAACTATTAATAGGCACTTAAAGTGAAATGAGAACTTAATTAAATCATTCTTCTTTTGTATTAAAACTTAGCTATCAAAGTATTTATTTCCATGGGATTAAAATAAATTGGTCCATGACAAACTAAAATAAAACAGTCCTTTCCAAATCTGTTTCGGCATGGACAGGACTTAAATTCCATCAGAGAATTTACTTTCTTTTTCCTTTTCTCTGTTTTGGCCCTGACTTCTTTTCTCTGTTTTGATCTGATTTGGTCCTGATGCCTGAGGAGGTACTAAGATCCAAGACTATTCTTCTTTTTTGTTTCTTATCATTTCATAATTCTCTTTTGAAAGTATTCAGGAAAACTCCTCTTTAAAGGGTTTAGCCTGTATTTGAAGAACCTAATGCCTCAAAATCATATAGTTCAAATATCGTGCGAGGAAGCTTCTAGAACATAAGTAACGTATGTAAGTCTTCGTAAGAGGTTAAAGGTCAACTTTCCCAACCTACAGCAACAGGGGTGCTACCAAATGCAGGAGAGCCTTGTCTCTCTTTCTTTATAAATATGTCATTACCACACACTTAATGAGTCTCAGGCACCACTCCAATAATGACCACGAAACAACCAAGACAAAACAAGGTCTATAAAACCACTTCCTTCCAAGCCTGAACTACCTTCATCTTAACATCCTTCAAAGACTTGTCAGTTCCCCTGGCTTTTGGTATGATACCCTTGTCAAACGGGCTTCCTTCCTCTGCTTCTATTCATAAATATGATCTTAATTAGGAGATGAAATTGCTTCCATATGGAAGCCATGTGGCTTAAAAGCATCTTGCTGAGTAAAAGAAAAGAGTATGCTACCTTGCTAAATGTGAGCGTGGCACAGGGGCTCCTTGCACTTTTGCCACTGCTCCTTATACTTAGGATAACCGCCACCCATATATTCCCCAGTGCTACTGCTTTTGTCGCCATGTTGGCTTTCCCCTGAAATAAGTGGCAGCAATTTGGCTTCCATTTCAGAGCTGGAATAAATGCTTTCTCATTTCTTTGGAGGATCTATTTCCATAACCTGTGGTTCAATGATTTTTCAGAAAATCCACTCAAATTATGAATATTACTGTAGTATGTTGCTAAGCAAATTACACTAAGTAACGGTAATATGGAGTGCCAATCCCCAATATCTCAGAAGAAGAAGAAAATGTGTTTCTACATGTTCTAGACATTTATTCTCCTGTTGGGCCATTTTCCGAATGATACACATTATGTTTTATGGTGTGTGTGTGTGTGTGTGTGTGTGTGTGTGTGTGTGTGTGATTGCTAACTTGTGGCAAATATTATTGCATGTAAATCTCTGACCACATTTCTGGTATTTTCCTTTACATTGAAATTATTAGTCTAGAGGTCTAGACAATGTAGCCCAAAGCAAACTGGTCAATGTAATCATCTGTTTAAATAGCAATTTTATTGAAAAATGTCTACAGTTAGTCACCACCTTTTCTAGTCTTGGTAATTTTGCTATACCACAGGGCAGTATTCAATTCTATATTGTTTTTTTCCCCATCTAATCCCCTACTGCTAGAAAGCTAATACATTTCAATAAATGCCCTATTGTTGCACATGTACGTTTCTTCTTGTAACAAACATAGAAAGGAAGAACTGATTCCTGAAAAGAAAAGTAAAAAGAAAAAAAACCTTCAAAAATGGAAAAATAGTAAGAAACAAAACAATTTGAAAAAAAAGTTTATAGGCATAACCTCCATGGTATAAATAATGATGTTTCAAGGACCAGTTTCTAGTGTACTTGGTTTTGAACAAATCATTATTTTGCACATTTATTACAACAACTGACTTCCAAGTACTGGTACCACTTTGCCCGAATTACTCTTTTAAAAATATGACTATCAGTTTAGATGAAGTTATTAATTTAACAAATAATATTAAGTGTAATTCATACAAGAATAGCAATATCTAAATATATTGAGTGATTAGTATATACCAGGGAATATTCTAGGGGTTTCTTATTTATTAGTTAGGTAACTTTTATTTTCCTCTTAATAAACGGTGACATGTACATACAAATATGAAACAATTGAACCCATAATTCTGTATAATTAATATGCGCTAATAAACTACTCACAAACTTTCTTAAGTTTTTTTTTTTTTTTTGTACTGGAGATTGAGCCCAGGGGTATTCTACACCTGAGCTATGCCACCAGCCCTATTTTATATTCGTTTCTGAAATGGGGTCTCACTTAAGTTGCAGGGAGTGGGGGGGTTGCTAAATTGCTGAGACTGGCCTTGAACCTGCAGTCCTCCTCTCTCAATCTCAGAAGTAAACTATGTAACTTTTCAGTAATTTATTCTCTCACTCAAAAGATATTGATTGAGAACCTATAATCTTCTTCAGCATTATTAGGTTTCCACATACATGTGCATCTATTTAATTACGTTCTTTTCTACCAGTTCAAGAAATTTGTGTCATCTCCTAGTTCCTCTCCCATGAACTCCCAAAGCTTTTTAATTTCTTTTGGCCAACTTCTCTCTCACATGGTCCTTTGGGTTTTGTACTGGGGAAAAAATATAATACCACCAACCTATTCTCTCTCCCAACATACATATACAAGAAATTCACTGCCAGATCTCACCATCCCTGCACAGAAAATCATACCTTTGTTAATTCTATTAAATATTTTAAGGCTCAAGGGAAAAAAGTAGATGTACCACTTTATTTAAAGAAAACTCTCCACTCTCATTGTTTAGAATAAGCTGATGTTCTTCACTGAAATGATGTCTTTGTCTCTAATCCAAAGCTCTCTGATTTCTGAATTCTTGATTATTTTAAACAATTCTGATAAAGAGTGGGAAAGATTAGTTTCCATCTTCAGTGCCAGAGGTACTGTGGGAAGGATCAAAACCCTGTAATCATATTTTGACATATACATGAAGTGTTACACAAAGAGAAGACAAGAAACTCTTAGGCAAAATTCCAATGCCTCTGTGTAGGGTGGGAGTTCGAAAGGACCAGAAAACATTTTGAACTTCTATAGCCTGCAAAGGATTATGGGCAGTCTTGAGCATCAAGCTGTCTAGCTGACCAAGAATTTTGGACACAACCAAATTATCTTCTCGTCAAGTCTCTATAGTATTATTTTTCCAGCAGCCCTTTAATCAATAGTAACACTCTCTTTTCTCTCCCCCTCATCATTTATTTCTGGGAGGGGTAGTGAGGAGTGAAAGGCTAAAGGGAAAGAGAACAAAGATGCTGCCAGGACTCACAGTCCTGAAATTTAACCAGAGACATGTTAATTGTGAAACTGGACTTTGATTTCTTCACCCCTTGAGTCAGCATCCTTGCCCACAGTTACAGATGTTCTCATTTCTTGGAAAATGAAAACCAGAGAAAGGAAAAAAGGTCTACCTTTTGTACAAATAATCTATCTACAACCCTAGAAAGGCAGCAGTACTATAAAACCACAAATGGCTCCTAAATATGCCAACAAGGAGCCTTCCTATGCCTTATCTCCCATCCATGGGTGATGTGTTTTAAGACTGAGTCAGCCAATCTATTAACCAACACTAGAACAGTCCTCCTGGGGCTTTGTAATATTTATAACCTCTATTGGCTACATTTGGTAAATACCAAGCTTTTTAAAGGTTCTTGCATGAAAGTACATCAAGATGTAACATGGGAAACTATTTGGCAAAGATAAGATTTCACAGAACTCTGGAAGCGATACCTTTGTGTAGATAGAATACTTCAATTGTATGATAAAGGGGGAATTTATTATGGTACAAGGCCTCTCCTAAATGACCTTTTCCAGGACATTCTGAAACAGATAACCAGGGACTCTGATTCTACAGGCATGTGCCTAAAGGCACCCTTATGACATAGAAAAGAGAGAGAGATGTTCATTTTGAAGCTTCCTTCCACAAAAATGAGCTAAGGCATTCCCAAACTGAAGAGAGTCGTGCCCTGCAAAATGATGCATGAGGATTGAACAGTGTGATAAGGAAAGGGTATGGTTCAAATCAAATGGGACAAAATTCAGGAAACCTGAATTTGGGTTTATGCATCTTCCAGAATGAGCCATGGGACATTTGGAAAGACTTTATGCCTGGCTGGACTACAGCTTTGTCATCTACAAAGTAGCAGAGTTGCAGAGGCGATCATTTGGATCTCTTGCTACCCGATATTCTGACTCAAATGGAGAGGCCCAAAGAAAATGAGAAAGTAGGTATCAGCTTTCGAAAGCATCTCATTCAATTCGGATTTCTAGACTCTTGCTTTCTGTAAGAACTACATTCAGATCTGAATTCTCCATGATAGCAATGGAAAAGCTGAATGGAGGGAAAATTTCTTGTCCAACTATGATACAAATGGAGTGGAGACCCTGCATATTACATACAATTTATCCCATGTTGTTTACTTGTTCACAGCAGTTTATGATCATTAACCCAAAGCCTACTTCTAAGGCAACCCCAAATTCTTCACACATCAAGCAGCTTTAAATATATTGTAAATGAGCAGCTTTTTAGCCATCTGGAGCTTATCTCTTTTTATGTCCCTCAAAACTATGCTTGATATCTGCTAGCCAAACTGTACCCAATTAGCTAGAGATGAGACACATTTTGTATAAGATGCCAACAAATTGCTGCTGCCTTCAGGGTGCTCTGATCCACCTTGCTTTGCTGCTGAGTGACATCATCTAGCCACATAAATCCCCTCTCCTTCTCTATTCTCTCAGGGGTTCTCATGCCCTACTTCCCTTCCAGGTGGTGGTCTCACGCCACTGTCTCTGGAATGTCTTCAGTTATGAGACACTTCCTCTCTTGTACAAACCCTGTCTAAGCGCTGCCCAAATGAGTTTTGTGTGTATCTGCCTCTCATAAAATTAACTCTTCTTTGATCACCTATCAAATACCCCAAGTCACCATATCATCCTCTCCAATATAAAATACATATTTAGAAAGGTTCCCAATATATCAAATATGGCTTCTTTTATATCCAAAAATAAAAGAAGAGGAAGTTTCCTGCTATTCAACCACATCTCAGAGAAACTGAAGAACTGACTAACCAACCAAATGTGCTGAATTGTCCACCCTACAGAAGGGGTGATTATTTATTCCAGAGTCAGGGCGGGGTGTAGCTCATGAATCCCTGGACCAGTAGTAAGTGGTCAGTCCCTTAGCATCTTCCCTCGTAGGCCCTCTCTAACATTTCCACAGCTGAAACCTGCTCTTAGCAAGAAGTTTGATCTATACTGGGCTGTGCTGAACTGGTAAGCCCTGTGTGAGCTTGTGGATAAGAGCACACACTCTGGGGCCAGGCCGTCTGGTTCAGATCCCGGCTTTGTCAGTTACTAGATAGGTAATCCGGGGCAAGTTGCAAACCTTGTCGTTTCAGTTCTTTATTTCATCAGGCTGTGGAGAGAATCTGACCGGACACGTTTTATGCTTCTTCTCAGATTCTCTCAGCCTCATAAACTCCTGAGTCTTTGGCCTCTTATGGCGATGTCTGGGTGCCACAACTATTAAGTTCCATTTTACCTGGCCTTTCCCTGATGACCGGCAAGTTCTGGTATGGTCTTGATTGCCCCCGCAGTGGTGGGAGTGGCAGCAGCTCTGGAGACTGGGTTTGACTTGACTGGCTCACTGAGGATCAAGAGCCTCCCTTCACACCAAGACTAGGATGAAGGGCCAAGCCACAGAGTGTGGTAAACTGCTCACGTATTGCACGTTATTTTCCATGAGGTAATCGTAGAGCTATAAGTAAATATAGCCCATTGCTTCCTGCAACTACACTGCATCCATCTTATGGTATCTTTACCATATTTTCTTTACCCATTCCCTATGTGGCGAACTCCTATGTTACCTCTCCCTGCTTTCCATCATCTGTGATGATGGGATGACCACTGTCCTATGTCTGCCAGGTAAAGTTTTTGGTGGAACAAATTTCCAGGAGGGAAACTGCTGGGCCATTCCCTACATGCAGTGTTAGCAGGGCCAGCTTGCTCATCCACAAAGAATACAATTACAACTGCCTGCCAACCATGACCTTTCCACTTCTCCCCTTCTCGCCAGCTCTTGACATTCAGAACTTTATAATTTCTGCCAACCTGAGGGGATGTCAAGGGGTAGCATATTTGAATTTATATTTCTCTACATACTGGTGACAAGAACATCTTTTCCTGTTCTTATCAGTCTTCCTTTACTAGGTGAAGGACTTTCTCAAGACCTAGTGCCTGGAGCTGCAATCGGTGCAAGCATCTAACTTTGCAAGGAAGGCAGGCACGTTTCACCCCAGAACATACAGACAGTCTGAATAGAGGGGTTTGTTCTCCCACTGATGTGCATACTTTGCACTGACCAAGTGCATCAATCTTCTGCAGATACAACTTCTCTAGAGATTGAAGACTTGCTTGTGCAATGAAATTGCATGGAATCGGAGCTGGTGTTATAATAAAGGCATCTTATAATACCTTTTGGGAATTTTTTTAAAGTGAGACAAATGAGAATCGAGATTGAATAAATTCAAGTTTGGCAGATGTAATAGTGTAGGCAAGGCAGGTCAGTCTACAAGGCTTATCAAGAATAACAAAATCTTTATTTTACTTAAGAAAAGTAGGATTAAAATTGAGTAAGGATGCTTCGGTACTTTATTTAGAATATAATGTTTATTTTAATTTCTTTTGAGTTGATTTGTAAGGACAAAGACTTTTCGATTTGAATTTCATTTTCTTCCTAGACATTTGATGATAGGTTTGTGTTCATATTGGGGCTATTTTAATATTTAGATAATTTTTACACTGCTCTCAGGCTTTTCAAATACCTATCAACATGACTAGGAGTAATATGGCAGGAATATAGAATAAAGAGTGACTGTGCAGCCTAGCATACCAATGTGCCTTAATGCGAATTTAATGAAAATAGTCTGTGTCCACATCAGATTCTTTTATGGGTACAAGTGATTCCATAGAGCAGAAGTCAGTTTTGGTGGGGGGAGGTCACACTGATAAACTTCTCATCTCCCTCCCATAGTGGGTAGTCACAGCTAAGTGCCAAATCTTAAAAACAAAATCCTGGGGAGCAGCTCAGGCCTAGCCCTCCCCAGCTTTTATTTTATTTTACTTTACTTTTTGTGGTACTAGGGATAGAACCCAGGGGCATTCTACCTCTGAGCTACACCCCCAGCCCAGTTTTTTTATTCTTTATTTTGAAACAGGGTTTCACTGAGTTGCAAAGGGCCTCACTAAGTAGCTGAGGCTGTCGGTGAGCTGCAATCCTCCTGTCTCAACCTCCCAAATGTTGGGATTACAAGCGTGCACCACCACGCACGACTCCTCCCCAGCTTTTAAATTTCTCTTTCTTCATTTGCCATAAAATATCTGTCTCTGAAGAAGATGCCTATGACTATATAGCTCTGCCTAAACATGTTTTTATGAAGAAGGGAAAATATTTTTTAAAAAATCCAAATGTCAGCCCGGCGTGATGGCGCATGCTTGAAATCTCAGTACTTGGGAGGCTGTGACAGGAAGATCGTGGTTCGTGGACAGCTTCAGCTACTTAGTGAGGCCCTCTGCAACTTAGGGAGACCCTGTTTCCAAACAAAGAATAAAAAAATCTGGCTGGGTGTATAAGTTTGTAGGTAGATTGTCCCTAGGTTCCATTCTGACTACCGCAAAAAAAAAGAAGAAAAAAATGTCTCCAATACAAGTATTTGGTAATAAAGGTTATAATTGCATCCCGATCTGATCACCTTCTCAGTCTACCTTTTAATCTGTTCTGAATTTGGAGCAGTAGAAAGGAGTATCATCTTTTGGTTGCCTTCTCAACTTCAGGTCTCTACAACTGACTTTTAGCAAATTCTAGGCCCTCTTCCATGTACTGGTCTGCTTCAGGGTACTGGGCTGACAGAGTCTGTCAGCTAAAACCTATGAGAACATTCAATGACAGTCACCAGGAATCCTTGCTCCAAAGTTTTTTTGGTACTGATAAGTAACAGATGGCCTCAAATTAGTATCTTCGCCAAGTCTAGGTAGTTAGCCAGAGATGCTCTAAGTCTCCAAAGGAGGACAAAGACGTAGATGAGGATGGACTCCTGACAAGCAGAGCTACCACAGCCAGGAGTAGAAGCTGCTTGGGGGAAAAAATTGTTCAGAGAACTCGATTGGCAGGAACACTGATTGGCTTGGGTGCAGCTGGCGGGACATACTACAAGAAAATTCTTTGGTAGAGAAAGGGTGGGAAGGCACACAAATCAATGCTAAAGGACCTAAGATGGAGTCAAGAAGCTTCTTTCTTCTTCTTTCTTTTTCTTTCTTTCTTTCTTCTTCTTCTTCTTCTTCTTCTTCTTCTTCTTCTTCTTCTTCTTCTTCTTCTTCTTCTTCTTTCTTCTCCTTCTCCTTCTCCTCCTCCTTCTTCTTATTCTCCTTCTTTCTCCTTCTCCTTCTCCTTCTTCTCTACGAATGGAACCCAGGAGTATTCGACCTCCAAGCTACACGCCCAGCCCTATTTTTATTCTTTATTTTGAAACAGGGTCTCACTAAGTTGTGGATGGCCTCACTAAGTAGCTGAGGCTGTCCGCGAACCTTGATCCTCTGGTCTCAGCCTCCCAAATGCTGGGATTACAAGTGTGCGCCACCACGCCACCTCGCCAGTCTTCTTCCTCTTTTTTTTTTTTGAGGCTACCTCTCTCTCCCTCTCTCTCTCATGAACTGCTTCTTTAAAGTTTTAGAATAAATGAAGACAGTGAGGTAATGAAGCCAGCATTATTTTTTGAGCCTAGAAATGAGAGGGAAAGTAACCAGAGGCAGGTGTTCGAAGGTGGTGGTGAAGAAGATTGTTGTTCTCCGCTTCAAGATGGCCTCCTTTTCCTACATTTTTCTTCAGATACTTTTCTCTTTTATAATTAATTACTTAATTTTTTGCGGTACTGGGGATGGAAGCCAGGAGCATTCTACCTCCAAGCTATACCCCCAGCCCCATTTTTCAGTCTTTGATTTTTGAAACAGGGTCTCACTGAGTTGTGAAGGGCCTCACTAAGTAGCTGAGGCTGGCTGCGATCCGCGATCCTCCAGTCTCAGCCTCCCGAATGCCGGGATTACAAGTGTGCACCATCATGCCCGGCTTCTATACTTTTCTTGGTGCACTGCAATTCTACATCATAGTGAGAGCCAAAGTGACACAAACATACACATTAGATTGGTAGTGATACTTTCATGCATGGATATAACCTTATTTGAACTATTCCCTTCCTCCAGCCTCATTTTCTCCCTCCCCATCTCCCTTCCACTAGTTTACTAGTTTATCTCCTCATTTATCTCAAGTCCCTTATGTTTGTATCTCCCACTTTCTTTCCAGCTTCCACCTAGGAAAGAAAACATATGACTCTGGACTTTCTGAGATAGGATGATCTCACTTAGCATAATGTTCTCCAGTTCTATTCATTTTCCTGCAAATGACATAATTTTGTTCTTCTTTATAAGGCTGAGTAAAATTCCATTGCGTGTATATACCACATTTTCTTTATCCACTTAAATGGAAACATTTAGGTCATTTCTACTCTTGGAACAAATCACTCCATGATTCTATCTCTGGAGTATACCTTTCTAACATGTCCACTTCTCTTAAAATTGGATACTCGTTTTGCTACATAAATTTTATGCTTATCCTCAAAATTAAAAAAAAATTGTAAAGTAAATGGAACTTTAAATGTTTCTAGTTGCTATTTATAGTTGGTACAGGAAAAAAAAATCTATGGCCAACATAGTTTCCTTCCAGACATGTTAAAAATTATTATCTATATGGAAGCAAAGGGAACAAGGAGACCTTGAACATTTAATAAAGAAGACACAAATTATAATTGTCTTATTTCTCACTGAGTCTGTACAACCTGAACTTAATCACTTCACATTCCAATCCAAATGTTATGGCTGTATTCCCAACACAAAGTATTCCAATAAACAGTAACATGAAAGCAAGTTACCAGAAAAAATATATTACATGGAAAAGATGATAACGTTTCCAATTTTCATGCTTAAGATTGTGAACATGTATTTTCAAGGCCTTCTTAAAGTGCTGGTTTGTATAGCTGGACACAATTGTACACCTCTACATAAAGACCTTTATGTAAGCTAAATCCTGCATGGTCTAGTCATCCTATCCTTCCTTTCTAGCTCACGTCTCTCCTTTAGACATAGGCCTACTTTTCTTGAGCCTCTAGATTGAGCTGAGCCTCCTATTCTGCCTTCCCGTTAACGCCCTGAGTTTAGTGGACATCTGGCTCACTGTTGTATACTCTAGTTTTAATGTCAAGGTTGGGGTGTAAGTCCTTCCAGGAATGGAAAGTTCTTTAGTTTTCTTATCTCATTTCACTAAACCAAGGAATAATAAACAACCCCTGGATCTGAAATGGATAGCAAAAGGATTCCCTTTAAGACATTTCTGTGATCCTCTTATAATACAGTAGTTACTCAAATGCCTCAGATCTCATCTGTATTGAAATTTTAAAATATTTGGGTTATCTTAGGGTAACTATATTTGTCTGGAGGAATAGAAATATTCACTTTTGACATCAATATTTTCATATATAGAGTTAATATATCTGAATAAGATTAGATTTTATCTGAAATATATTTAATGAGACCTCAAATTCGAATTAGCTTGTCATAAATAAAGACTTTAAGTAATTACAAAGCTTTTATACATACTATCTGAATTAAATCTCGTGTGTGTGTGTGTGTGTGTGTGTGTGTGTGTGTGTGTGTTTTACTAGGAATTGAATCCAGGGGCATTCTACCTTGAAGCTACATCCCCCCTAATTTTTTTTAAAAAACAAGGCCTCATTAAGTTGCTGAGGCTGACCATGAACCTGCAATCCTCCTGTCTCAGCCTCCCAATTACTGGGATTACAGGCATATGTCACCATGCCCAACTCAATCTCATTAATCTTTAAAAATAAAATATAGATCTACTGAGGTATAAATTTACATACCATAAATTTCTAACATTTCAAATAAACAAAATTATATCTGATACTACTTATCATATTGAGTATAATCTTAATCAAAAGATTCAAAAGCTACATGCTCCAAGGATTTGTGCTTTATTCATAATAAAGTACTATGTTTGTAGCTATTAAGAGCATTGCTTCATATATGCTGATAATCGTTTTTAAATGCTGACATCCACCTCAGCTTTTAATGAAACATGCAGGAGTCTAAAGATACTTCTTTGAAGCTGTCCTGTACTTTTTGTTGTGGTTAGAAAAAAATATGATGTGTTCCTTGAGAAAGATTTATATCCTAAAAATACAAGTTTTGACAGCCAGAGAAGTGACCACAGAGATAAGCTAAAGTGCCCACTAACATTTATTAAAGGTGACATCTTGGTTTTTATGGTTTTCATTACACTTTTAGTCTACTTTTCTTTGTAAATTTATAATCCCGATTGCTACGGCCAAGGATGTCTGAATGGAACAGAATGTGACTTCTGGCTTACAAATGCACCTATCCATTCTTCACTTACTGGCAGAAGAAGGCTTGTTGACATGACCGGAATGTACTTCCTAGGTGATGAGGTCAGCAGGGACATCTTGAAGGAATAAGAACATCTGGCACCCTTTGTGCACACCAAGAATGGTATTTCTGGGGTGAGTGGTCTGCCCTGGGCAAGAGTAACCTTTTGTACAGCTGATATGAGCAGATCGTGAGCACTGTTTATCTGAACATTCCTCACTGCAAATGAAGTGCCAACTTTGGCTGCCTAGCACAGGACAAGTTCTTTGAAGTGTATTTCTATGGTGTCCTCTTATTTACTACATATGACAGCCTAATTCTGCCCATTCTCAACCCCGAATCAAAACCAAGTTTTGCACTTGTCTGTGCAATGCTACTGCTCATATGCTTGGGCCACCTAGCCTGTTCTGGGTAGGTCCTATAGAATTAACAGCTTGGTGAAATTTGAGATAAGACCACACACAGCATACTGGAGGGCCACCCCAACTGGAACTTCAAGCTCTGCTATTTAAAATTCTGGGAGAAGGGCTAGAGATGTAACTCAGTGGTAGAGCACTTTCCTAGCATGGTAGAGGCCTTGGGTTCAATCTCTAGTCCCACACACTCACACCCAAAAACCAATAAAATGAGCAGGATGCAGAAATATACATACAACTAACGTCAGTGTTAGGAAAAATGCAACAGTAGCCAAATGTGGTTCTGAATTTCCCTCCATTCAAATATTTTGCATCATTCACTTCCTTTTTCTCTTTTACAACTCCACCGGTATCTGGCGGCCTATGCAGGACCCCATCAAAGAGTTTGCAATTTTTACTCCCTATGTCTTTGATGTAAGCCATGATGAGACACAATCTCTTTTCTATTTTCTTCCTTTCTCTCCCTCCACTCACACAAACAGAAATAACTCCCCCTCTTCTAGACTGTCATGGAATTTTCACATATTGCTATTTTAGCATTTCCCATGTCACGTTACACCTGTGCTGTTTGCTGACTTCTCTCCCCACCTACAGTATGACCTTTTGTGGATTCAGTGGCTGTATCTTATCCATATCATCTCTCCAGGCACTGTACATGATGTGCACAAAACACATGTCTAATAACTGAATGAACAGAGAACACAGAGAAATGGGACACGGAGATCAAATGGAAAGTGTCAGTCCAGAAATCTCATGGGTTATGATGGCTGTGGGGATCTGAAGGCAAGTCAAGATGCTCATGAGCTGGGGCAACTGAAAAGACTGCCCTCAAAAGAGGGGACCTGGCTTGGGCCTTGATGAGCTGTAGCAAGCAGATGAAAATGTTCACCTGAAATACTCAACTCCATTTTTCTATAGTACTTTGCAATATACTTTCTCTCAAAAGCTATATTCCCCCTTTCTCTGTGTCAAAGGGAGACCAGGAAGCTCTTTGCCTCATGTTATTATCCCTCAGCCCCACTACCTACTCATTGTATTTATTTAAGGTTTCAAAAGAGAAATTTCAGCCAGCATTCATCAGGATAATTATGGATGTTTTAGATGTAACTTTTTAAATCATTTCTCCTAGCATCTAATGAAAATGAACCCTAAAAAAAGATCATTGGAAATATAAGCCAATGAAAAATAGAATTTTCAGAAAGAAACATAAAATTGTACGATTAAACATCTTGGATTTTTCTTTTCTTTTCTTTTCTTTTTTTTTTTGCGGGTCTGGGTATGGAACCCAAGGGCATTCGACCTCCGAGCTACACCCCCTGCCCTATTTTTTATTTATTTTGAAACAGGGTCTCACTGAGTTGCAGAGGGCCTCACTAAGTAGTAGCTGAGGCTGTCTGTGAACCCTGATCCTCCGGTCTCAGCCTCCCGAATGCTGGGATTACAGGTGTGCACCACCACGCCTGGCTAAACATCTTAGATTTCTAAAATGATCAAATCTTCTTAGGTTTCCAGAAACTGCCTCAAAGAGACAATGGATATTCATTTTTATAGTGTCCAGTTAACGTTTAATATTGAATATTACACTATTTTCTTAGTGTTCTTTTTTTATATTTGTATCTACATTTCTTAAACTGAAAGCTTTGATTCCTAAAAACACTGACAGATTTACTCATTTTTTCATGACATACATAAAGTTGTCCTCAAATTATAATGCCAACACTAACAAGAAAACTACACAGTGAAGTTTAAAATTTTTGTGCCATTCTTTTTGTCTGTAGAACATAACTCTAAAAATGTACAGCCAGAGAACTATGTTTAAATCCCTTAAAATAAACATTTTTTCTGTGTGGTTATGTTGTTGATATCCTTACACAAGTCTCAGGCTCTTCATTTGTTTTTTTTTTTTATTTTAGAATCTGTTTATTTTCTAGTTTAACTTGGTGTTTTAAATATGTACACATTTCCATCTTTCAAAAGTAAACATAAAAAGACGTACAGAAATCAGTCTCAAGTCCATCCTTATCCCCTATCCGCACCCCAAAGGGAGCATTTGTTAAATACCTACAGATCTATGCCCATACATTTGTTAATTTATCAGAGTGTTCTAATTTGTAAACACAATAAATTAACAGGGAATTCCTTCTTGAGCAAGCACTGTTTTCCCTTTGCTTGCTCTCTGGGACAGCTGGAGCCTGTCCTCTCAAGTTCCTTTGTCAGAAGCCCACAGCCCCACTCAACCTCTCTACTATTTTCCAAGCTAGACCCATGATCTTGTTGGAAGACTTCAAAGGCAAACAACAACAACAAGAGTGCGAGCATATGCTACCTGTTTTTAAAATTTAATCATTTTTTAAATGCTATGTTGCAAAACTGTTCTCCTGAGCTTGGAAAGGAAAGAGCCTCCTCCACCAAGGGGACAGAAGCAAGCTCAGGAAGGCAGGGGAGGAGACGCTCCATTTAAAATGTGCCCGACGTGGTGGCGCACGCTTGTAATCCCAGCATTCGGGAGGCTGAGACCAGGGGACTGCGGTTCATGGACAGCCTCAGCTACTTAGTGAGGCCCTCTGCAACTCAGTGAGACCTGGTTTCAAAATAAAGAATAAAAAATAGGGCTGGGGGTGTAGCTCGGAGGTCAAATGCCCTGAGTTCCACCCCCAGACCCGCAAAAAAAAAAAAAATGTGCCCGATAGCATGCAAGAAGTCAAATCTCCCCTGAAATTGAGAAATGGGTAGAATACAAAAATGAACTGAGTGAATTATTAATTATTATTTTTGTAGGTGCAACAAGTCTTTATTACAAATTTGGTAGGAAATAGAAAGGGAAGAGAAGAAAAGCAGCATGCCAGGGTATGCTGGAGAGCCTGAAAGTGGAACTCATTATTTATTATAATTATTATTATTATTATTATTATTATTATTATTATTGGCAAACTCCTTTGAAAATATAATGTGTGTGGGGGTAGGGAGGAACTGGGATTGAACCCGGAGGCAATCTACTGAGCTATACCCTCAGCCCTTTCTAATTTTACTTTGAAACAGGGTCTCACTAGGTTGCTGAGAATCTCGCTAAATTGCTGAGGCTGGCCTCGAACCAGTGATCAAGTACAGTGATTACAGGCATGC
This sequence comes from Muscardinus avellanarius, assembly GCF_963383645.1. Classification (NCBI taxonomy): domain Eukaryota; kingdom Metazoa; phylum Chordata; class Mammalia; order Rodentia; family Gliridae; genus Muscardinus; species Muscardinus avellanarius. The sequence goes on from NC_137792.1 coordinate 9,144,246, forward strand.
GCCACCATATCCGGCTGGAAATAGAATTTTTTTTTTTTTGCAGTACTGGGGATGGAACCCAGGGGTATTCTACCTCTGAGCTACACCCCCAGCTCTATTTCTTATTCTTTATTTTGAAACAGGGTCTCACTGAGTTGCAAAGGGCCTCACTAAGTAGCTGAGGCTGTCCGCAAACCACAATCCTCCGGTCTCAGCTTCCCGAATGCTGGGATTATAAGCATGTGCCACCACGCCCGGCTTAATTTTTTTAATGTAGTTTTCATCCAATACATGAATACAGTCTGCCTATCAGAAGAGAGATTCACATCATTAAGTCTGGAGGCCACAAGAACACATCTCCAAGCTTTGGCAAGAAGTACAAACAGCACTCAATTCTACTGGGCTGAATCTATGCCAGAGCATTGTTTTAAGTTACATATATTAATCAACCTCCTCCCACAGGCCCTCTGAGCTAGGTCACTCTAGTCATCTCCATTTTACAGATTAGAAGGGTGAGGAGAGGCCAGCTCAAGTACATTCTCCAAAGTGAGTGGGCAGAGCTGACCTTGGAGCCCCGTCTTCTGTCTCCACAATTGCCTTTCTACGACCTCCTCGAGGTCTGCTTCTGACACAACTAATGGAATGGAAAGCAGCAAGAGGCAAGTGGAGACGTTTGGGGGTGTTCTGAGGAGTGCTGGCAACGGATCGACTGATATGGAAGGAATGGGGTTTGGAGAACTGCATGCTTTCATGAAATAAACATGGGATTGTGACCTTCCAGCAGTGACACAAAGTATTCAAACTATCTCCTTTTTATCTCCTCTCCCTCTCAGCCTTCACTTCAGACCCTGCTGTCCCGGCAGATTCTTGCTCAAATTGGCTACAGCATTCTGAGATTTAAATATGTGACTAAGCCAAGCGTGGTGGTACATGTCACGTCTGTTATCCCAGTACTTGGGAAACTGAGGCAGGAGGATCGCAGGTTCAAGGACAGCCTCAGCAATATAGCGAGACTCTCGACAACCTCATGAGATCCTGTTTCAAAACAAAAAATAAAAAGGTCTGAGGGTACGGTGCCCCTGGGTTCAATCTCCAGTACCAATCAAAACAAAACAAAACAAAATTGCAAATAAATATATGCTTAGGCACATACAACCTGGGAAACAGGGATACATCTATCCTTATAAATGCAAAAAAGTTTTGTTATTTATCAACTCATTTTTTTGTGGTACTGGGGATAGAACCCAGGGGCATTCTACCTCTGAGCTACACCCCCAGTCCTATTTTTTAATTCTTTTTATTTTGAAACAGGGTCTCACTGAGTTGCAAGGGCCTCACTAAGTAGTCACTGAGGCTGTTCTGGAATTAAGATCCTCCTGTCTTGACTCCCAAATGCTGGGATTACAAGCATGCGCCACCACACCCGGCTATTAAGTCATTTTTAATATGTTTTTATTGATGCATTATAGTCTCACATCATAATGTAAATAATTTTGACCATATTTGCTCATATCGGCTGTCCTAAAGAGCCAGCAAAGGCAAACTGATGCTCGCTCAGGATCCTCTGCACAAACCCTCTTTACCTTTTCTGTGAATGTAGGAATTGAGCTCCAGAAGTTAAATGAGATTTGCCCAAAGCCTAGTCAAACTTCCTCAAGATGGGCAAACTCGCTATAGATATCAGTGTGGACATTCCTTAGAAAGCTGGGAATGGATCTACCACACGATCCAGCTATACCACTCTTGGATATCTTTCCAAAAGGGTTGAAATCAGAGAACTATAGTAATATATGCATATCCAATGTTCATAGCAGCACAATTTTTAATAGCCAAAATATGGAACCAACTTAGGTCTCCATCAACAGATGAATGGATTGCAAAATTATAGAAAATACACACAATGGAATACTACTCAGCTATACAGAAGAACACAATCATGTCATTCGCAAGAAGATGGAAAGACCTGGAGAACATTATGTTAATTGAGATCAGCCAGGCACAGAAAGAGAAGAGACATATGTTTTCTTTAATATGCCCAAATGAGGGACTATTAGGAATACCAGAGGGACTCCAGATAATGGAGGGGAAACCTCAGCAAAGCTGAAATGGAGGGGTAGATGGAAGAAGGCTCAGGTTGATTAATGGAGGAGCTATATCCAAATATGTGTAAAAGTATGAATGTAGCATGGTCAACCTGGACACTCATTGTTGGGAGGGGGAAGGGGAAGTGGGGGGGAGAGGGCACCAAGCACAGTCTGAATGTATGCCATTTTCAATATGATCCACAAAAAACAAAATTAAAAAAAAAAAAGATGGGCAAACTCCCCATCTTGGATGCCACGCCCATTGTACATGCTGAAAAAGTGATTCCCTGACACAGCACTGGCACTGCCTAGGAGTCTTTGATTTTATACTGGCTAAAAATATTTCAATCTCTTACAAGGTATACTGTCAGCCTCATCTTGTAACTTAAAATTATTTTCCTCATGCAAAACGATCTTCAGTGTGTTTTTATGGTAGATCTAGTCCTTCTAAGACCTAGCCATTCCTTAGTGAGCAGATATTAATGCTTCAGGTATGCAAAAATATATTTCTTATTAGACCCCTACTCCCCCCACTCTTGAACCCAAACTTCTGAGCCACACCTTCAGCATTTTTCTTTTACTTTTTACTTTTTGAAACAGGGTCCTTCTAAGTCCTTCTGTGCACTGGCCTCAAATCTGGGATTCTTCTATCTCTGCCTCCCAAGTACTGGGATTATAGCCGTGTGCCTCCATGACCAGCAACTCTCATTTTTACAATGACTCACACTAGTGTCCTTTCTTGAAAGCAGGTCAATTACTTTTCACAAAGTACAGCAAATCCCTTTAGCACAGATGGCAAACATAAATCTCAGCCCAGCTCCTTCCTGGTTTAACACAAAATAATCAAAATACCACCTATGTGGTAATTACAAGGTGTCCAGCAATATTCTGAGAGCTGAATGTTTAAAAAGCCACTTGACTCTCACAGACAACCTATTTTATAAATGAGAAAACTAAGGCACCGAAAAGTTGTGTGGTTTGCTCAAGAGCACACAGCTAGTTTGCAGTAGAAATTCTAAACCAGGCCATCTGTCTCCAGAGACCAGGGCAGATAAGCCCTGACCCACACTGCTTCTGGAAATCCAAATAAATGCTCCTCAAGGCTCTAAGGGGCTCTCAGAATAAAGACTGATCATTTAGTCAGGAGAATATATGTCATTTTGGAGCTCTTACTTGACAAAAAGGAATAATAGAGGCCAGTAGGTACCAATACATTATTTTTAAAGTTAAAACATCACCTCTGGTCTCTAACCCATGTTTGCAATTGTAACACCACGTGGTCTGCTGCTTGGAAGTGCTTTAAATTGTCCTTTAGCCTGTAATTGAAAATGCCTTATGTTTTCTATAAATGAAAAGCATTTGTAAACTCTACGGATTTGTGATATTTCTGGCTTTTCTTATCTATTAAATCACTGGTTAGATTTCTCTTCCTAACTGTGGACAGCTCAACTCTTTGTCTAAATGAAATCTCGCAGACTCCAGTATACATAACTAGACAAAGTGTTGTGCATTGGCTGAAGTGGAGGGGGCCCCCTCTCTTCCACCAGCCACCTCGGTTTCTCCTCCTGAAAACATGTCCCTAGAGCCTTGAGAGTCCTGGAAACATAATGAAAGCCACCAGGAGACAGAGTGAAGTCTTGCCATTTGCATTAATTCAGCTTCCTTAGACTTCTTAGCCTGATTATTCTATCCAATGATGTCCTTTGGCCTTGTACCAGAAGACCTCACATGATGTTAACTCTCCTCTGTAAACGGAAGGGGAGAAAATCTCTTCACAAACAGCTAAATGGGGACCTGCTCCATGCAGGGTGACACAGAAATGGGTCATGGGAACATAAAGGTCATTTCTAGTTGCAATATAAGCATTAGTCCTGCTACAGGGCTGGACAGTAATCACATATGCTTAATAGGGAGCAAAGTTTGATTTTGATTGTACAATTACTTCTGTGTGCATTGAAAACACAATGCAAAAATGCATACACATAGACATGGGAGAGGTAAAGAACCATGGTTATACTTCTGGTAAAGAAAAACTAGTTAAGTCCCAGCCAATAATCAAAACCAATTTGTTTATCATATAATACGTTCCACTGAGTGATTAGTTAATAGCTACTGCAAAACAATTGCACATAAAATTACAATTGATATGTTAGCTTTTAGAGGGAAATTCCCTAATGTACATGATGTACATTAAAAATCATATCAAAGTCAATCACCAAGCCAAACATAAGAAGGAGGAAGGGGGAAGGAAATGGGGCAGGAATTGGGTAAGGGATAATTGGGTGATGTGTGCATGTGTGCCTCTACCATCTTGTACTCCACTAAGATGTATGACTACAATGCACCAATAAAAAATTTAAAATGAAATAAAATTATTTTAAGTGTCAGTTGCCCACTGAGAGAATCACAAAGTGGTTCCCAATATCTTGAGGCTCTCAATGACCAGATGTCATGTGCCCAGCCCTTGAAAGATCCCCTCAAATCACTTATAACCATTTCTGTGCCTCCCCAGTCAATGGTCATAACCAATGATGCCTGAGTAAGAGAAAATGAAAGCCCAGCTCCCTTGCTTTGGGTGTGTCAGTATCTCAGACACTCTGAGATATACCAATGCTCCAGAATTCCCAGCAGGATTGGGTTAAAGCCACCCTTTTCAGGACAATGCCTGGGATGGTACTTTTACTTGGCTTCCTCTCACACTACATCCAGGTCCCTTTTAATGTTTCCCTAGGAGCACAACCTTTAAAACCACTTGCACAGAGATGATTGCCTTAGTGTCTATTTCAAGGTAGTCCTTCCTGCTGTGAAGAACCTTAGCATCCCCAGCAAACAGTTCTGGTCAATAGCATAATACTTGCCTCGCCCCTTTCTCCCCCAAATATGCTCATAACATTTAGCCCCACCTGATCTTATTTTATCAAATAGGCAGAACCCTAACCCTAAATAGTATAAAGTCTCCATACAGGAGACTATATAAGGTTTGTGATGTATGGGTTAAATACACCGTCACATTACTTTTATAAAAATAACCTTTCTAAGCTGGGTGTGGTGGTGCACACCTGTAATTCCAGGACTTGGGAGGCTGAGACAGGAGAATCACTGGTTGCAGCCGTCCTCAGCAATGCAGTAAGGAGGCTCTCAGAAATTTAGTAAGATCCTAATTACAAATAAAACATAAAACTAAGTTGGGGGTGTAGACATATTTTGAAAATTGATTTTAAAATTATTTTTGTGTGGTAGTAGGAATTGAACCTAGCGGCATTCTACCTCTGAGCTACACCCCCAGACCAATTTCATTTTTTTTATTTTGAAGTAGGGTCTTGTCAAGTTGCTGAGGACCTCGCTAAGTTGCTGATGCTGGCCTCAAACCTATGATCTTCCTATCTCAGCCTCCCAACTACTGGGATTATGGGTGCATGGCACCATGTCCCAAATTCTTTACCTGAGTATGCTTTCCTGTCATTTTTCTAACTATATGGGATTGCACGCAGCAAAATATTTGGGAGCTTCCCTTAGGTTGCACTTATTCTGATACCTGTGAAGCAAGTCCATCCCTTGACAGAGTGTGATAAACCCAGTGACAACTGATGATGCGGCAGGAGCCAGCCTTGTATCACTGCACCCCTCACATTTCACAGACACATGACACCACATTACCATGGCTTACCTTTATTCCCAGGGCTTCTCCCGAAATGACAGCAACGGTCACACCATCCTTACTGGGCTTAGGGATTTCTTCACTTTTCAGTTCCTGGTACTGTGGTGCCACCATCTTCTCTGAGCTTCTCAAATTAACCCAGAGTTGCAGGCCATGAGCTGGCTCCTCTGAACAAGGCATTTCCGCGTGCAGAATGCCTCGGCCTGCCGTCATCCACTGCAAACACCAAAGCGACAAAAAGAAAAATGTAGCCCGGCCTCTGACAAGCCTGCAGGTGCATCGAAGACAGCACCACCACTAACTGAGGCATCTCACAGGTGCTGCTGTCACAGTCCTTGGGCATTGTGGGAAATAACACTTCAGTGACAACTGCTGGAGCCCTTTCCAGCTTTCCAAATGCTTCCTGCACTTCTTCGCTTGAGATCAAAGCACCAGACCTGGAATTTCTGCCAACGGAAGAATCCTTTCCATGATATCGCTGAGCCTTGAACGGAGCTCTGAGATGGGGCATTGCAGGCAGGTTGTGTATTGGGGTCTGTTCTTGGGAGACACAACCTCAGAAGTGGAAAAGGCAGTACTGGGCAGGGACAGAAGCCAACCAGCAATGCAATTACATCACGAGCCTAAGCCCCAGTCCAGTGAGAGCTCTGGAGTTAGGATGAACTCCAACTTTGGGTTGTCCCAGGTTGGGGCAAAGTGGCCAAGCTCTCCAATCCTCACCTCAGCAAGCTACTAAGTACATACGACTCCCTGCCCCGTGTGTAGAAAGCATGACCTTGACCTTGGGAAAGGCAATTCCCTGCAAAAGAGGGAAGTTTCCAGAAAGGGATGCAGCAGCATCAAGCCAACAGCACCCAGTATTCCCAGCACCTGGAAGATATATGTGTGGGTCTAAACATACATGTGGAAGCCTGCAGTAATCCACTATACCATGGCTGGCTGGCTTGTGTGTGCTTGGTCAATTCCCACAATGGAGCCTTCTTTACTTAGAGAAATGGTTGTTGCTTCCACTATTGAGTTGATTCCCCACATGTTTGTTTATTTCTTTATTAAGAGTATATTAGGGGAGCCAGGCACAGTGTCCCATGCCTGCAATCTCAGGACTTAGGAGACTGAGACAGAAGGATCACAGGTTTCAGGCTAACCTCAGTAACTTAGCAAGGTCCCTAGCAACTTGGTGTGAGATTCTGTTTCCAAATAAAAAAATAAAATTGGGCTTGGGAGTGTAGCTCAGAGGTATAATGTCTCTGGGTTTCATTCCCAGTCTCTTCCACACACAAAGTATATTAGGGGCCAGCTCCAGAGGCTTAATTGCAGGATGTGGGGAGAAAGAAATGGAGCATATAGATAGAGTCCCTGCGTGTCTTAGTTTCGGTTCTGCCACTCTCCCATTTTTAAGCATTTTCCTATTCCACCAACAACTCATTTCTCCACATTTTGAATGTCTTGGTTAGATATAACCGAGTTTGGAAATATCTTTAAATGGCCCACCCATTGGCTCTGCAGGGGAAGAACAGGGGTTCTCTTTCCATCTCACCATTTTCTTCCTCTGAGAGCATGGGCATCTTTATCTTTTGACATATTTAAAGGCCCATTCTCTCCTTTTGAAAATGACATAAAAATAATACTTATTACAAAGAGGTCATGCATTTGAAACTGATGAATAAACTGAGACACTTATATAGTCATCATCCGAACCAGTGTTGACCAGCACCTCACATATATGGCTGCAGAGGCAGCCAGATGGTGCAGATGGCAGAAGCTAGCACTTCCAAGATCAGCCCATACCTAGACATTGTGTCTACCTTTCCAGGCAGACTCTATTTTAGTTGCTGCTCCAGAGAGAAGTGGCTGTTGACTTTTCACCATGACTCTTTGTCCTTTTGCCTGTCTAGCTTTAAATTTCACATTCATTAAAACACCATAATTCAAATATGGGCATTTATCATCCTGCAAAGTATATAAATGATCACAGAAAGTACCTGATACAGTTCAGAGTTTAAAAAAAAACTAACAAATACAATTCAAACATTTCCTGGGTGTTTTATTTATAACATGTTTCAGACAAGACTAGGAATGGTGCAGAAGTTTGGGTCATTGTCTTAAGTGGCAATGCCTAACTCTGCAATTAAGTTGGAAGATAATGAGTAAATTGTCTCCAATGAGGCAGAGAAGGCTAGGGAGATGAGGCTCAAAACAGCCAGTGGATTAGGCAACTGGGACATCATGAGTGATTGGAAAGAGGGCACTAGTGCTGAAAGACAAACTCTAATTTCAGTGAGTAGAGGAAGAAAATAAGAGGAAAGGAAAGGAAATTGAGGCAGTCATTCTTGATTACTCATATGTAAAATATATAAGAAAAGATAGGTAGAAAATGCAAAGAGATTGAGGGGTCAAGGAAAGCATGAGAGAGAAATACAAGAGACTTCTGCAGTTTTCTAGATTTAGTGGAAGGATCCATAGAAGGGGAGAGGTTAGAAATGGTATATATATAGGGAGAAAGAAGGGCAAATGTACTGGAAATGGGCAAAATCGAACATGCACACCTAATGACAATGAAACCAGCAGGAAGTCCTTGCCCTTAGCCATACCTGTAGGTCACCTGGGTTTAGTTTACCAACGTGTCCACAGAAGTCTTCATGGGCCATGCTGCCCCCTTCCAGAAGATAAGATACCTTTAAAAAAAACAGAAGAAGAAACAATATGTTCTTTGCCCATTTTAAAATCAGATTGGTTTTTCCTATTTATTGTATGTGTTACTTATAGATTTGTTTTTGGTGGTACTGGGGTTCCTGGAAGCCCTTCTACCTCCGGGCTACACTCCCAGACCTATTTTTACATTTTTATTTGGAAACAGGGTCTCCTAAGCCAGCGCACGCTGCTGGCTTCGAACCTGCGTGATCCTCCTGTCTTTGCCTCCCAAGCACGGGGATTACAAGCGTGCGCCACCACGCCCAGCTACTTATAGATTTTGAAATATTAACCTCTTAATCATAGACTGCAAAATATTTTCTCTTATTTCAAGTTGCTTTCCCATTAAAAAATAGGTAAAGGACCCAAAGAGACATTTTTCCCAAAGAAGACATGCAAATGGCCAACAAGTATACAAAAATATGTTAAATATCACTAATCATCAGAGAAATGCAAATAAAAACCACTATGTGATATATAACCTCACATCTATTATGATACCTATTGTTGACAAAAAGTCAAAATATAACAAGTGTTGATGAGGATGTAGAGAAAAGGGGGCCCTTATATTTTGCCGATAAAAATGTAAATTGATACAGTCATTATGGAAAATAACGTAGGGATTCCTCACAAAATTAAAAATAGAACTACCACATGATCCAGCAATAACATTCTGGATATATGCTAAAAAGATAATAAAATGTTGATGAGATATCTGTACTTCCACATTCACTGCAGCACTATTCACAATAGCCAAAATCTGGAGAGAAAAAAAAAAACAATGTCTGTGAATGATAAAGAAATTGAGGGATGTGTGCATGTGTGTGTCAGTTTTTCATCCCTGTGACCAAGATACCTCACATGAACAATAGAGAGGAGGAGAAGTTTGTTTTGGCTCATAGTTTCAGACGTTCAGTCCATAGTCAGCTAGCTCCAAAGCAAACACCATGGCAGCAGGGTGTGCTGGAGGAAAGCTGCTCAGCTCCTGGCAGCCAGGAATCAAAGTAATAGGGAAGAAAAGACCAGGGACACACCTCACCGACACGCTCTGAGTCAGCTACTTCCTCCAGCCATACCCTACCAGTCTACAGTTATTACCTAAAAGTTCATCCAAATTATTAAGCCATTAAAGAAATTTATCCACTCACTCATGATTAAATTTTTGCCGCATTACTGTCTTATCAACCAGACCATAATACACTTGACAGATAGATAGAATGGATGTTTTATATATATAATAGATAGATAGACAATACAATATTACTCAAAACTTTAAAAAGGAGGATATCCTGCCCATTTTTTTTTTTTTTTTTGCAGTATTGGGGATGGAACCCAGTGGCATTCTACCTCTTAGCGACATCCCCAGCCCTATTTTTTTATTCTTTATTTTGAAACAGGGTCTCACTGAGTTGCAAAGGGCCTCACTAAGTAGCTGAGGCTGGCCGCAAACCTCGATCCTCCTGTCTCAGCCTTCCAAATGTTGGGATGACAAGCGTCCGCCACCATGCCCAGCTACAAATAGAGTTTTGAGGCAAAAAAGTTCTGGAGATCCAATGAACAGAATGTAACTAGAGTTAGTAACAATGTGATTTATACTTGAAATCTTCTAGGACAGCAGATCTTCAACATTCTCACCACACACAAAAATACAAGATAACTTAATATGATGTGATAGTCACCCCACAGCCCACATGTATACCTTGAATATATACAGTTTATTGTTAACTATATCTCAATAAAGTGGAGGGGGACAGAGTTTTGGGTGACTGTGAAGAGTTGTTTTGATTTTTCCACTGAATATTTGTTGAGGAAAATATTAGGAGGAACTAAGATAGCAAAGCGAGATGAGAGAATGAATGTCAGTGAGAGGGCCACACTACTCTCCCATACAGTGTCTTTGAGAGAATTTCAAATAGGTGTCCTTCCTCCCAGCAGATGCAGCCCTAGCATGCCAGAGCTCATAGCCCTCACCCTTCAGCCTGGTAGCTGAGGGCCCTGAAGCTCTGGATGAAGGTCTTGTAGAGACAACAGAGTCCCTGTTACTAAGGCCTGTTCACACAGGTGTGTGGGGTGGCACCTCTCAGGTCTCCAAACTGTCCCATAAAATCTGATTCAGGAAATCCAAATGAAACATTTCTGATCCCAGGCACAACAACACACAAGGTGCTCAATAAATGCTTATGATATATGTCAAATAAATTCATATAAAGTCAACTTCTCTAATTTTTTTAGGTATTTGGGCTCCCAGCTTTTGCAAAAGACCCGTACTGTTTTCTCCAAATTCTCTAAATTTATGTCCACACTCAATCTAAACATGGGAAAAAATTCTGTACCATCCAATAGAGTAGTCACTAGCCATTGTGGTTGTTTAATTTAAATAAAAATTAATATAATTTCAATTCAGCTCTGCAGTTGCTCATGTGGCGAATGGATATACCATCAAGGGTAGGGCAGATTATAGAATATTTCCATCTTTGACAGTGCGAGCTAGAGAAATGAATTTGAAATTTAGCAATCAGTAGTAGTGGGCATTTTATATGGGTAGAAAACTAAAAAGAAGAAGAAAAGTGAGCCTCCATTATTTCATTATTTTACTAAAAGGAAAAAAATCAAGCAACTCTAAAATTCACATTTTTAAGGCTATTGTGATTATCCTCGAAAACAAAGATTAAAGAGACAGCAAGTACTTTGAAAAATGTTTAAGTACCTTGGGATATGGTAACATTGTTATTTGAAATACACAATTTAGCTCATCAGGCTTAAAGTGTGTGTGTGTGGGTGTGTGTGGTGTGTATACAAGAATCTCTTTGTACAATCCAGTTAGATTTGACAACCATTTTGCCCAATTTGTACACATTTGTTAAGTTCACTGGTAACCCCTACAAGAATTACCAATCAGCCTAAACAGTTCTCAAAGGCATCTGCAAACCATGTGTGGCTCCTCACTTCAGGTGTAAGGATGACAACTTCGAACATTTCCATCATTGCATAAATTTTTTGTACTTCAGCTATCCCAGTGTTTTCTTTATAGCTTAAAAAGACTTTATCCCTTTAAATCTGGGAAATTTCACTTTGAATATCCATTAACCACTGGTAAGTGGATAAACCAAAAAGTACAATCTATGATTTCAATCCCAATACCTATCGTTATGTGGTCAGATTTAATTGTCATGCATATGTATTTACCAAATGTAAGTTTAATTTGATATTTAAAAAGACCAAATTATGCTTTCTACCAATTTCCTGAGCTAACAACATTTTGCCAATGCCCTAAATCACAACTTCCTAAAACTACAAAAACAGAATGAAAATATTAAAAAAGAAAACCCAAAAGGTATGCCCAAGAGGTAAGAAAAGAGAAAATGTCAAGTTCTTACCATATATATTGGATGCTCCTCTATACAAAAATCCCTCAAATATGTTGAGGCTAGACTGCTTTTTAGTCTGAATTTTTGCTTTATCCTAAAGAATAAAAAGATCTAACTAGTCTTTTTTGGTACATGGTACTAGGGATGGAACCCAGGGGCAGTCTACCTTACTTCTGAGCTACACCCCCAGCCCTATTTTTTATTCTTTATTTTGAAACCGGGTCTCACTGAGTTGCAGAGGGCCTCACTAAGTAGCTGAGGCTGGCCGCAAACCGTGATCCTCCTGTCTCAGCCTCCCGAATGCTGGGATTACAATCGTGTGCCACCACGCCCAGCTCTAACTAGTCTTTTTTTTTTAATATGGAGAATCAAAAGTAATTTCATAAATATTATAAGTGACCATGTTTTTTAAAAAATCATTTTACCTATGCACTTGTGTTTTGGAGAAATAATCATTAAGATTATCAATTCAAAGTTATAAAAGTATCCTTCTAGGTATAGGGTACTGAGAGGACAGGTGGATAGGTAAATGATGCTTACATGCAAGGTAAAGCTTCTCCGAAAAAAAATGAAACTAGAAGGAGGGGTAGAAGTCCATCATTGCAATATTTTATAATAGGAAAAGTAGAAAGTCTTGATGATGGATTAATAGAGGACACTTAACTAAATTATGCTATAGCCATACAAGAGAATACCATGTTTAACTGTTAAAAGTGATATAAGAACAGGTGCTTGCTTGTAATTCTAGTACCTGGGAGGCTGAGACAGAAGTATCACAGGTTCAAGGCCAGCCTCAGCATGTAGCGAGACTCAGGAACTTAGTGAGACCCTGTTTAAAAAAAATAAAATAAAAATAGGGCCGGGTGTAACTCAAAGTTAAAATGCTCTTGGTTTCAATCCCTACTAACCTCTCCTGCCCCACACACATGTGATATAGATTGCTTATTGACACAGAAAAATCAAGTATTATCTAATGAAAAGGAAATTAAAGGAAAGCAATACCCTTTATAAAAGGGGTCAAATCCAACAGTACAGTTAAATTCAGTAAATAAAGTGTTATGCAGTTATCGTTAACATTCATGGAGGTGCCTGAATGCACACATACCAAACTGTGGACAGGGGTCATCTCCAGATAGTAAAATTTCAGGCATGTTTTTATTATTTTGTTTCAACTTTTCTGATGGTTTAGTTTCAATTTTTCTGTAACGGTTACTTTTTGATAATGGAAAACACTTTTCTGTGTGTGGTTCTGGGGATTGAACCCAAGGGTGCTCTACCACTGAGCTATTCTCTCCCCCTCCCCCAGCCCTCTTATATTCTTTTATTTTGAAACAGGGTCTAAGTTGCTGAGGGTCTCATTAAGTTGCTAAGACTGGATCCTCCTGTGTCAGCCTCCCAAGCATTGAGATTATAGGCATGCTCCACTGCACACAACTAACTTGATTTGGGAAAAAATAAAGATGCTACTTCTATCAGCAGGATGAGAATAAGTGATGTGCATCATTCTATGTATTTGCTGGTAAATATCTGTTCCCTGTTTGCAGGAATCAGGGCTGGATAGGAAGACAAGGAGACATAAGGGAACATGAAGAATGAAGAACTTCACAGTACATGTGAGGATGATGTAGCTCAGACTTCAACACGTGTTAATGGGTGGAAAAGACCCGTAACTTTTATAGAAGACACTATGGCAGAATTGGAGGGAAGTACACAAGATCTAATGCAAAGCTTAAAATCTTAAGGGGACAAATAAAAACCTTCCACGTTTCGAACAACCAGCCAAATTATAAGGAGCAGTGTTTAGAATTGCTTTCCTTTTCCTGTTACACAGGCATTTTTAATTAAAATAATTGCATACAAAAAGTAATTTCCAATCCGTTTGTGCTGAAGCTCCCCTTTGGATTCTCAAAGGAGTCCTTTTCAAATCATATTCTTTTCCATCCCTAAATCTTTTAAAAATTTTCCCAGCCTAAGGGTTTTCAAGTTACTACTAATAAAAAAAATTTTCAAAGAACTTTAGAAATAAACTGTGGTATGATTCATCTATAGATGAAAATTTAAGTCAACACCAAGAAAAGCTTTTCCCCTCAAATTTGATTTTAGGAAGCCATTTCAATGCTGTTTTTAAAAGACTGAAAAGATAGTTTCCCCCTTTTTTCTGTTTTCTCAGTGTGGACCACCTCTTTTCCTTGTTACTATAAAAAGAGACATCATGTCTCCCACCTTAAATACTACAAAATCTCAATTAGAGAAGTCTGGTCAGTGAAGATTTGCTAAATGCATAATGCCTACCTTTTACTACTTCAATCAAAACCCTCAGAAAGCAAGGAACCCAGTGACCTTTTATTCTAATCTTTCATTTTATTGATTTTTTGCTAAGTGCTGTAAAGGCTAGAATGAGACCTTATACATAAATGATTGCCTGTAGAAGCTAAAGCAGTACTTCTGAGAGTTGACACAGTCCAGATGATTTTGCAGGGCATTACATAATCACAAACACCTGGAGAGTTGCCGTGGGTGGTTGACGAATTATGAGTGTTATGTTTAAACTCAAGAGTTGTGTGTGTGTCTAATTAAGTAAGAAATTTGTAATCTGAACCAGGTGTTTTCTTAAAGCACTTGACCTGCTTCTCAGTCTCGCTTCCTCCTTCCTTCTTGTCCTTTCCGTGGGTCTTTACTAAATATTTTTCCTTCCTTGCCCACTCTTATTTCTTTGTGATTGTATCTGGAGGAAGAAAGACACAGACCCCCGACAGTGATAAAAGAAACGTGTCACTTGTTCTGTAAAAGGTAGGAAAGATGTCCTCTTCTAGAAACTATCAGTTAATTCTGAAGAATTACAACACAAGAGAAAATACAGTTTGGCAGTTCTTTCTGGATGGCATTAAGAGGGATGAATATGGGTACCCCATTCCTTGTTTCGTAATGAGATCCAAGACATTCTTTAAAGCAAAAGCTTATATTATGGAGGAAAATGTTTCCCTTTCATTTCTGTTTGCCCTTCAATGGTAGCCTTTCCCCCCTATTGTTAGCTAGGTGAACACACACACACACACACACACACACACACACACACACACACACACACACACACACACGTTGAGATCACAGCTGATGAGAGATGCCAACAAGGAACATATTGCATAACAGAATAACAGAAGCTGTTCACTGATCCCAAGGATAGAAACACAGTGCTCAAATCCATACAATTAAAGACCCAAATTATTTTACAAACGTGTTTTGGCGACTTTAGCAATTACTCAAAAACCTGAAAACTCATCCCACTAAATTGCCTCTTTCAATCCTAAACCCACTTCTACACCTTCACAAGTACTAAAAGGTGTTTTTTAACAAAAGTAGGAAAACTAACCGACAGAAATCCAGTGTTGGGCCCACCAGCAAATCCAAGTACTTTAAAGCTCTGCGGGGTTCTGCCTTCACATTTCCATCACCCTATAGTGTTGGATTCCTGCCTCGCTGCCCTCTGCTGGCCTGGCGGGGCTCTACCTCTGAAAACTAGTTCCGCTTTGGGACCCTGCTTAGAATTTCTTCTAGTTGGCCATTTACCAGGTAGGAGGAGTGGGGTGAAGCCCTTTAATTTCTTGAAGGCTCAATTCATTCATGTGCAAAATGGACCTAGGAGGCAAGCTCAGCCAAGCGTGGTGAGGACTAAACGAGGTCAGGAGTGCAAAGCACCCAGTACAGAGCACGTGTTCAGTAAATTCCAGTGTCAGCACAGCCGGCACACCTCCTCGGGCAGAGATGTCATTTGTGGGTCCTCCCTCAGGCTTCCTGGAATGCATTTCCCCTGATATTCTCACGGTTTTCTTCTTCAAGCATTCAAGCCTCTGTTCAAATATGGCTGCCTACCTGAAGCTGCCTCCAACAAGCCCATCTCATCAAATATATCAATCTCTTATTATTATTACAATTAATATTAATTTTTGCAGTCCTGGGGATGAAATCCAGGGGCATTCTATCTCCGAGTGACACTCCCAGCCCTATTTTTTCTATTTTTTATTATATATATGTTTGGGGGGGGTGGTACTGGGGTTCCTGGAAACCCTTCTACCTCCGGGCTACACTCCCAGACCTATTTTTATATTTTTATTTGGAAACAGGGTCTCTTAATCCAGCAAGGCTGGCTTCAAACCTGCGCGATCCTCCTGTCTCTGCCTCCCAAGCACAGGGATTACAAGTGTGCGCCATCACGCCCAGCCTATTATTCTATATTCTGAAACAGGGTCTCACTGAGTTACAAAGGGCCTCACTAAGTAGCTGAGGCTGGCCATGAACGGTGATCCTCCAGTCTCCGCCTCCCAAATGCTGGGATTACAAGCGTGCGCCACCACGCCCAGTACTTAATATTAAATATTAATTTCACAGAATAATCAGTTTAATTCCAATCTATTCTTTATCCAGCCCTGACTTGTTTCTGCCAACTTTTACACTATGGGACACTATATTATAAATTACTTGGTTATTTATTTGCTGTCTCCTCTAAGAGAATATAACATCCCTGAGAGCAGGGACTGAAGCTCATCTTCAAGAATGTCCACCATGAGCCGGGCGAGGTGGCGCACGCTTGTAATCCCCTAATCCCCGCACTTGGGAGGCTGAGACAGGAGGATCGTGCAGGTTCGAAGCCAGCCGCAGCTACTTAGGCTTTCAGCAACTTTGTGAGATCCTGTTTCCAAATAAAATACAAAAAAGGTCTGGGAGTATATCCCGGAGGTAGAAAGCCTCTGGGTACCACCCCCAGTACCACCAAAAAAAAAAAATGTCCACCATGAACAAATACTCAATATTTGTTTAATAACTGAATGAATGAACAAATGAATGAATGAGCAAATGAATGAATGGACAGTATCTTGTCTTTTGCATTGCATTTCAACATTTACAACTTTATCCGATCCTGGCTATATATATCATCATCTACATATTGCTGATACAGACACTGTGGCTCACTGTGTTTGAGGCTGCATTGTTAGTAACAGCAGAGCAAGGAGCTGAATGACCATTTTTTGTCTCTGAGAAGAAAACTACTTTCACCCTCCCAAGTTGCCTCACAACTGAAGGCACCATATTGGCCATAATGTATGTGCTCGAAACATAGTGGCTGCCCCTGAAGAGAGATCTGATGGCAGTTGCAGTAGCAGCCTGGCTGTAGGGGTAACAAGGGGACTCTGTCGATGTCTATGGCTTTGGGTGAACTGGCTAGTTCAGGCAAAATGAACTGCAGATTCCCAGAGAAGCTTCCTTCCATCTGTTTATAGAACCCCAGGGCCAGAATGCCCTTTTTTTCAAACCCAGATCAATATTCAACACTTTTTTCTTTTTGGTACTGGGGATGGATCCCAGGGACATTCTACCTCTGAGCTACACTCCCAGCCCTATTTTATTCTTTATTTTGAAATAGAGTGTCACTCCGTTGCAAAGGGCCTAAGTAGCCGAGGCTAGCCACGAACCTGGATCCTCCTGTCTCAGCCTCCCAAATGCTGGGATGACAAGCGTACATCATCATGCCCAGCTAAAATTCAACCTTTTGGGGAATCTCTTCAAACTACTCCTAGCTCCCTATGTAATCTATAGACCAAGCTTCTCAACTGGCACCCCCTACGTCCCTAGAACTGTGGTAAAAGTCCTCCTTTCCATTCTTTTATCTCCTGTGTTATACTGAAGAGACCTCAAAGAAATGATCTGACAACTTCTATTATTACTCGAATTTCACACACAAAAACATTTTCTGCACCCTGTGGAGAATGTAGGTAGCTAGAACTATTGTTGCTTATAAGCGCCCCCTGCTGACCCAAACAATGTGTGCCCACTTTTTTTCCACAATTAAGCTTCACCAAACCAGCTGTGTGTCTTGCTAATGGTTCCATTCATAAATATGTGTGTCCTCTAGCTCGTGCATGGCATCGGTGCTTAAGGACTGAGTCTGTGTAGCAGGCTGCCACCTGGTCAGCAAGTGACCAAGCTAAGTTGTAGTCTAGAAGGAAGTGAATCTGCTCAACTCAGTCTCTGGATAAAAGTTGTCCTGGGAGACACCTGAGAATGAAGTGCTGCGACTGTTCCTTTGCACACAGGGTCCTGGACAGATCTAGGGTTCACAGAGATCTTGTAGAGAGAAAGGTTTGAGGGACGTGTGTCCATTTTCCTTTGGTCTTAATATTCTGTTACATGTTTAATATAATGATATTTAATTAAGCAGCCAACACTTTTCTATGGGTATATTTATGATTTTCTGATTTGATTCATTATGAAGATTTAATTTCTCAAACTTTTAGTAAATGTCACATCATTGTACTCGATGTTATGGTGCCACACTTTCAAGGATTTTAAATTTCAGAAAGCAATAAAGCACTTGATGATAAGGTATCTGAGAGAAGAATGCCATTTTGGTCTTCCTTTTACCTTTTTAAAGTAAACTTAATTTTGGAATAATTTTGGATGTACAGAAAAGCTGTAAAGATGAAGAGTTTGTTCACATGCGCCCTTCACTCAGCTTTTTTTTTTCCACCCAGAATTTTCTGGTTTTATTTTTGTTTGTTTGTTTGTTTTGTTTTGTTTTGTTTTTGTACTGGGGACTGAACCTGGGAACATTCCTCCTCTTAGCTACACCCACAACCCGTGTGTGTATGTTTGTGTGTGTGTGTGTGTGTGTGTATGTGTGTGTGTTTTACCGGGGATGGAAGCCAGGGACAGGGGCATTTTACCTCTGAGCTATACTCCCTTTTTATTTTGAAATAGGGTCTCAATAGGTTGCTGAAAGTCTTGCAAAGTTACTGAGACTAGCCTGAAACCTGCACTCTTTCTGTCTCAACCTCCCATCCTACTGCTAACATATTACATAACTTCTGTACGTATGTCAACATTAAGAAAGCAAAATTGATACGTTGCTATTTTTCATAATATATAAATATTTTCTAAATTTTATTTGTAGTTGACACATAACAATTGTACATATTTAGGGGTGCAATGTGATTATTTTGATACAGGTGCACATTGTGTGATAATCAAACATTTATCATTTTATCATGGTGAAACCATAAAAATCCACCATTCTAGTAATTTTGAAATACAAAACATATTATTGTTAATTATAGTCACTCTGTCATGTTATAAAACAATAAAACTGATTCCTCCCTACTGTAAATTGGTACCAATTAACCTTATACATTACTATTAACTAAAGTATATAACTTATATGGATTTCACCAGTTTCTCCATTAATGTTCTTTTATTGCTCCCGGATCTATGTCATCATGTCTCCTTTCTTCCATTTATAGCAATTTCTTACTCTTTCCTTTATCTTGAGTTTAGTCATTTTGAAGAGTACTAGTGAGGTGTTTTAAATAAAGCCCCAACTGAGGTGGTGCCAACTTTCTTTTCCATGTATATTGTGGAAAAGAAAAAATAATCTATGTGGTCATCATTTTGTAGAAGAAAGCCCCTTTAGCAATCAAAATAGAAAGGCTAGCAATATATAAATAAAGAACAACCTTTTAGATAAAGCAAAAAAATAAAGAGAAGTACAAGCAGCCCCAGTGGATACAAAGAAGAAAGATTAATTCTGATGAATACAGAGGAATGGGGGAATAATTCATGAATGAGGCATCCTCCTAGGGGAACCTTAAAAGACTGAAATATTGAGGAAAATTCTGGGGTAAAGTGAAGCAAAAAAGGTATAGAAGGAGGAAAAGAACTTTCAGATTGTAGTAAAATGTCAGGATCAGGGGAATACATCCATCACCCCAGTACTTAAGAGGCTGAGACAGGAGGATCACAGGTGTGAGGCCAGCTTCACCTCAACAAGCTGTCAACAACTTAGCGAGACCTTGTTTCAAAAAAAAATTAAAATTAAAGGGTAAGGGTGTGGCTTGAAGGTAGAATGGCCCTGGTTTAGATCCCCAGTATCAAAAATAAACAAATAAATAAAATGCCTTGAGCAATTCAGGTATGAACTGTTAATTATATTATTAGATCATGAATGGTGTCCCGTGGCTTCCAGAAGATAAAGAGTTATCCTTAAATGTCCAGGGATAAGTAACCTATTTCTTCGTTATATCACAAGTTCAGATATGAGGGCATCACTTTGCATTTACAGATAGGAAAGTTTGGGTCCCTGACATCAGAGAGCATCAGCTTTGTTTTTAATTGACAGAAAAATTGTATAATTTATGGCATATGGTGTGATGGTTAATCTATGTATATACTATATAATGATTAACTCAGGGAGTTAAGAAAATTGGTTTGTTGAAGACCTACCTATTCTTTCACATGTACTGCAGCACTATTCCTAATAGCTAAGTTATGGGATCAAACTAAGTGTCCTTCAACAGTTGGATGGATAAAGCAAATGTGGTATATGTACACAATGGGGTATTTATTATTCAGCCATCATAAAGGCCTTTCATTTTTTATTTATTTTGAATTTTTACTTTTATCGTACAATCAAATTGACTTTTGGTATATATTTTATGAATTTGAACACTCACATAGATTCATATCGTAATAAAGTGCATGACAGGTTCACCTCACCCCAAATCCCCCACACTACATACATTCATAAACATAATCACTAAGCCAAACATGAGAAGGAGGGAGGAGGGAGGGAATGGGGTGAGAATTGGGAAAGGGCTAAATGAGTGATGTGTGCAGGTGTGCATTAAGATGTATAACTACTTAGCATAATGTCCTCCAGTTCCAAGAGCTAGGGAGAAATCGGTCATAGGAGGAACTCTAGATGAAAAAGGAAATCCTATAGAGGAGTAAACAAGACAACCTAAAGGAGGAGAAAGGAGGGGGGAAGAGGAAAATCTCTAAAACACACAATGTACTTAAACATATCGAAGTCAACCACTAAGCCAAGGAAGGGAAGGAGGGATGGGGAGGGAATGGAGTGGGAATTAGGTAGGGGTTAAATCGGTGATGTGTACATGTCTGTACACACAAGGTTTTTACCCCAATATGATGTATGAATATAATACACCAATAAAAAATTAAAAAAGATAAAACAAAATAAAGATGTATGACTACAATGCACCAATAAAAAATTAAAAAATTAATTTTAAAGGCCTTTCATTTTCAGAGTCTCTTGAGATTGGATAACTCCAAAACAACTTTTCTATTAGTGTTGAAGATCTTCATGAAGCTTTTCAGCATTTAACAATCTGTGTTCATTTATTTTGGACTTATTTTTAGGCTCACTTGAAAAGCATTATTTTTATAATTTAGTGACATAAAATAATTTTTTAATGGCTGGCTTATAGTCACACCCATCCTGATTTTTCCACTTAGGAGCTATAGAAATGAATTCTGTAGCACATGAATGGTTTCTGAATGTGCTCTGGGTGGGATGGATCGGAAATTTGTTGGGATTTATTTGAACTCCTTTCAAAGAATATTTCACTTAAACTGCTACTTTTCCCTACATGGCCCATGTTTGCTGACACAGATCAGGTTTTAATTATTTTTATAATTTTTATTGGTGCACAGTAATTGTATGTGATTGTGAGATTCACAGTGCTACAGTCACCTAAACACACATTCTTTTTTTTTTTTTTTGGTGGTACTGGGGTTCCTGGAAGCCCTTCTACCTCCGGGCTACACTCCCAGACCTATTTTATACTTTTTTTGTATTTGGAAACAGGGTCTAGCTGGCTTCGAACCTGCGCGATCCTCCTGTCTCCGCCTCCCAAGCGCTGGGATTACAAGCCTGCACCACCACACCTGGCTACATACATTCTTTACTGACTGTAGCAACCCTGTCACTATCCACTAGATGGCAGTGGCCTCCCTAATTGTGACCAACAGAAATGACTGGAAAGTTCCAAATTAGCAAGGTGGGCAAAATCACTTCCAGTTAAGAACCACTGACAAAAACAGTACTCTAGGTCTAGGCATGGTGGCACACGTGTGTAATCACAGCATTCGGGACGCTGAGACTGGAGGATCATGGTTTGTGGACAGCTTCAACTACTTAGCCATGCCCTTCGCAACTCAGTGAGACCCTGTTTCAAAAATAAAAGGACAAAAAATAGGTCTGGGGGTGTAGCTTGGAGGTACAATGCACCTTGGTTCTAACCCCAGTAGCTAAATAAATAAATAAATAAATAAGCAGTACTCTACAAAAACAAGTGTTTAGTCTCAAGATGGTTTGACTTTAACACGATTATGTGAACTTGGAGTTTCAGAATATAAAATATTAGCCATGTATTCACAACTAGTGATCAAAGTTGGTCTCAAGCCTTCCCAAGAATGACCTAATTTGCAGCTTTAGATCCCATCACAGCCCCTAATTCCCACCCTGTTCGCATACATAATTTTTCAGCCCAACTATAGTCTACTTACTCTTTTCATACCACACCCTCCATATTGACCTTCACTGTCCAGAAAATGCAATCTCACTTATTCCTTAAGGCCTTATGGAATGGCCAAAATTTCCCTGAAACTTCCCAGATCTCTGTAAGAAGTAATACCTTCTCCCCCTCTGAATGTGTGAGACTACTTCAACTGCTCCTTTTTGTTCCACCTCATTAATCATTTTCTAATTTTCATGCAAACCAAAAGTATATCACCTCCACATCTAAACTTATGCACATGCAAAACACACACACACACACACACACACACACACACACACACATACACGCGAATATTTTAATTTCCTTTTGACTCAAAAACATATTGAGAAGAAGTTATGATTTTAGTATTTTTATTTGCTACCAGGGAACACTCCAAATTTCACCCCTCCCAGCCCAATTTTATTTTTTAATTTGAAACAGGGTCTCACTTAATTACCCTGGGTCTTTTTAATTTGCCAAGGCTCACCTTGTACCAGTGATCCTCCTGTCTCGGCCTCCCAAGTACTGGAATTACAGGTGTGCACCACCATGCTCTGCTGAGTCACTTTTAAATTTGGTGGGACCCTATAATGGTACACATATGTTTCCTAGAGGAAGTGGCTCCTTGCCTTTCACCCTACTGCAACTGGCATATATTATTAGCTTACTTGGGGGATGGGAATAGAACACAAACCAGTTCCGTTTTATCTGGAGAGAGAAGATCCAAGTAGGAGGCCTCAGTAAGAGTGAAAATAAACAATCTTGCCCAGCCCTTCTTTGTTACCCAGTAACCAGCCCTGAAAGTAACATGACCAGTTTCTTAAGTGTCCTTTCAGAGATAATCTAGGTACCCAAATATTTGTTCCATCTGTTATGATGAATTCGCCTTCTCTCAAAGTACCATTTTCTTTTGGTGCTATAACATGTATCTTATGATATTATTTTCTTGGTATCACTGTAGTCTATGGAAATAATCATTCATTTGAAGAACCCATCTCCCCCCAGAATAGCACTGATAAGAAACCATTTTAAAATAAAGGTATAAGCCGGGTATGGTGGCACATGCCTGTAATCCCAGTGCTTGGGAGACTGAGACCTGAGGATCACAGTTTCAAGGCCAGCCTCAGCAGCTTAGCAAGGCCCTCAACAATTTAGCAAGACAATTTCAAAATAAATAAAATAGGACAAGGGGTGTAGCTTGGAGGTAGAATGCCCCTAAGTTCAACCACCAGTACCACAAAAAATAAATAAAATAGAAGGTATAAGCCATGTGTGGTGGCAGACACCTGTAATCCCAGTATTTGGGAAGCTGAGATAGGTTGTATCATAGGTTTAAGGCCAACCTCAGCATCTTACTGAGACCCTCAGCAATTTAGTGAGACCCTGTTTCAAAAAATTAAAAATAAAAGGGCTGGGATGTAGCTTGGAAGTAGGATGCCTCTGGGTTCAATTCTTAGTTCCATAAAAACATAAAAACAATAAAAAAACAAATAATTTTTGGTTTTTATACTCTACAGCACAACAGCTGTCTATTTTGCCTCTAACACTTCCGGAATATCATGGATTATGTTCTCTATTAGGGCTTACCAAGCTGTGTTACCAAGTCCTGTATTCCTAAGGGCTGTGCAGAAAGCCATTGTACGGACACTACATTTAAATTACTGTTTCTCTACCTGGGCACGATGGCTCATGCTTGTAATCCCAGTACTTGGGAGGCTGAGACAGGAGGATTGCTGGTTTGCGGCCAGCCTCAGTTACTTGGTGATACCCTCTGAAATTTAGTGAGACCCTGTTTCAAAATAAAGAATAAAATAGGGCTGGGGATGTAGCTCAGAGTTAGAATGCCCCTGAGTTCAACCCTCAGTACCACAATAAATAAATTAATTAATGGTTCTCAGCCAGGCATGGTGGTGCATGTGCCTGTAATCTGAGTACTTGTGAGGCTGAGACGGGAAGATCAAAAATTTCGGGCCAGTTTCGGCAACTTGGTGAGACTCTTAACAACCTAATAAGATCCAGTTTCAAAACAAAAAATAAAAAAAGGCTGGGCATGTAGCTCAGAGGTAGAATGTCCCTGTATCCAATTCCCAGTACAATCAATCAATCAATCAATCGATCAATCAATTACTGGTTCTCAACCACAGGGGATTTTTCTGTCACCCCATCCACCCAGGAAACCACTGACAATATTTGGAGACATATTTATTTTAACAAGTGAGGATGTCGTTAGATGTTATTGGCAACTACTGGGAAGAGACTTGGGAAACCCGGAAACATCCTACAATACCCAGAACAGGCCCCACAGCAAAGCACTTACCCATCTAAAGTGTCAACAGTTGCCAATGTTGAAAAACCCCAATTTAAACAGTCCACGATTCACTGATATTTACAGTGCTTATAGTTGTCTTTATAAACAATGTTGCACAAATTTCATTTTCCAAATATATAATTTCCTGATAAAATTTCCAGATATATAATTATTTCCCTATTACTTTGTGTGTATGTGGTGCTGGAGATTGAACCCAAAGGATCAATTGTACCTCAGAACTATATCCCTAGCCTTTTTTTTTTTTTTTTTGAAACCGGATCTTGCTAGGTTGCTGAGAGCCTCCCTTAATTGTTGAGGCTGGTCTCAAACCTGTGATCCTCCTGTCTCAACCTCCCAAGTACTGGGATTACAAGTGTGTACTACCACACCTGGTTGATTCTCCTATTATTTTGAACACTTTATTCCTTTTTTAAACAAAACATAATGGAATAAACATTTGTATAATAAACCTTTCTGCTTTGGGTTGTTTTCAAGGAAACTAGTAGATTCATAGCACTAGGATTACAAAGTTAAAGAGGAATAACTTCTTCCTCTGCAATTGTATGGGGTTCTTATGGCCACAACAAATACGGATGTTTCCTCCTACCACATCAGTGAATTGCTTTTATGCAGAAAATTGGTTGTTTTTTAGATAGCTATTTTTTTTTTTTTTTGGTGGTACTGGGGGAGGAACCCAGAGGCTTTCTACCTCCGGGCTCTACTCCCAGACCTTTTTTATACTTTATTTGGAAACAGGGTCTCACTAAGTTGCTGAGAGCCTCACTAAGTAGCTGAGGCTGGCTTTGAACCTGCACGATCCTCCTGCCTCAGCCTCCCAAGCGCGGGGATTACAAGCGTGCGCCACCACGCCCGGCCTTAGATAGCTATTTTAGATCCAGCCATTTATTAGAGCTTTTGACTGACATTCTTGGTATGGTGGTCCAAAAGGGTATCTTATGAGTTGGGTAGATTTAGTTTCCTTCCTTTTAGCTTCACTGCCAAATCATGCCAAATCCACATATACACTAAACATGCTCCATGCGAATCCTAACTTCATAACAAGTCCTGAGCCGTCATCCCTCCTCCAATTATATTACCAACCACAGCCTGATTTGGTTACTGTGTTTTGTTATGATGATATTTCTACAAATAATTTTCTTTTTCCTTTCAAGTATCCATAACTTTTACTTATTAATAGCTTTGGAGCTCTCGGAGCCCTGTTCAGTTGTGATGGTGCCAGTCTTCTTGTCTTCTTTCTCATATTCCTAGGGAGAGGACTGATATCTCTGTTCAACGAGGCATACAATACTCAGTTAACAATGAAGAGTGTCTATGTTACTGAGAAAAATCTCATTTCCTAATTTTCCTACAATATTTTCTTTCTTTCACACACACAAAAAATGGCTGTTTAATTTAATCAAACTCTTTTCCAGCCTTGATGGTATGGTTCCATTTTGAAGATGGCCCACACCAAGTCAGAAGAAACCGGCTGGGTGGGAGATGGGAGGCCTGAATTTGCCTGTATGTTTTAGGTGTGGATCGCTAGGGCCTTTCCTTTCTTCTACAGAATATTGTTCAGGCATTGCCTGTAAGTGCAGCTGCCTCCCAAGCAGAAATTATGAGTGTGGCTTTTTTGATGAACACACCCTTGGAAACAGAGTGCTTTTGTTCTCCTGAAGAAAATCAAAGAACCTGCTGAGGCTTGTAGCAAAAAACTTTAAAAACACTTCTCAGCCTAAGAATGTATTAGACAAGACGGTCCTAAAATGTCCTTGCAATAAGCAAAAGGATCAACCATCTCAGACAGATTCCCAAGGACAGAAAGCTTTTAGTGCTAAAACCTAAAAAAATCTCAAGGTCACAGGTTAAGGGTGATGTTGAAAGTCATAAAGTATGTTTCTTTTCAGGGTAGGAAAAGTGTTTGTCAATAGTGTGTGAACCCTTAAGTATGTTTTTTTTCTTTTTAGCTAAATTAAACTTTGGAAGAGCTTTCCCATTTTTCAGATCATTCAGTTTCTGATCATTTATAGTTGCTATAAACAAATTACAATATCAGGCCAGGCTAGATACAGAGGAACTATAAAATTATCCCACCCTCTACTGCTTCGGGCCTTTTGAAACAATCCTGCCAGAGCCCAAACTCCTGGCAGAAAATACTGAAAGCATTATTCTCTTTGTCTTGCAACGAACTGCTGCGCTTCCTTCCCCTGGGTACATATGCCTTCCTCCTCTATTTTCAGACAAGGTGTTTTGTTTTGTCTTCTTTTTTGTTTTGTTTTCGTACTAGGAATTAAATCCAGGCAGGAGCATTCTCTGAGTTATACCCTCAGCCCTATTTTATGTTTTGCTTTGAAACAGGGTCTTACTAAGTTTCAGAGGGCTTCACTATGTTGTTGAGGTGGGCCTCAAACCTGTAATTCTTCTGTCTCACCCTCCCAAGTATTAGAATTAGAAGTATGTACACCATACTGGGCTCAGGCAAGTTTGTAAAGAAAATATCCAAACCTAAGAATAAAACTGAATAAAGATAATTAGACATTAACTCAGAAAAATCAGGTTCTTGCTCCTAGTTATGCTGTAGAATCATATCTCAGATTTGGATGGTCATCTCGACCAGCATTTAATTGCTTGATGATGTTGTTGAAATTCAGATTTTTTTTCAGCATCCCCGAGCAGAGCTGATTTTCCAGGTTATTCTGGCTTGTGGACCACACTTGAGGTAGTCAGAATTTACAGAATATTCTCCATATTTCTTTGATCATGTATCACTATTAGTTTTCAAAAAGCAAGCATGTAGCCAGGTATGGTGGTGCACACCTATAATTCCAGTACTTGGGAGGCTGATGCAGAAGGATCACAGGTTCGAGGCCCGCCTCAGCAAACTTAGTGAGACTTTTAGCAACCTAGTTACACCCTGTTTCAAATTTTTAAAAAATAATTAAAAATAGTTCTGCACATGATGTAATTTAACAAACATATCAATGTCTATCACTAAGCTAAACATGAGAAGGAGGGAATGGGGCAGGAATTGGGTAAGGGGTAACTGGGTGATGTGTGCATGTCTGTCTCCACCATCTTTTATCCCATTAAGATGTATGACTACAATGCACCAATAAAATTTAAAAGAAAATAGTTGGGTAGAAAGACGCTGGGCTCAATCCCCAGTATAAAAAATCAACAAACCAAGCATGCATTCAAATACATATACTACTTATATTTTATATGCATGTGTTTGTATAGCATACCTTCACTTATATTCAAAAAACTAAATAAATGAGGGGCTCCAGCACAGCACTATTTTGAGGACCATTATGTGAACACACCCATTATGTGACCATTCAGTGCATGCTTTTATTTCTCTAGGCATAAGAACACTGTCTTGATCCTGGAGTAGAATCTACTTTTGCATAACTAATTGTCAGAAAGTGTTTCCACCTCCTGTTTTGAATCTGTGCTTTGTTTGGAGGCATGCAAAAACAAGCCCAATCCTTCCTAACACTATTGCATCTCCTTATCATTGAGAAGGATCTGATTTCTTTAATATATAAAGAACTTCTATAAAATAGCAAGAATAATGCCAACAAAGAATAAACTTTGGCAAGCCCTGCCAAGGTTTCGTTTAGCTTGAAGAACAAGTACTTATGGTTCACACACTACTGATGACCGGGTACAGCAGAAAAAAATGGGCCAATGATAAAAATATCTATGCTGAACAAATGCATTAAAATGAAAATAAACTCAAACTTGCTCAGATTCAAGAAATGAAAATTAAAACTATGACAAGGCATTATTTTTCACTTATCAAAATGACAAAGATTTAAAAAGTCAAGTAAATACAGTGTGTTGGTGATACTGGGGGGAAACTGGTTCCTTCATTCATCACTGGAGTAATATCAATTAGCACAATCATCATGGCAGGTGCTTAATGAGGCCGAAAGAAATTAGTTTCTTGAAGAGTATTGGAAAAATGCTAATGGCACCGCCATTCTATGGGAGCCATTTTAAATAGTGAAATTATAAAAAAAAAAAAAACACATGAAAATACAAGAACTGTGGCACTCAGCCTGTGAAAAGGACACTTGCTAACATTATGAAAGCTGAAACTAAGAGGCGGAGCATCATCTTGCTTGACCTCAGCTGGGAACGTGCACAATGGGCACCTCCAATTTTTTAAAAATATTTTTTCTGCGGTACTGAGGATGGGACCCAGGGGCATTCTACCTCCGAGCTCTACCCTTAGTTCTCTTTTTTATTCTTTATTTTGAAACAGGGTCTCATCAAGTTTCAAAGGGCCTCACTAAGTAGCTGAGGCTGTCCTTGAACCTGGATCCTCCTGTTTCGGCCTCCCAAATGCTGAAATTACAAGCGTGAGCCACCATGCCCAGCTGGGCAAGTCCAATTTTACTCTGCACATTTCCATAAATTTACCACAAAAATTAATTACCACAAAAAAATAAATTACCACAAAAGCTCCACAAGTAGGTGAATCCATGAAAGCAGAATCCACAATTATTGAGGATTGACCAGAATTATAGTTACAGATCTAAAAAAATTCTTAATCTAAAACAAAGGGCCAAACATCAATATTATATAGCTGAACTTCTTCACAGAGCTGTTTCATGTTGAGTACCTTATGGTATATAAAACAGTTTCCTTAGAAGGCACTTTATCCCCCCCTTTTCTTTGTTACTGTGGATTGAACCCAAGTGTGACGGGCCCCGCCCATCAGCCAGTAAGTCCGAGAGCTAAGATGGCGCTGAGCGGAAATCTTCCCCAGAGCACTTAGGTGGTAAACAGCTTTCAGGAAGTGACGACAAGAGCATGAGATACACGGGAACACCGCATGCCATAGGGCAACAGCCAATGGACTGGCTGTTGCCATGAGTTGTGCACGTGAACAGTCTGCTGATTGGCTGTTGGGCTCTATATAAGGGGAAGATCTCTGGGGGGAAAAGAGAGAGAAGAGAAGATTTATGGGAAGAAGATTTGCGGGAACTGTACAAGAACCTGGGGTAATAAAACTGCTTGAGGAAGATCGTGTAAGAGTCGTCACTGCGCGCGACAAGTGGTTGGCCCGTACGGGGACCTTCGCTTTGATCAGAACCTCGGCAGTCCAGGGCAGCCGGCTGGTAAGTACTCCTTGACTCCGAAAAGGGAGGAGGAGGCTCCGTTTACGGAGGGTTATTTTCCCCGATCAAAGGGGGCTCCATTAAGGAGGATATTTAGTAAATAAGGCTCGCGGATAAGCGAGGCTCGCGGAAAAGCGAGGAACAGCGCTGTATTTTCCCCGATCAAAGGGGGCTCCATTAAGGAGGATATTTTTTAGTGTAAGTAAGTTAGAGAATCGGGCTGGTCCTGATTCGACAAGATGGGAAATAGTCCATCTCACCCATTGCATAAAGCATTGAAAGCTTTGTTGAAAAGTAGAGGCCTAAAGCTTAGGGACAAGACAATACAAGATTTTCTCGAACAAATAGATAGGGTAGCGCCATGGTTTACAGTATCAGGGAATCTTTCTTTGGCAAGCTGGGATAAATTGGGAAGAGACGTAGAACGCGCCGAAGAACAAGGTATTGTCACAGGAGGGACTCGGCCGCTTTGTCGGCTGATTCGTGCCTGTTTGGAAGAAAGGCGCTTTAGAAAATTTGTGCAGGAGGGCCAGGCAGCTTTAGACGGTGTAAAAGAGGAACGTTCAACTTCCTCTAAAGTGGCCAGTGAGGAGGATTCAGAGTCAGAGGGGGAGGATGAATCTGAGGAGGAATTAGAGGCCATTTGTAAACAAGTGAAAGCTTTTGAACTGATTAAAGAGGAAATTTCGCCTCCTCCGTATAACCCTTCTGCGCCCAGAGCAGGAGAAGGTGTCTCTTTTAGTAGTCAGATGTGGAGAGATGCGGGAATTTTTTTAGCAAATCAAGCTTTCCCAGTTTTCCAGCTGCAGGAGGGGGGAAATCGTTATCATGAGCCTTTGGACTTTAAAATAGTTAAGCATCTCGCAGAGTCAGTTCGCACATATGGGTCGTCAGCTGCTTTCACTATAGCAATAATAGAGAGTTTACATCGCTATGCCATGACCCCAGGAGACTGGCAAAATTTGGTTAGGGCCACCTTAAATCCTGGCCAATATTTGGATTGGAAAGCTTATTATATAGAATATGCCACTGAACAAGCTGCACGTAATCGAGCAGCAGGAAATTCAGCCTGGGATATAGACATGCTGATGGGCCAAGGACGATTTGCTAATCAACAACTTGGGTATCCACAACAGGTGTATGAACAAATCAACAGACTCGCTACCCAGGCCTGGAAGGCCCTCCCTAACAAAGGAGAGGTATCTGGTAACCTTACAAAGATTACTCAAGGATTGACTGAACCCTTTTCAGACTTCGTTGCCCGTCTAGTAGAGGCTGCGGGAAGAATTTTTGGGGATTCTGACGCGGCCATGCCGCTCATTAAACAATTGGTCTATGAGCAATGCACTAAAGAATGCAGACAGGCCATCACTCCTTACAAACATAAAGGCCTAGAGGTGTGGATGAAGGTGTGCAGGGAACTCGGAGGACCCTTAACCAATTCAGGACTTGCTGCAGCCATTATACAGGCCTCCGGACAACAAAGTAAGAATAGTACCAAAAATGGCAATTGTTTTTCCTGTGGAGCGACAGGACACTTAAAACGAGATTGTCCTAAGTGTAGGGCGTCCCAATCTTATCCTTCTCCTCCTGAGTATTGTCGTCGATGTAGAAAAGGAAGGCATCCTACTTTTGAGTGCCGTTCGGTTAAAGATATCGATGGCAACCCCTTGCCCTATACTGGAAAGCAATCATCAAATACTCAGACAAAAAACGGGAGGGCGGGCCCTCGTTCCCAGGGCCCACAAAAATATGGGAACCCTCAGGTGTATGGGGCCATGGAGACACAGCCACCTCAGTGGCCCAATTTACAGCCTCCGGAACAGTCCGGCGAGCCACTCCAGGTTCGGCAGGATTGGACCTCTGTGCCACCTCCAGGCTGGTATTAACGCCACAAATGGGGGTTCAAATTATTGAAACAGATTTTCAAGGTCCTCTGCCACCTAATTCTGTTGGCTTACTTTTTGGAAGGTCTTCCTCTACCATGAAAGGACTTGTAGTCCATCCGGGGGTTATAGATGAGGATTATACCGGTATTATCAAAGTGATGGTTTCAGCGCCCCGGGGTATCGTTGCCATTTCCCCTGGGGATAGAGTGGCACAGTTACTTTTGCTTCCCAGTCTACATGGTATGTTTCCTTCAGCAGAGGGACGACGCGGTATTGGTGGGTTCGGTTCTTCAGGAAATGAGTTAATATCTCTTGCCTTTGATATGGGAACTCGTCCCTTGATAACCTTGGACGTGGAAGGCAAGCAAATCCTAGGACTTTTAGATACTGGGGCAGATAAAAGTGTCATCGCCTGTAAAGATTGGTCATCTTCATGGCCCACTCAAAAGGCTACCGGAGAACTTAGAGGTTTGGGTTATGCTAAAACCCCTGACCTCAGTGCTAGGGCTTTACATTGGAAAGATCAGGAGGGACATAAGGGGCAGTTTGAACCCTATGTGCTGGAGCTGCCAGTTTCCCTCTGGGGAAGAGATTTATTAGTGGACATGGGATATTCCTTACAAAATACATCTTATTTCCCCCAAGCCCATAATATTCTCCTTCGCCAGGGCTACCACCCTTCCTACGGGCTGGGAAAACACCTCCAGGGACGTAAAAGCCCAATTCCTACTAAAGAAAAGAGTGGTCGCGAGGAACTGGGTTTTGTGCAGTAGCCACTGAGGAGGCAATTCCCATTACCTGGAAGACGGGAGATCCAGTATGGGTTCCTCAGTGGCCTCTCTCCCGTGAAAAGCTTGAAGTAACAAGGAAATTAGTACAAGAGCAATTACAGTTAGGCCATATCCGGCCATCCACCTCTCCTTGGAATACCCCGATTTTTGTGATAAAGAAAAAATCTGGAAAATGGAGGTTATTACACGACCTCCGAGCCATAAATAGCCAAATGCAGATTATGGGGCCAGTCCAACGAGGGCTTCCACTCCTCTCTGCTATTCCGAAGGAGTGGCCACTTATCAGCATAGATATAAAAGATTGTTTTTTCTCCATCCCTTTAAATCCTGCGGATACTCCTCGTTTTGCTTTTACTGTTCCCTCTATTAATCAAGAGGAAATTGACAGTAGATATGAATGGGTGGTCCTCCCACAAGGAATGGCCAATAGCCCTACCCTCTGTCAATTATATGTAAATAGTGCTCTTGAGCCCGTAAAAACCAAATTTCCAGAAATTCGGTGTATTCATTACATGGATGACATTTTGTTAACCACAAAAAATCCCTCCATACTTGAGGAGGCTTATTGTCACCTTGTAAAGATTTTGGAAACTCATCAATTATTCATCGCCTCAGAAAAGGTACAAAGAGGAGAAAATATACACTTTCTTGGCAACATTGTTCTCCCCCATGCAGTCCTGCCTCAAAAATTAATCATCCGCACTGATCAATTAAAAACCCTCAATGATTTCCAAAAACTGTTGGGAGACATTAATTGGGTTCGACCCTTTTTACAAATTCCTAACCATGCCTTGAAACCTTTATATAATCTGCTCGTAGGCAATCCTCAATTAGATTCTCCTCGCGTCCTTACCGATGAGGCCCGCCATGCGTTACAATTAGTAGAACAAGCACTTACGAAAGCGTCTCTCCGTCGAGTGACCCCTGGACAGCCATTATGGGCTTGTATCCTGGCCACTGAAAAACAGCCTACTAGTGTTCTTTGGCAACAAGGACCCCTTCTTTGGATTCACCCCAAAGTCTCCCCTCAAAAGGTAGTTGAATATTATCCCACCAGTGTAGCAAGCCTTGCCCTTAAAGCCATTCAGCAGTGCATCCAACACTTTGGCAGAACGCCCGATAAGCTGGTGGTACCGTACACTGCTCTGCAAGTACAAACGCTGGTAGCCACTATTGATGATTGGGCTATACTTATGTGCTCTTTCAGTGGTGAAATAGACAATCATCTTCCCAAAGATCCATTGTTACATTTTGTTCTGGAACATCCTCTCATTTTCCCATTGGTCACTAAAAACAAACCTGTAGCTAATGCAATTAACATTTTTACTGATGGATCCAAAACTGGTGTGGGGGCCTACCTAATAGAGGGAAGCGATCCTGTTATCATCCAATATTCACATACCTCTCCACAACTGGTTGAATTAAATATTGTTTTAGAAATTTTTAAGAGAGTTTCTTCTCCTTTCAATTTATTATCAGATTCACAATATGTGGTTAATCTGGTTAGATCGCTTGAATGCGCGGGTCAACTCTCTTTACATACTCCTATTCATTCTATGGCTAGCCAAATCCAGATTTATATACATTTAAGAAAGACACCATTCTTTATCCAGCACGTTAGGGCACATACTGGATTACCTGGCCCTATTACATATGGAAATGATCTAGTAGATAAACTCACCAAGATACATATGATTTTTTCTCTTACTCAAATGCAACAGGCACAGGCATTTCACCGTCAATATCATGTAAATTCTAAAACATTACAACAGCGATTTAAAATCCCTCGACATCAGGCTCGGGAAATTGTAAAAACCTGTAATGCCTGTGCCCCTTTTTTACACCCCCCACATGTGGGCATTTGCCCACGAGGCTTGCTCCCTCTACATCTCTGGCAAATGGATGTAACTCACATATCTGAATTTGGAAAATTGAAATATATCCATGTTTCCATAGATACTGTCTCTGGAATTATTCATGCATCTGCTCATGCCGGGGAAAAGGCACATGACGTCGTCAATCATTGCCTTGAGGCCTGGGCAGCATGGAATATGCCTAAAGAAATAAAAACTGATAATGGCCCGGCTTATACTTCCCAAAAATTCACATCTTTTTGTTCACAGATGGGAATAACTCTAAAGCATGGCCTTCCGTACAACCCTCAGGGACAGGGTATTGTGGAACGCGCCCATCGTACTCTTAAAGAATGCTTGATAAAACAAAAAGAGGGAATTGGAACCAATATGAAACCGAAGCAGCGCCTATCCTTAGCCCTTTTTACTTTGAATTTTTTGCAATTAGATGTCAATGGCAAGACTGCTGCCGATCGTCATTTTGCCCCCTCGGGTACGAGCCAGGGTTTCGTGCGTTGGAAGGATGCCCTCACAGGGCAATGGAGGGGACCTGACCCAGTGCTCACATGGGCCAGAGGCTCTGTTTGTGTGTTTCCACAGAACGGCGCCGATCCTGTCTGGGTTCCAGAGCGGCTGACTCGTCTGGTGAAACAAAAGGATGATGAGCCATCGACTGATTCTTTTGGGGACCATGATACTGTGGAATTCCAAGGATAGGAAGTGATCCACAATGGGGGCTTTTGACTGCTTTTTCTTTTCTATTGCCTTTGAGTCATTCTGCTCAAGTTCTTCCCCGCTTAATCCTTTTACCTTTTCCCCTTAAAATTGGCACAGGAGCAAATTCTACTTTTGCAGGTTATAATTTTACTTATTAGAGCCTGACCATGGCCTTTCATTCTAACCTATTTGATCTGTGGCTTCTTTGTGGGATAAATGGCAGTTGCACGGATTTAGCTCCCCTTGTCATGATTAATGATAATGCGTTTATTGCCGCTAATCTTTCTTGCGAGCTTTCTGCATATCCTACAGATAACCGGTCATCGAAATTTGACAATTTGACAAGACGGTTGCGGTTGGAGATCATCAAAACCAATACTACTCAAGTTGACCCGGTGATGGCCCGCACCTTGATGTCCTGGATCCAACAAGCAGCTCGTCATTTAAAAGAGTGGGCTGGACTGGGTGCTCTTGGTCTTTGTCTGGTCTTACTGTGTATCTTATGTCTCTACTGTCTTAGAAAACTAATCCGTCAGCGCGCTACAGATCAAGTGCTCATAGCTCAGGCATTTGCAGCCATGGAGTTGGGACAATCCCCTCAAATATGGCTTGCGGCGATGGGAAAGTCTTAATGACAGGATGCCAGCTAGGACTGCACTCGGGACCCCGGGAGGGTGCATCCCGAGGAGGGCATGCTCAACTGCATACGGGTTGCCACTGATTCTTGTCCCGTCCCTGGCAAAAGGTGGTGGGCCTAGAAGCCCCTTCCAAACATACAGGGGTTGAGTCCTCTGTCCTCTCCTGTCTGAAAAAACAAAAAAGGGGGAACTGTGACGGGCCCCGCCCATCAGCCAGTAAGTCCGAGAGCTAAGATGGCGCTGAGCGGAAATCTTCCCCAGAGCACTTAGGTGGTAAACAGCTTTCAGGAAGTGACGACAAGAGCATGAGATACACGGGAACACCGCATGCCATAGGGCAACAGCCAATGGACTGGCTGTTGCCATGAGTTGTGCACGTGAACAGTCTGCTGATTGGCTGTTGGGCTCTATATAAGGGGAAGATCTCTGGGGGGAAAAGAGAGAGAAGAGAAGATTTACGGGAAGAAGATTTGCGGGAACTGTACAAGAACCTGGGGTAATAAAACTGCTTGAGGAAGATCGTGTAAGAGTCGTCACTGCGCGCGACACCCAAGGGCATTTTTTTACTTCCAAGCTACATCCAGCCCTTTTTCATTTTTATTTTGAAACAGAGTCTTGCTAAGTTACTGAGGATCTGCCTCAGTTGCTGAGGCTGCCCTTGAACCTGCGATCTTCTTGTCTTAGCCTCTCAAGTACAGGGATTAAGAGCATGTGCTGCCATGCATGGCGGCACTTTCCAAAACAGAAAGGAAGGCAATATGTTTCCTTGTCCATTTTACTTAATACGCTCATTTTCTTCAGCAAGAAGCATCTCTGTTTTATCATTTTATTGGTGCATTATAGTCTCACTTTCTAATGTAGTTCAGAGTGATAGTGACACACATGCGCACAGTACTTGGTGGGCTTCCCCCTAATCCCTTCCCACTCTCCCTCTTCCCCATATAGGGTACTGACATTGGCATGGGTATTCTCATGTATGTATGTAATGTCAAAGGAAGTAGTTTCTTCATTAACCCCTCCCCCCACCTTAACCTAGACCCCCCTCCCTCACTCCACTGGAGTTTCTGCTCCACTATCTGAAGTCCCTCTGGTATTCCAATGACTTCCTAGCCTCTGTATCTGAGAGAAAACATATGCCCCTTTGCTTTCTGACTGGCTAATCTCACTTAACACAATGTTCTCCAAGTCCATCCATTTTCCTGCAAATGACATAATCTGGCTCCTCTTTATTGCTGCATTGTATGTATATTCCATAATTTTGTAATCCATTCATCTGTTGATGGACATCTAGGGTTCCATAATTTGGCTAATGTGAATTGTGCTGTTATAAACATGGATAGGTATATAGTACTATAATATTCTGATTTCAGTCCCTTTTGAAAGATAACCAGGAGTGGTATAGCCGAACCATGTGGTGGAACCATTCCCAAATTGTCCAGTTAAACTCAGTCCACAGTCACTACGTAGCCCCATATGGAGAACATGGAAAAGTGTGGATAATCTCAGCTGAAGCAGCTTCCAGTCTTCTTGGGTGTGTCGAGGGGAGAATGTGGCAATCCCCAACTCGAAAGCAAGACAAACAGAAGATGATCAAGATTACCATAAAGGAGCCGGGCTTGGTGACACATGCCTGTAATCCCAGCATTTAGGAGGCTGAGACCAGAGGATCGCGGTTGGCGGACAGCCTCAGCTACTTAGTGAAGCCCTTTGCAACTCAGTGAGACCCAGTTTCAAAATAAAGAACAAAAAATAGGACAGGTGGGTGGAGCTTGGAGGTAGAATGCCCCTGGGTTCCATCTCCAGTACTGCGGGGGGAAAAAAGAAAGACTACTATAAAGGCATAGTGTGCGCAAGACTGAGAAAATCAAATGCTATGGGGATCAAAGGGAGGAGAAAGTGCATCCTGGTGGAATTGTCTGGAAAACTTGACAGATATCTGAAAGGATTTGTAAAGGCTTAGTGAGATGGTCACTGGAGCAATGGAGAGACATGATTTGAGCAGAGCCAAAATTCTGCATAGGTGTAGGAAAGTTGAGAGGCATGGCTCCCATAACTGCTACAACGCAAGGCACTGCGTCCCCAACCTGTCAGCAGAGAAGGGAACCGGACAGCAAATGGCTGAATGAAGAAGGAAGATAAATCCAACTACCCTCATCCTAGTTGTAGAAACTTCTCCATGGATTCCATCTTTATTACTGAAGTGGTTATCTCTTTGTTCCATCCGTCACCACCTTAACTAGACCACATATGTAAATGAGTGGGGGTCATGCTCCATTCTCCTTTAGCCGCATTTTCTCGGCTTCCTACTAACACTCCCCAACATATGAACACACCCCCAAATAGCAAAGCTCACACTATGCCAATGCTGCGTATCACCAGCCTGCAGAAAATATTTAATTATTCACTAATTGGCTTTACAAACATACCAGGCCTTTAACAAGCCTTAGACTGTTTATTGAGAATACAAGTGTTGTCATGGAGCAAAAGGCTAAAATCTGTGGGAGGAAGTAACTGTGCCTGAGCTTTGCGGGAATATGTACATGTGAAGAATAGTAATCATTGAAAGTACCATAATATTACATTACATGTTTTATTTCCATGTGCAAGTAAAGCTAAAACTTAGTATTCAACAGAGTTTCCAAATTTTACAATTAAACTTATAAAGGTGTAAGTATGTCCTTAAAAATCCTAATTTTTAGAATGTTATATTTTGGCCTCTTGATTCTATAATGTCTTAGAACTTAGTATAAAGATTGAGTTCTTGTTTGTTTTGGAGGAATTGTAATATTATGTGAGGTTAAACATTTATGAATATTTTTCCATAGAGACAAATTTTCTATATAAAATCATTTATGTCTTAAATAATTTCTTCCATCTCAAATAAATTACTGTAATTACACAACTACTTTAAGAAGTAAAAAGCGATTTTTGCTTTTTACTAACTGTTCAAATAACAATGTCTCCAGTGGCACAAATTCAAAGACTATTCAGACAGAAAATATTTAAATTTGAATAAATTTTATGTAAAATAGGTATTACAATTCCATAATAAAATGGCCTACATCCAGAAACATATAAATTAATTTTGGCCTATTGTTCATTGCTTCTAAAATCAAATTTTCTATTAGAAGTAAAAAAGAAGTTTTAAAATATACACTTTTGCAGGTAAATTATTGTACTTACAGTTTCAAAACCTCGATGTGGGTGATCAGGAAATCCGCCTGGTCTACCTCCTTTAAATTCATCAAACAGTAAAAATGGATCCAAATTTTTCAACTGAAATAAGAATAAAATTCAGCAGGTTGAACATGCTTCTTAAGCCATGCTACCAAAGCATGGTAGCCAAACTCTGAAAACTACATAGCCATTGAGCAAACTGTTGCAATGGAAATTGGTTTCAGGAAGAACTCATTATATGTACACATAAGAACTCAGTGATAATTT
The DNA here is from genome assembly GCF_963383645.1 of Muscardinus avellanarius. Lineage (NCBI taxonomy): Eukaryota > Metazoa > Chordata > Mammalia > Rodentia > Gliridae > Muscardinus > Muscardinus avellanarius. Next base: position 9,183,144 of record NC_137792.1, read on the forward strand.
TAAAGGGTTAAAAGTTTATGAGATAACCAAACAATGGACAAACATTTCACAATCACCTGAGATACATATAGTCATAAACAAGATCAGTCTATATCCTAGACAGATTCATAATATCATGGGAAAACAGACTAAGAAATCAAGTATTGTAATGCAGTTGTACATACTCTGAAGGAAGACCACCTTTGCACATGAGAATGGTGAGGGATCAGGCAAAGTGCAATCAGGGAGGTGGTACTTGAGCTGGGTATCATACCAAGGAGAGAGGAAGAAAGGGTATTCCAAAGAGAAGAGCAGAGTGCCAGTTTGGCATGGCTGAAAAAAGTAAAAGGAAACTATTCTATTCAGGCAAGAGATGCATATAATGTTATGATGAGAGATGGGCAAAGGGTAGAGGCCAATTTCAAAGGAGTTTGGATCTTTTCCTGGAGGGAATGGCTTTTAATCAGGGGTTGAAATGATTAGATTTAGAAAGAATAGTCTATGGAAGATGGTTTGGGAAAAGAAGCCAGGAGATGAAGGATGTTTAGTAGGTCATTTCAATAGTCAGCAAAAGCAAAGGCCAAAATGAAGGCAATAGCATAGTGATAGGGAGTGGTTGGGTAGCTGAGTAAATTTGACTCCCACATTCTTAGCTATGGTGCCATGCAGCAGCTCAAGGAATATGACAGAATCAGCCTTAAAATAGTCCTGGCAACCCCATTTTATGTCCTGTTGAGTTCAAGAAATTTATATAAATGTTACCTGTATAAGCAGGAATATTAGTATTCAGTGTATATTATAGCTTGCAAAGATCTGAGGCCACCGAAGATAAATACCAAGCTCAAATGATAGGTAGAAACAGACATGCTGTCACCAGCTTATCTTCATGACTCTCTTGGTTATTCTTGGCCATTTGTTATTCTATACACATTTATCAAACTCAGTGAATAAAAATGTACTTTTTATTGGAATTGCTTTGAACCTATGGATCAATTGGGGAAAACTGACATTCATATAATCTTGAGTTTTCATATTTATAAGCATTATCATCTCCACTTTTTAGGTCTCCTAAAATCTCCTTCGATAAAGATTTGTAATTATCTCCATAAAGGTTTTGCATATATTTTATTTTTTCTAGCTAATATAATATTATTATAAACACCATTTTAAAATAATATTCTGAACAGTGTGCTACAGGCGATTAGAAATATGAGCAGGGAAGATTTTGAACACTGCTAGGTTCTTACTAATTTTAATAATTTATCTGTGGCTTCTTTGAGGGTGTCTTTGTAAAATGTTCATATCTCAGGTGTACTTATCAGCAAGTTTTTCCCCATTAATTTGCAAAAATAATTTTTGCTTGCATTCAATTATAGCTGTCACAGGCTGCAGTTTTTCTCAGTTTCACTGGGCTCAGCTGGCCTATCCATGTCTTCTTCTGGGACTCAAGCTCAAACAATGGCCATTATCAAGTATATGCATAGCCAAACCCAAAGTCTCAAAAGAAAGCACTTAAATCCTTCCCATGGGACCCATGGGTAAGACACCTAAAAATGGATCAGAGTACATAATCCTATTGCACAGGGAAAACAAATATTTGAGGGTGATATTCCAACCAATATCCATTAGCAAATAAGTACATTTTTTATTTCAAGTCCTTATAATTTCTACTTCTTTTTTGTCTGGTTTTCAAAATAGAACCTTGTAGAAACGATGGTCAGAGGGATCACATGTTTGACTGGCCAGAAGATAGGAGTTTTGTGTAAGAGACGCTCTTTCTCCAATCACAAGAATATCTTGCATTAGACTGCTGTACTAAAATATTACTTGCAAGGATGATAATAAGTCCCCATCAAACTTCCTAATATTCTCTAGACACTTAACATAGAATCAATATGTTAAATGAATATACTCATCTATATACAAGATCATATTTATATGAGAACTCAGATTTTCTAAAACATTTTAACTAAGTCCCCAACTCAGTCACATCTTTCTTTTTCTACACATCAAACTGATGATCTTTGAAAATTTTCCTTTCCTTCAAACACTTCCAAATCCTTTAGCCGCTGAATTCAAGTGATAGCTTCCAAAGCGATTTGTTTTTATCTCTTGAGAAGACCAATCAAAACCTATTACCACTGCCCCTCAGGCCTGGGGCACTCCCATACTTATATAATGGAACACAGCATTAGGTATTAAATGGCATTTATGAAGAATTGATAATAACATGGCAAGTCCTTCGGCTACAATGTTGAATGAAAAACTCAGGACATAAAATTGTTTATTTTCTATAGACCCCATGATGGGAAATATATAATGGCATAGGAACAAGAGGGAATACTCTCTTATCTTAACTGCAAGTAAACCAAGTTGATGAGCTTAGAAATTCTTCCTACCCATTAATTTTTCACTTAGGGTAAAGGCATACCTAGGACACAGAGTCTTGAATTAATATGGGAGTCTTTAAAGCCTAGGTTAGGAACCAGGGATTCTTCTCTTGAACCATGGATAGAATTCAAGGATGTTGTGAACTTGGACTGAAAAAAAAATATTCACTAACTAAAAATTATTTTCAGTGGCCTCGAACTCAAATGTTTTTATTGTGGTAAAAGACACATAAAGTAAAATTGAACGTTTTCATCACCTTAAGCATACAGCTCGGTGGCATTAAGTATATTCACACTGTTATGCCACTATCACCATCAACTCCACACTGACATTTAATATTTTCTTCAATTATAAATGTGCTTAACTGACTACAATAAATTACCAGTACCTGTGACTTCTTTGCCAACAGAAATCACAGCTATTTTCATATCTGATCACAGTCGTGAGTGGGTATGTCGAAATATCATTGACGTTCCTCACAGCTTTGAAATTAGGGTGTTATTCAAACTGCCACTAAATCACGTTATTTAATGTAAAAGTTACTAGAATATAAAATGGTTTTCTAAAATTAAAACCATATTGCATTCTAAAAGTTTCCCTTGGAAATCCTATGTGTTTCCTTTTATGTACTTAAATGTATTGTTTTGCAAAGGAATTGATGTTGCACCAGATCTCAAATGGATTCACAGGACAAAAAAGAAAAGCATTTTAAATCCTTAGCAAATATATTCCTGACAGATGGACTCATTAAAGCATTAGCTAGCCTCAATGTAAAATAATGGTTAATTGACAAGTGTCTGAAGGGTCTCAGAAGTCCTTCCAATTGTTCTGTTGATACTGGATCCTGGTAGAATATGAGACTACCTCCATCTGCTTCTGTTCATTTAGCCTAGAAAAAAACCTGTCTTCGTGTATCTTTGTTTTTTGCTTTTGTGTGTGTGTGTGGTACTGGAGATTGAACCCATGGGCATTTTACCTCTGAGCTATACCCCCAGCATTATTTTATTTTATATATTTATTATTATTTATTTATTTATTTATTTAATTTGGTACTGGGGATGGAACCCATGGACATTCTACTTCTGAGCCACACCCCCAGCCCCATTTTTTATTCTTTATTTTGAAACAGGGTCTCACTGAGTTGCAAAGAGCCTCACTAAGTAGCTGAGGCTGTCCAGGAACCACGATCCTCCTGTCTCAGCCTCCCGAATGCTGGGATTACAAGCATGCACCACCACACCCAGCTTATTTTATTTTTTATTTTAAAATAGGGTCTCACTAACTTGCAGATGGCCTTGCTAAGTTGCCGAGCCTGTCCTCCAACCTATATAATCCTCCTGTCTCAGCCTTTCAAGTACTGGAATAACAGGTGTATGCCACCCCATCCAGCTTGTGTGTGTCCTTTGACAAACAATACTTGATGGACCACAAAAGATATGTGTGGATAAACAAGAAGCTAATACTGAAAAAAGAAATAGCAAAAACACAGATGTGAAGCCCAATGGGGTCACTGGAGAGTTGGGTGGACAGTTTGGACCCTGACTCAGTGGCCAGCCAACATCATACCTGAGTTCAGTCCCCAGTAACACACACACACACACACACACACACACACACACACACTCCATGCTTAGTGAAATAAATCAAAGACTGCACATTCTCACTTATCTGTGGAATATAAACAAGTAGAAGCCAAGAACAGAATGGCTGCTCCCAGGGCCTGAGGCAGGAGGATGGACAGATTTTATTTAAGGGACAGACAGAATATGTTCTATGTTCAAGAGATTTACCGCACAACATGCTGACTACAGTTAATAACAATGTATTATGGACTTGAAAATTGCTAAGACCATAGACTTTAAGAGCTTTCACCACTGAGAAAAATGATGTGAAGTAGTACATATGTTAATTTGTTTGGTTTAACCATTCCACAATATATCTGCATATCAAAGCATCATGTTATACACAAAGTGTATATTTAATTTTTAACCCTCAATTCAAAAAACAATAAGCAATTTTTAAGATTAGTCAGGCATGCATAATGCCTGTAATCCCAGTACTTGGGAGCCTGAGACAGAGGATCACAGGTTCGAAAACAGCCTCAACAATGTAGTGAGACTCAGGAATCTAGTGAGACCCAGTTTCAAAACAAACAAACAAACAAATAAATAGCTGGGTGTGGTGGTGCACGCTTGTAATCCCCATGCTTGGGAGGTGGAGACAGGAGGATCGTGCAGGTTTGAAGCCAGCTGTGCTGGCTTAAGAGACCCTGTTTCCAAATAATAAATATAAAATAGGTCTGGGAGTGTAGCCCGGAGGTAGAAGGGCTTCCAGGAACCCCAGTACCACCAAAATAAATAAATAAACAAATAAATAAATAAAGGCTGGAGGTATAACTCGAAGGTAGAATGCCCTTAGGTTCAATCTCTAGTACCACAAAAATAGATAAGTAGATAAATATAAAAAAACTATCAGATCTATCAATAATATAGTTTGGCCCTCGCTGGGGAAAGCCAGTAGTTCTTAAACCCCTATGAACACTTTTTTTGTTTTTGCGGTACCAGAGATGGAACCTAGAGGCATCCTAACTCTGGGCTACACCCTCAGCCCTATTTTCTATTCGTTATTTGGAAACAAGGTCTCACTGAGTTGCAAAGGGCCTTGCTAAGTAGCTGAGGCTGTCCACGAACCCCGATCCTCCGGTCTCAGCCTCCTGAATGCTGGGATTACAAGCGCCACCACATCCAGCTCCTATGAACACTTTTCAAAAGTACTTTTTATTAAAAAGTGAAGACAGTAAATCTTAAGTGTAACAACAAAGTAGTAGGAAAATATCTTGATTAGCATTTAAGAAGATTGATAAACCAATCCTACTTTTCTGTCTCCCTAATGTATTTCTTCTCTTGTTAAAAGAAAAAGCTTCTGGAATGTGTCGTATGGCACTAGAGGTTATATTCCTTGGGCTGTGACTACCATTTGACACCTTTCTGTTCATGTAAGAGTTTTTCCATTGCAAATCCCAAGTTTGCCATGTTATTCAAAAGAAAAGATTTCGCAATGTTGAAAAACATCTACCTAGCATATAGTCCCATATATGCCCCTTACCAGTCTCTCTGTGAACCCAAATCCCTGAAGATATGGGACTGGCCAAGAGTGAAGACCTGGCCCATGCCAAGCCTGGCAGATTCTCCTGGGCATCTGGAATTGAGACCCTTGTGCTCTGAGCTGTGAGCATATAAACTGGTGATTCATGTGTTCAGTGATTCACATGCTGAGGAAGATAGCAGATCAGCTCATGGTAGGACACGGGTGTGCAAAGAGAAGCAGAGATACTTCTTCCAACTCAGCTGCACTTGCTATCCAGGAATTCTGTATCCACATTCTAGAATCCCCCTTTGGGCTGCTTTGCATGGGGTCCCAGTCCTGAAGCTTAGTTTGCATCTGTGGCACCCCCACAAAGTGGCCCATGACTGTCTTGGCCCTTTCTTCCCAAATCACCCAACCAGCATACCTCAGGTCGGCCAATGCTTCTCCGGACTCGTGCTCCAACCCCTTCTGATTGCTCCCGGCTAAGCACAGATACAGTTACTTTCTTGGATGGCCCCATGTTAAAGTCTAAACAGAGAGTGCTCTGATGCTGAGCTGTAGGGGAGAGAAGGCAAGAGAAAGGTAAAAAAAAAAATCCACAAGGGAGGAAACATCCAAGGACAAAAAAAAAAAAAAAAAGATATTAAAATTAGACTTGCCCAAAATAGAAATGGCTGTAATTTATTGAGTGCTTACTAAGTACATGGCCTGTACTGGGTGACTTAAAACACCAGTGAAGATGGTAACACATGCTGAGTACTTACTTAGTGCTGGGCACCCTACAGTCATCTTGTACACGGGTTAGGAGTAACAGTACTCTAGGGTACATGCTAGGAACCTCTAATGAGTACCTTACCTGCTTGACCTTCTGGAACTCTCTATACTTCCCTCACACCACCCCCAGTGCCACCCCATGAGCATAGTAACAGATGGCAGGGGGATTTGGGTAGCAACCTAGGGAACACAGAGAAAAACCACGAAGTCTCTCTGACTCTCGCCAGAATATCCTGAAGATCTTGGCACCAGAAGGAAACTTGAATTCAAAGAGCCATCTCTCCCTGAGGCTCAGGGCAACATTTTAGACAAGAAACTTCTAAGCTTTCTCATGGAGTCTTCTGAAGTACATCCCATATTTCAGGACAGACCCACATCCTGTGCTTCTTCTTTCCTCTTTGAAGGGTCTAAGTTCTAACCAATGGACTATCAAAGAACAGGAAAAATTAGCCCCCTTCCCATATCAAGTGCTGGCCAACTTCTGATCCCTAAATATCTCCTTCAGGAAATAAAGAACTAATTCCTTCAAAGATCCCTACTGAAACTAAGAGAAGTTTGCTTTAGCAAGAAGCGAATTTTAGAGCCAGACATTCTGGGTTTGTATCCTAATCACCTTTCCCATCTTTAAGATGGAAGTAATGAGAGTCTACCTTGATGGAGCACGTTATCTGCTGTTATTAAGAAGAGCCGAACTCAGCAATACCCTCCAGTCAGTTAAGGCCTATCTCAAAATGTATATCCTTCCCAATAGAGAATCAATAACTCTACTGGGTGACAGGATGTGTGCTGGTATGGGAAAATTGCTTTGGTATTAATTTCCAAAATGTAAAAAGTAGTCAAGGCCTGGGTGCTGTGCAGGCACTGGGGCAGGGAGGGGCGGCAGCTGTTACAATGCAAAGCGCCCCCTCTCTCTGTGCCCTTCATTCTAGTGATTAACCTATAGTAAAAGCCTCAGAGTCAATTGAAGTCTTTGGCCCTAAAACTAAATAGAGGCAAACAGTGCCTCTGTTTACCTCCTCTCCTCTGTGACCTGGCCTGGGTATAGGAAAGGTAAACTTTGTGTGCGGCTTCAAAGCACCCTAGTCGATGAGCAACCAATACTGCCCAATACAGTAGAGGCAAGAGCCAGATAGATTACTGACCCCTGCGCTTAGTAAGTGCACTGTCCGAAGACAAACAGGCACCACGTGCCTAAGAAATAAGTTACTAGCCCACTGCCTTCTTAACGCTGGTAAGAAGATACCAATACAAAATCTATATAAAGGCTGGGGTCCTGAAAAGGATTGGAGTTCCATTTTCGGGCTCTCCAGCATGCATGCCAGCATGTTGCTTTTTCCTTCTCTTCTCTATTTCCTACTGATTCTGTAATAAAGATGTGTTAAAGCTGCACCAAGCTGCCTATTAGTTTTATTTTTTCTATTCAACAAACTTTAGTTGAATCAGAAAGAGAACCCCCACCATTTAAGCCATAACAGGATGTAGGACATACAAAGGAGTTTAATACTCAGAGCAGTCCATGCCTGTCGTCATCTACACACAAGCAACCAGATAGTGCTGTTACCCCCCAGCTAGGCTATTCTGGATCCTTCCAGATGCCCACAATTAAATTATATGCCTGTGAGCAAGGGAGTGTTTTGCAGCAATATCATCGTCGACCACTTTCACAAAATCACAGTACTGTTTAAGCATCTCTGGGCATCTCTTCCTAGACTCGACCAGCTGCAGCCGGCTGGAGAAGGCGGGATCATGCTGCTAACCCATGGCCCTCATCCTCCTCCCGACCCACCCCCGCGGGAGCCCCAGGCACTCACGCGGCGGTGGCGGTGGCCTAGGAGGGGGCGCGGTGGCACCGCTGGAACCTTCACTGCGGTGGGGGACTGGGCAGCGGACTCCCAGCGAGCTCGGGGAGGGCGGGCCGGGAGGGTGCGGTCCCCTCACCGTGACTCAGCACTTCGCTGGCTGCGCGGCCTCGGGGAGGCGGGAGTCTTTGGGGCTCTGGGCTCTGGGCGGGGGTGACACTCCCATTAGCCACCCTGGGCTTGGATCCTCTAGCCCCGCCCTCTGCCAGCCTCTGTGCCCCTCCCGCTTCGCGCGAAAGAGATGCGCACCCCGGCCACTTGGGGGCGCGCTGGGCCCCGGAACGGCTGTGTGGGCCTGGCAGGTGCTCAGATTAAGGCAAAGGCCCCCAATTCGACATTGCAGCTGCTTGCCTCATAATGCACAGAGCAGCCAAGCAGGGATTTGGACAGCTGCCTCCACCTCTTGGAGTTGGCACTTGGAGTGACCTCGGAGTGACCTCAGGCGGTTGGCTCACTCTCTGTGCCTTTGATTCCTCTTCTGTGAAGTGAGGATACTGATGATCATAGTATCAACCTCCTAGCGTAATAACGAGAATTAAATGGGCCTGCCAGAGTCTAGACACAACACGATTGTTTGTTACATAACTTTCCTGCTGTTTGTGGATTCGGATGGGTAAGCACAGAAGTCAAGGACCAAGGTGTCTCTGTTTCTAGTTGCAGAAAAGGCACATTCCAGCAGAGAGACAATTGCTTAAGAGCTCGGATGCTGTTGGAATACAGTGAGCAGTCTGGACAGTTTCCCCAGAGAATGAAGAGTTGCCACTAGCCAGCAAGGCACTTTGTCTGGTTCATTGCTGGGCCTATTAATGGGAGGCATAAGCCTGGCGGTGGTTCCTGCCCTCTAGACACCAGAAGGCTCACCGCCTGATTTTGAGAAAAACAAATGTGATGTCTGTAAGGCAGACAAACTATGTCTGTTAAGGACCAGACAGTAAATATTTTCGATTTTGCAGACCACACATGTTTTCCATGGAGATCGTGCCAGTTCACCTGAAAAGCAGGAAAGCAGCCATCCATAGACAGTACATAACTCCATGGGTGTGGTTATGTAGAGCTTTAATTATGGATACTGAAATGTGAATTTACATGATTCATCTAATTTGGAATTCAGAGAATTTTCTCTTGTCATAAGGTATTAGTCTTCTTTTGAATATTTTTTTTATTTCAACCACTTAAAAATGTAAAAACCAGCTGGGTGTGGTGATGCATGCTTGTAATCCCAGCATTTGGGAGGCTGAGACAGAAGAATCACAGGTTTGTGTCCAGCCTCAGCTACTTAGGCCCTCTGCAACTTGGAGAGACCCTGTTTCAAAATAAAGAAAAAAATAGGGCTGGGGGTGTAGCTCAGAGGTAGAATTCCCCTGGGCTAAACCCCCAGTAGCCAGTACTGCAAAAAAGAAAAAAAAATGTAAAAAATCATTCTCAGCTCTCTGACTGCAAAAAGAGGTTAAGGAGGCCACATATCCAATTTGGCTGCAGGCCTAGTTTGCATACTCCTATTCTGAAGGAACAGATTAGGAGAGGAACAAAGGCCTTCGCCCTGGCTCCTTCTTTATCAGTGGGGCTTCCACCCCCCTCCCTACCTGACTTAGGTGATTCAAGGATGAAGGAGATAATATAAGTGAGCAGGGAATGTGCCATGGGGTAATAAAGTGGTATGCTGATCATCATTATAATCACTTCTGCAACTGGCTCCAAGGAAAACGAGTGGTGTGTTCTGTCCAGTGCTTTTCAGACCTCATAAGGGCGTCGGCGTTTCCTACCCTGAATGTTCATCTAATTGCCTGAGCCTGAAACACCAGCTTTCTTGTCTCATTCTTTCCCCTTGAAAGCTTATGGATTCTGATTCCTAATAGCTCCAAGTACATCCGATCCTTTCCATTTTAACTACGACTGCCCATCTTTCCAAATAGCACCCACTCTTCCTGCCTTCAGCCTTTCCACTGACAAATCTATTTTCCAGGGTGTAGGCAAGAGGAATAACAATGACCTAAACCCTTTCAGAGGCTCCCCATTACCCTTGGTAGAGAGTTCTGTGGTATCTTTGAACTGGCCTCCCCCTTAATGCACTTACTCAAGGGTAAGCACACACACACACACACACACACACACACACACACACACACACACACCACCCCTTGCCCCCACCTCACCCTCCTGTCCCACCATGCTGAAGTCCTTTTAGGCTCTGGAATGTGTTATTCTGCCTTTGCTGGGAACTTTTTTTCTTTTCTTAGATGTAGCTTATCCCCATTCAAATATCTTTCGGCTTTTAGCTCCTATGCCACTCTCCCTTCAATAGCTGCCCCCTTAAATCCCCAGTACAAGCCAAACAAAAATAATAAGACATATCAAAGTCAATCACTCAGCTAAACATAAAAGGAGGGAGGGGAGGGAATAAGGCTGGAATTGGCTAAGGACTAATTGGGTAATGTGGACAAGTATGCCTCCTCTATCTTGGACCCCATTAAGATGTATGACTACGATGCACCAATAATTGTGTGTGTGTGTGTGTGTGTGTGTGTGTGTGTGTGTGTGTGTGTGTTACCAGGAAAGGAACCCAAGGGCTTTTCTACCTCCGGGCTATACTCCCAGACCTATTTTTGGGGGGTGGGGAGGGTCTGGGGACGGAACCCAGGGGCATTCTACCTCCGAGCTATACCCCCTGCCCTACTTTTTATTCTTTATTTTGAAACCGGGTCTCACTGAGTTGCAGAGGGACTCACTAGGTAGCTGAGGCTGTCCGCGAACCGTGATCCTCCTGCCTCAGCCTCCCGGATGCTGGGATTACAAGCGTGCGCCACCACGCCCCGGCAGACCTATTTTTTTATATTTTATTTGGAACCAGTGCAGGGTAGCCCTAAAGGCTACTCTGTTAAAAGTAGCAGCTACAAGCACTCCTTCATAATAAAATAAGAGAAAATGGCTTAGCTGGTCATTTGTACACATCTCTATACTGAATCTGCAATATTTGAGGAATTTTTCACTTTAACATCTTTTCCAAGCTTTCTTTGGGAATCAAAATCTCCCTCTTCACAGCTATAATGTGATTAAATCCCAAACTCTATCTCTGCAGTATGTCTTTGAGAAGTTGGTCACTGGTAGGTAGAAGCTGATTTCCAAGGGTGTGCATGGTTAGGGCAAGACAGAGAATTCCATTTGCAAGCACTTTCCAAAAAAAAGAAAAATAACAGGTCAGAAAAGCTGACAAAAAGCAAATTTTGGAGAGGTGAGAATAATTACAAATGAAATAGAGGCCATATAATATTTCACTAAAACACGCATGTGTATATGTATGTGTGTGTATATGTGTGTATATATGTATATGTTTGTGTGTGTGTTTTACTGGGAATTTAACCCAGATGCATCCTACCTCTGAGTTATACTCTCAGTCTCATTCTATTTTATTTATTTTGAAGCAGGATCACTAAGTTTCTGGGGGTCTAGCTAAGCTACCGAGGCTAGCCTTGAACCGGCAATTTTGTCAGCTTCCTCCATACTGGAATTACAGGTGTGTGCCACCACGCCCAGCAAGGCCCACTTCTGAGATGAGAATTGTGACCCTATACATTGAATTTTGAGCACCTTTTCCCCATGTCATTTAAAATCCAGATGAATATATGCCTGCCAATCACCTTTGGAATCTTGGGAAACATAGGAAAACTTCATGCTGATATGACCATGAACAAAGCTTTTTCTAAATGATTCTAAGTAACATCATTATAATCTTTAAGGATCCCCCACGTTGTCAACACATTATATTTGAATTTTCTCATTTTTATTCAAATATTTTATTTGCATCATCTGTTTCACTTGCTGGCTTTTTTTCAAAGATATATTTGATACGAGGATCTGGACACCCTAAAGACCTCATCATTTGCAATTCTTTTTTTCTTCTTCAAGCTCTGAACTAAAAAATGTTTTCATGAAGATTTTGGTAATTTGTCTTCTAGGGAAGTATAACTGCTATTCATTAAATGACAGATATGTCTGAAATAGTCCATATTAGGGATTCAGACTCACTGAACCCAGAAAATGAAGGACTGGCTATTTTGGAAACACTAGTTTGTGAAGGTCATTACTGTATTGGGCGGTTGGATTCAAATATATCCAGAAAAGATGGATCAATGTGACTTCCAGTTCCACCCTGGCAAGAGCAATCCACACAGACCAGATCTGTTCTATCAGTGTTCTGACCCAGAAGCTACATGTAACCACCCGTTACACAAAACTCCTGTTTTCTTGTCTGTCTGTCCCCTGGGTTTTGGGCAGCATCTCAGAAAAGAACAGTTTATGAGCCTCTCTCTGAAGTCACAGAATGTTCCTAGAATCTATCACAAGCAAATCACTCTTGGCCCTGAAAGGCTGATTCATCTCTGGAGCAGGGAAGCCAAGAAATTGAGATGAATGATTCCCCTGATACTTCCCTTAGTTACCCTGATAACCTTTCTTGGTTTTCAACTTTTGTAGAATTGTGTCTTCTGGGCAAATAGAGGATCACAGTATTGGAGTTAAAATAAAAATAAATTGGAAGTAGCCTCTAATTAATGCTATGCCTGCTGAGGTGACCATTGATGGTAGGTACTAGTGACTGATGTCCACAATTTGCTTTGAATGCAGTGACAATGATAATAACAGTAATAACAATAAGGCGGAGTTATGGAGAAAGAGATATATGGCCAAGCAAACAGAGTAAAATGTTCATTGTAGAATCTAGATGGTATTGTATGAATGCTTAAAATCCTTTTAACTTTTCTATACGTTGAAATTTTTGCATGATAAAAATTTGAGAAAAACAAAACAATTTAAATTAAAGTGGAAATCAGGGCTGTAAGCAGTCTGTAAAGATATAAAGACTAGGATATCCCCTCTTTATTTTCTTTGCTTCCAACTCTTGCACCTGTATGCAGTACAATTCACAGTGAATGTTGTGAAATTGAGCCGTTGAACTAAATTCCAAGCTACTAGGTCACTTCTGCAGCAGACAGGCTTCTTCTAGAGCCTAAGGTAGTAAATTTATTCGGTGGAGGCCTGATAGTAAATATTGGAGCCTTTGCAGGTCTCTGATATAACTATTCAGCTATGCCATCATAGAATGAAAGCAGCCAGACACAATACATAAACGAATAGTGGCTCTATTCCAATACATTTTATTTACAAAAATAGATGGGACTCATATAGTTTCCCAACTTCATCTAGGCTAAATCCACACTGTACCTTCCACTAAAGACTGAGAGTAAAAATGATTAAATGGCAATATTCTATGTAAACATTTCATAGATGACAAGAAAGGCCATAACAAAATGAAATGACAAGTCTTTTAGTGTACACCTTTCTCTTACACCCCCCCCCACACCCATCTCCTTTCACCACCCAGTCTGAGGTTAGATAAGCAAGAATCCTTAGGAGAGGTGTCACACCAATCTTTAATTCCAGTAAGTATGAGTGACTTACATTAGATCGCAACTTGCAAGCAGATTACTTTAGCACCAGAAGGGAAACGTGAAGAAGGTAATGGAGCATCACCCTCAATGGAGAGACGACCATGGGAAAAGCTCAGGTTGCTCCCCTGGTTCAGAGATGAATCACAGGGTCAAGAGTGACTTGCTTGTGATTGATGAAATCTAGGGATATTCTGTATCTTCAAAAAGAAGGTCATAAGCCGTTCTTTCCCGGGACACTGCCCAAAGCCCAAGGGGAAGAATATTCCTCTGACTATGGGGAGTAAGGCCCATGTGGGTTTATTCTTCATTCATGAGAGACAGCCAGCAAAAACAAATAATAACACTTTGTTTTAAGGTAATACGTAGTATGGGAAAAGATAGAGAAGAGAAGGGAGGCAGGGGATGCTGGTTGGCGGTGAGGTTGGAGTATTAAACAAGATGGTCTGAGTTGGGCTCAATAGCAAGAGAGTATTTAGAGTAGAGCTTGGAGATGAGGAAACGAGCTGAGGAAATGAGCTAGGTAGGTTTCTGGGACAGTTAATCAAACAGAGGATACTGCCAATGCAAAGGCCCTGGTGCAGATGGTTCCCAGAGTATTAGAGGAATAGCAAGTAAGCCAGTTTCCTGTGTTGTAGGATGAAGTAAAATAATCATGAGATGAAGTTAGAGACAGTACTGGGAACCAGAAAGGGAGGGACCATTGGAGAATTCAGACTGGAGACATGCTAAGATTTGACTTACATTTAACACAGTCACTCTGGCTACTCAGTAGAGAATAGACTGCAGGGGGCAAATGTGAAAGAAGGGAGAATAGCCAGGAGATTACTGGAGTATGCCAGGTGAGGGATGATGGAAACTTTGACTAGTAGGTTGCAATGAAGGTAGCCAAATTTGAGACACACTTAAAAGAAAGATCTAGACATATTTCATGAGTGATTGAACTTTGGGTGTAAAGGAAGGTCAAACATCAAGGGTGATTTCACCTTCTTTGCCAGATACACTCCAAGCCCCCATTTTATTATTTTGAAACAGGTTTTAACTAAGGTGCCTCAAATCTGTGATCTTCCTGTCTCACTCAGCCTCCAAAGTACTGGGATTACAGGTGTGCATCACCACACGTGGCTAAATGAATGTCTTAAACTGAGAAAAAGTAGAGTTCAGCCACAGTCAGAAGGCTCTCTCTCTTTGGAAAACAGTATGGAGGATTCTCAGAAGAATGGGAACGAACTTACCATATGATCCAGCAATACCACTTCTGGGTATGTACCCAAAAGAAAGGAAACCAAGCTACCAAACTAATGCATGTGTATCTATGTTCATAGCTGCACAATTCACCATAGCCAAACTATGGAACCAGCCAAGATGTCCATCAACAGATGAATGGATTACAAAACTGTGGGATATGTACACAATGGAATTTTACTCAGCCATAAAGAAAAACACAATTACATCATTTTCAGGGAAATGGATGGAACTGGAGGACATTATGCTAAGTGGGATTCGTCAGTCACAAATAGTAAGAAATCGACGTACTCCCTAATACGTGGAAGTTAGGGAGAAAATGGAACATAGGAGGGACTCCAGACAAAAAAGGAGACACCTTAGATGAGTAAAGAAGGTGACACAACTGAGGGGGATGGGAGGGGAAAAGAGGGAAATTCCCTAATGTACATGGTGTATATTCACAAACATATCAAGTCCATCACTAAGCCAAATGTGAGAAGGAGGGAGGGGGAGGGAATGGGGCAGGTTTTGGGGAAGGGCTAAATGATGTGTGCATGTATGCCTCTGCCATCTTGTACTCCATTAAGATGTACAAGTACAACACACCAATAAATAAATAAATGAAAGCTCTCTCCCCCTCCCTCCCTTCTTCCCTTCTTTTCTCCCTCTATCTCCCCTCTAAGCTCCTCATAAAATGTACCCTATCCAGTTCTTTCTTCTTCTAAAATATAAACATAAATGAACAAGTTCGTTCATGTCAGAACATCAAATTATCCTTGGTGTGTCCTTTAAGCTATTCCCTGCTGAAGGGTTGCACGAACAAGCTTTAGAGAAAATTCCTGAGGGTCTCACTGGATGACGGTGATGCTGCAGACTTCAGTGCAAGTCAATTAAGTCATGTCCTAGAAATCAGTTTGCCAAAAGTTAGGGTTTAACTAAAACATGGAAAATACAGAGCCAAAGAAAGGTTTGCGAGATGTAGCGGCGGGAAGTGAGTGAATAGAACAAGTAAATAAGCTCGTGACATTTTTGACTTGCAGGAAACCACTCCTTCTAGCTGCCTTTGGGTGTGTTTTAAGCCCCAAGAAGGGATAGAAGTCACAAGAGATTATGCCTAGGTGTTTCCATTGTGATGCCACCTCCTCCTTTGCTCCCGCTCCCAGATTTATTTTTTATTCTAAAATCAATCTTTTACTATGCTCCCTTATATAAGTAGTGGAGTGAATATAAATCGCCATATGGAAAAGGAAGTTCATTAGCAGGGTAGAGACTCTTGCTACTGCTACTCTGCTCTACTCCCAATATATCAATGACTAGATGCTTTATTCTTAGAGGACAGGGAGCTATTTGGAATACATCAATGACTTTTATGTGCTGTTGAGGTGTAATCTACACTCTTTTGAATCTTTCCAAGGGACTCCTTGCCCTTCCCCAAATTCTGGCTTCCAAACAGAAATATTAAAAGCAGTTCTGCTGCTTGCCTGCAATCCCAGTACTTGGGAGGCTGAGACAGGAGAATCTCAGGCTAGTAGGCCGGCTTCGGCAATATAAGGAGGGCTTCAGCAACTTAGTGAGACCTTGCTTCAAAATAAAAATATAAGCCGGGCGTGGTGGCGCACGCTTGTAATCCCCGCGCTTGGGAGGCAGAGACAGGAGGATCGCGCAGGTTCGAAGCTAGCCCCGCGCGCTGGCTTAGGAGACCCTGTTTCCAAATAAAAATGCAAAAATAGGTCTGGGAGTGTAGCCCGGAGGTAGAAGGGCTTCCAGGAACCCCAGTACCACCAAAAAAAATAAATAAATAAAAATAAATAAATAAAAATATAAGTAAAATAGAGATGCGGTGTAGCTCAGAGGTAAAAAGCCCCTGGGTTTAATCTCCAGTAAAACACACACACACACACACACACACACACACACACACCTCTGCAAGTTCTTCTTCACATATTACTGTATTAAACCATTGCTTGTGTTCTTTTCCCAGCAGATAGAAGCCTCCTCCCCGAAAATACGGGCTGCCTCTGTTTTAGTTTGCTATTATGTCCCTAGTCCCTAACAGAATGCCCAAGAGGGGAGGTTCTCAATAAGACTTGGCCCAAAACAAATAGAAAGGATACTACCCCAATGTCCACCGAAAACACCTCTTTGAAAGTCAGTAGCTTCATTCCCCTCTGCCAATCCAAGACTTCATCACATCATAGATGCTTACCAGTGAGCCGGGCGTGGTGGTGCACGCTTGTAATCCCCGCATTTGGGAGGCTAAGACAGGAGGATTGCTGTTCTTGGACAGTTTCAGCTACTTAGTGAGGCCCTTTGCAACTCAGTGAGACCCTGTTTCAAAATATAGAATAAAAACAGGGCTGGGAGCTGGGCATGGTGGCGCACACTTGTAATCCCAGTGCTTGGGAGACTGAGACAGGAAGATCGCGCCGGTTCGAAGCCAGCCTCAGCTACTTAGTGAGGCTCTCAGCAACTTAGTGAGACCCTGTTTCCAAATAAAATAGAAAATAGGGCTGGGAGTATAGCCTGGAGGTACAAAGACTCTGGGTTCCACACCCAGTACCACAAAAACAAAAAAATAGATGCTTACCAGTAAGTTAAAATATGCAATACTTTGTAAATTAGCCCAGTGTATCAATGCATATCAAAAGGATGCTTGATTTTCTCAGGTTTCCGTAGCTGAGCCTAGAATGTGTCATTAGACTTACACACAACCAGTTAGGACACATCAGAAAAAAATGGTAGAATTCATAAAGCCAAACATTGTGATCTTGTCATTATGTAAATAATAATCACACTTTTTATTGTAATCTTGGTACATCATACAGTACCAAAACGGATTTCTTTTTCTTTTCTAGGTTCTTAATAATTAAAGCTATATGAATGTGCTATTTTCTGGTCATATTAACCATTCTTTCACGGGCATTCTCTGGCCTGCCTTTGTCCAAGTGTTGAGTTGAAGTTTTCATTGCTTATTCTCTCTGCACGTTGGCATTACCTAATGGTTTCCTGACTCTGACTTCTGAGAGAGAAGTCAGTGACCAAAGCCAGTATTTGCCGATATATTTTCTTGTCCTTTCCAGCACAGAGTTCTATAAACAAAGGCAAGGTTATCACACGTACCCAAGAGCTGCCTGGGAAAAGGAGGAGCTACAGTTATCAAAGTTGGAACCTTTATGAAATATGCTTTTGTCTCTGTTTTTGGTGCATTCAATCAGATCAACAAGTGTTGGCTAAGTGCTGAGCGTGGTTTCCTGTGGGATTGTGTAAGGCCCTGCAGGACAATAAACGTTTTGGGGGCGCTGAGTAATGCAGCCATTTCTGACCCAGCAGCCGGGAAAATGTGAGACAATTCGCTACTGCTGGACAGAGGGCAGCTGAGGCTGCGTTCCTGCAAGGCCAGATTGACTTCACTGCAGTGGTCCCGGGCGCCCGAACAAGGCAAAATGGTACGTTTCAGATGGCTCTGCAGTGCCATATTTTACAGGAAAATAGGTTCAGACACAGGTGTTGTAGGGCCTGAAATAGACAAAACTGGGGGAGCCCATCATAGGAAAATTAGTACAAAATGAAGGCCATGGAATTGTTGAGGCTTCCCCTAAGACTCTGGAAGGGACTGCGTTAGTTTGGGGATCAGAGTTTTTTTGTGTGTGTGGTACTGGGGTTCCTGGAAGCCCTTCTACCTCCGGGCTACACTCCCAGACCTATTTTTACATTTTTATTTGGAAACAGGGTCTCCTAAGCCAGCGTGCGCGGCTGGCTTCGAACCTGCGCGATCCTCCTGTCTCTGCCTGCCAAGCGTGGGGATGACAAGCGTGCCCACCACGCCCGGCATCAGAGTTTTAAATTAGTACATTTTTCACTGTGAATTCATCCCTTTCTCAAAATCTCATTTGGGGAAGCTCCGTCAGGTTGTGTGACTCTCACCACCAGCTCAGTCTGGCTTTTTCCTCGTTTCCTCTGCTCATTTTCTCCATAATAACCATAATATTCTTTTGGCACTGCCTACTCATGGCTTTTCGTATTGGCTATGTAACTGCTTCCAAAAAGACAAAGCAACGAATGGACTGCCTAACCTGCCTCTCCACTTTGTATGAATCCCTATCGTGTGTGTGTGTGTGTGTGTGTGTGTGTGTGTGTGTGTGTGTGTATGAGCGTGTGTGTGTTTAAATTTCATGTTAGCTGGGCATGGTGATACAGAACTGTAATCCCAGTACTTGAGAAGCTGAGACAGGAAAATTACAGGTTCAAGGCCGGCCTCAGCAACTTAGTGAGACTGTTTCCAATCCACAAAGAAAAAGATCTGGAGCTGTAGCTCGGAGGTAGGATGCTTCTGGGTTCAATCCCCATTACCAAAGAATATATCATAAATTGTGTAAAGTGTTACGTAATGTAGAATGTTACTGAATAAAGAAGCTGTCTTGGTCACAACTGCAATAAGGATTCTCAAAAAAATGTTTCGTTATACCTTTTTTATTGACAGTTTCATGATGGTGATTGAACTATAAATATTTGTTCTCAATTTCCTGATGTCTCCTCAAATTAGAGGCTTAAGACTTTTAGTTGGAGATAGAAAGTTGTGGAGGCTAACTGTACAGTTATACCCACATCCATATAATTTGAAGATTCTTTTAGTAAAAAGAAACTTATTGGTGCATCATAATTGTATATAATACTGGGATTCATAGTGATACATTCATATACACACATAGCATGATTTGGTCGGCTTCCTTCCCTGTATCTCTCTTTTCCCTCCTCTCCTTCCTCCCCCACCCCTTCCACTACGCTATAGGTCACTCTCCTAATTTTTATGAGGTCTCTTTTCTTTCCTTTTCAAATCTCTAGCCTTCACATATGGGGGAAAAAAACACACGGCCCTCAGTTTTCTGAGTCTGAAAATTCTTGGAAGTCACAATGATTTCACTGGCATTTTTTAATAAAGCTGGTACAAACAGATTGAGGTATGCATCCGTGCTCTTGTGATGCACGGGGATCACCAGAGAATCTCCATAAAATGCAAATCCAGATGCACCAGGTCCACGGTGGGATCTGAAAGTCTGCATCTCTAACCAGCACCCAGACCATCCGGCACTTCTGGAGTAACATCTGGATATTGTAAGAAATACGATGGCACAAATACACAGTGAATGGTGGGCTGGTTCAACCTGATTGTAAGGTCATTAGTGCCAGGGTGGAGAGTCTGTAATAAATCCACAGAGCAGGAGCTGGTTGCCTTGAGAACACAGGAGAACTTCCTGCCTCCCCTTATCTCCTACCCGTTGGAGTGGAGGCTTTGGGATGTGGAGTGAAACTTGATCATGGAAGATCATGCTATTGCATTTAGGTTTTTTTTTTTTTAGAAATTGTTATTTACTTGACAGAGAACTTTTAAATTAAACCCATTTCAATAGCTTGTATGTATACTAATTCAAAATATTTTCATGATGCATCAAGTAAAACAGTTTCTAATCTTTTTATTTATTTATTTATTTATTTATTTATTTATTTATTTATTTTTGGTGGTATTGGGCTTCCTGGAAGCCCTTCTACCTCCGGGATACACTACCACGGGCTACACTCCCAGACCTATTTTTAAACTTTTTAATGTGGAAACAGGGTCTCTTAAGCCACCGAGGCTGGCTCCAAACCAGCGCGATCCTCCTGTCTCCGCCTCTCAAGCGCGGGGATTACAAGCGTGCGCCACCACCTCCGGCTCAGTTTCTAATCTTTTCACCAAAGATTTTTATTACTGAAAGACTGTCCCAAACTTAATCATTATTTAGGTTTTTAACAAGAAATCTGAATGCCAATCAGAGCTCCTGGTTAACATTGCAATGACTAGGTTGAGCCCTTTTGTGAGTAAAAGCAACTTTTATAAGCTTCATTTAACCTGTACTCAGTTGAGGGGATTCACTGCCCTCAGTCTGGTAATCATAGGTCCACACACTAAACATGATACATAGAAGCACACCAACAAAAATCAGTTATCAATATCAGATATAAAATGAGTAAAAATATCATATAAAATTTATGGTCTCATAATATTCCTGGGTAATACCCCCAATTCTCATGCGCGGATGATGCAGAAAGGGGCACAGACACAGATACAAACCGCTCACCTGCCAGAAGAGCTGAGCAAGGACGGTGCCTAGGGATTGAGGGGAGGGACACGTGGAGGCTTCTTGGACCAAGAGGCATCGGTTCTGACCGGAACCGTGGGTGCGGTCTGAGGCTCAGGTCTCTGCTCGTTTCCTTCTGTCCAGCCATACGGATGGCTCCCTGCATTTAGTTTTTTTTTTTTTTTTGGTGGTACTGGGGTTCCTGGAAGCCCTTCTACCTCCGGGCTACACTCCCAGACCTACTTTTACATTTTTATTTGGAAACAGGGTCTCCTAAGCCAGCGCGCGCGGCTGGCTTCGAACCTGCGCGATCATCCTGTCTCTGCCTCCCAAGCGCGGGGATTACAAGCGTGCGCCACCATGCCCGGCTGCATTTAGTTTTTAACTTTGCTATGGTCTATCGTTTTATTTTTTATTATTTATTTATTTATTTATTTATTTATTTATTTATTTATTTATATTTGGTGGTACTGGGGTTCCTGGAAGCCCTTCTACCTCCGGGCTACACTCCCAGACCTATTTTATATTTTTATTTTGAAACAGGGTCTCTTAAGCCAGTGAGGCTGGCTTTGCACCCCTGCGATCCTCCTGTCTCCGCCTCCCAAGCGCGGGAATTACAAGCGTGTGCCACCACGCCCGGCCTATCTTTTTATTTTTGAAACAGGATTTTTCTAAGTTGCTGAGGACCTTGCTAAGACGCTGGGGATGGCCTCCATTCTGCAAGCCTTCTGTCTCAGCCTCCCAAGTACTGAGGTTATAGGTATGAGCCACCACTCCTGATTTATGGTCTATTTTTCAACATTGCTAGGGAGTCCTGAGGAAAAGGGACATATATTTCCAGATTCTGTATTGGAGCACTGGACATTGTACTGCCATTTCCTCTTGACTCCTCATAACCCTTCAAGGTGGTTTTTGTTTTTATTCCCTTTACAGATGGGAAAGCTAAGGTTTAGCAGGGTGAAGTAACATGCCAGTTGGCATAGAGACAGAGCAGGGATTTGAATGCACAGTAACCAACCCACATCACCTAAGCAGTATTACAAGTTAAACTAATTCAGTATATATATATAAAATCACTTTTTTATTTTCCCCTAAGGAAATTCTTCAGAAAGAGTGTCTCTGGCAGAAGGGAGGGAGTAGATGGAAAGAGGTTGCTGAAAAGAAGAACGGGCTTAGAGAAAGTCTAGAAAGTACTGAACATGAATCTCACACTCAAAGTAAATTTTAGCTTCAAAATTAGAATTTTGTTTCCTGTGTAAAAAAACCCATTCCATTTAAAATGTTGAGTTTTCATAAATTCATTTTGTATTAAGGTTTAGGTATCCAAGTTGGATGTGGTGGGGCTTGTCTGTAACCCCATTAGTTGGGAGGATGAGACAGGAGGATTTCAGGTTCAAGGCCAGTCTGGGCACTTGGCAAGACCTTCAGTAACTTAGAGACATCCTGTTTCAAAATTAACAACAACAACAACAACAACAACAACAAAATAGGCCAGGGTTTAGCTTGGAGGTAGAATGCCTGGTTCAATCTCCAGTACCCCCCCCCAAAAAAAAAGTATAGTGAACCAAAATACAGAGGTACTAAGTGGCAATGTTAGAGAGTTCCTGTCCATAGCATGCCAAGATCAGCTCCAGCTTTCTTTGTTGTGTATAGCATCACACGAAATAGGGATTTGTCAGATTCCATGAAGCTGGTCTTTGTCTTTGACCAGCATGGTAAGATTTTTTAAACCACCACACCTAATTCTGAGTTTTTTTTTCCCCTGTTGAAACTTGCTATTGTACTTCACACAGTTATTAGCAGGAAGATAAGGTGGCCTGGCCTTGAGCCAATATTTAAAGATGAAGGTGGTCCCAGGGTCCGCTGGTTTCCCCTTCAGGTTCTGTCCAGTCCCAAGTGGGAGCATCTTCTTCCTCCTTCCCATCTTCTCTCTTGACTGCCTTCGAAGCACATGTATTTACTACTAGCCATTAATGAAAAAAATTCCAGCTAATAACATGTAAAATAAGAGTATTACTGAACCAAGTAAAGGAGTTAGGAATTGCTGCTCTCATCTCTCAATTCTAACAGATAAAGCTTTAAAGGTGCCTGTCATGAGCCAGTCAGGGTATAGATTTTTGGGATGAGAGGATTATCCAATTGCCTTGTTTAACTGTATATATACATCTCCTCCTTCCTTTCCTGCCTCCAGCTCCTTTTCTGTACCACTTATAATTTACTTCAATTTTTAAAGTTATATGATTGTATTGATTTTCAAATTTTTGGATAGTTTTGCTGTTATTTGTGTGGGGGTGATGATGCGGATAGAACCCAGGGCCTTTCGTAAGCTAGGCAAATACTCTACCACTGAGCTGTACCCTCAACCCAGAGTTTTGCTATTTAACACTGCCTTGGGGGGTGGGGTCTTGTTGAAAGATGATTTACAGGTCACATATTTCTGATAGTTTCTTTGAAAGAAACTATTTACTTATTTACAGGTCACATATTTCTGATATTTCCATTGAAAGGATAGTTCCAGACCTGTCCTTCAAACAGATATGGAAAGACTGAAAATTTTTCCTGGTTTCACCAACAGTGTCTGTAGTAAGGAGGTTCTGTGTTTAGACAAACACACATCTCTGTTATTCTGTTTACTGCCATGAAGTGGACAGTGCATCCAGCAGGATGGCAGAATTTGGCTCCCTGGTCTATGTCTCTCATAGTTTCACTCTATTACAGTTTTGTCCCACTCACTTGGGCTGCTAAGACTCAATGTTGCATCTATAAACTAATACGCAGGGTTCCTTTTTTGTGGTACTGGAGTTGAACCTGGGGATAGTTTACCTCTGAGTAATACACCTGGGCCTTTTTAAAAATTTTTTTTTAATTCTTTTGAAAGAGTCTCACTGTTTCTGAGGATGGCTTCAAACTCAAGATCTTCCTATCGCAGCTTCCTAAATACTGGGATTACAGTTATGCACTACTATGCCTGGCTGATTTCTAGGGACCCTACTAGTTTTGACATGCTATGGCTAACTTAATGTGTTTATTAGAGCCTTTTCAGGTGCAGGAGGGTCACACAGTAGGTATGTCCTTCTCTAACACTGGTATCATTATGAGCGTATGGGGTGTGGAGTTAGATTGCCGGGATTCAAATCTAGCTTTGCCACAAATTAGTAGTATGGCCTGGGCAATTTATTTCTCTACTGAAGCTTCATCAGCTATAAGTAGGAAATGATATTATCACCTATTCCATAGCATGACTGTATCACAACCTGCCCCATGGTGTAGTATTGTCACAGACTATCTGATGAGACCAGTGTTAGAGAAAGACATGTCTACTTTGGGACCTTCCTAAACCAAAGAGGATGCTAACCTAAATATAAGAAAGCAGCCCTAGGATATCAAAGCTGGTAGGGGCCCTAGAAATCAGCCAGGGGTGATAGTGCATGCCTGTAATCTCAGTACTTGGAAGGCTGAGACAGGAGTATCACAGGGTTGAGGCCAACCAATAGGATATATGCATTAGGATGTATCTTATAGCATTTGTTTACAAATTACCTGAAAGAGGTCATGTATAAGGTTATTCCTCCTTAACTCTTAGCGAGAATTATTAGTAGTAAAATCATTTGCATTCTTCAAGGTCCAATTCCAGTATTCTTCCTTATATATTAGCTTCCTTGATTATTTAAAAAAAAAAACTCCCACGGGGCTTCTTATCTCATAGTGAATGAAACTCATTAGCATTTGAATTGCTTCTTCCTACCTTTTTCTCTTGGAATCACAATTTGGTGCCCACAGTGGGACAACTACTTTCCCATTAATGATTTTCATTTAAGTTTTGTACAATGAAATAACTGTAACCTATCTCATTTTACAGATCAGAAAATTTAATTACTATGATTCCATCTCACTCCAACCAGAGTGGCATGTATAAAGAAGTCAAATAACAACAAATGCTGGCGAGGATGTGGGGAAAGAGGAACTCTTTTACCCTGTTGGTGGGAGTGAAAACTAGTGCAGTCACTATAAAGATCAGTGTGGAGATTCCCTAGAAAACTGGGAATGGATCCACCATATGATCCAGCTATACCACTCCTGGGTATCTTTCCAAAGGGTTTCAAGTCAGAAAACTACAGTAACATATGCATACTCATGTTCATCGCAGCACAATTCACAATAGCCAAAATATGGAACCAACCTAGGTCTCCATCAACACATGAATAGATTGTAAAATTATGGGAAATACACACAATAGAATTCTACTCAGCAATAAACGAGAACAAAATTATGTCATTCATAAGAAGATGGAAAGACCTGGAGAACATTATGTTAAGTGAGATTAGCCAAGCACAGTAAGAGAAAGGACATACTTTTCCTCTAATATGCTCAAACTAGGGAGTATTACGGATACTGGAGGGACTCCAGATAATGGAGGGGAAACCATAGCAAAGCCAGAAAGGAAGGGTAGGGGAGGACGAAGGCTGAGGTTGATTAATGGAAAAGCTACATTGGAGTATGTGAATACATGTCAACATAACATTGTTAACCTGGACACTCAGTATTGGAAGGGAGGGAAAAGGGGAAGCTGGGTGGGGGAGGGCACCAAGTACTGTGTGAATATACGCCATTGTCAACACGATCCACATCATGATGTGAGACTATAGTGCGCCAGTAAAAAAAGGAAAAGGACTTTCTCACGATGATACAATTTCCTTCAAGGCTTCTGACTCTCATAGAGTCCACAGCAAACTTATGTATTAATTCGTTTTGAAACCTAACTCTCAAACTAGTTTGTTGTCATCCAGGGCTGCGGAAAGCTGATACTTACTTCTAGAACTAGTTGCTCAATGTCTGCAACATCACAGCTGAAGTTGAATGTGTCAAATAGAACTGCTAAACTGAACTTCTTACTCTCATGATACTGTTTCCTTATAAATGCTAAATAATCATAGTGATAAGTCATGTTAATTCAACATGCACCTTTTATGTATGTAATAGGCTACATGACAGTTGCTGGCTTCCTTACAGAAACTACAGTATTAATTTCTGCCAGCTTTTTTTTTTGCTTCCTTATGCATTAATTTCTCTCTAGTTTCATGTGCTTATGGAAATAGGCAGCTTGGGCTATTTGGTAAGCAAATCAACGTATCTATTTTATGTGATGGTAATATGAGAGTCCAGATAAATCCCACCCACTCCTCTATGGAAATAGGTTTCTGCTTAATGCTGACTACATTTAGGACCTCATCTTATTTTGAAAGATTCTATTTTACCTTCCCAACTGAATTTCCCTTAAATAAGAGTTGACAGTGCAGAGGTTGCTAGTTATTGGATAGGCCCCTGAATCAAGAGTAGTCCCTGAGCCTTGTTTATTTATTGACCTAATAAAAGGAAGGAGACATAATTTTGTTCTTCTTTATGGCTGAGTAGAATTCCAATGTGTGTATATAAGGAAGAAAGATATTATGTCATTTGCAGGAAAATGGATGGAACTAGAGAATATTATGACAAGTGAGATCAACCAATTTCAGAAAATCAAGGATCATATGTTTTCTGTGATATGTAGATACTAGAGAGAAAACAGAAAACATGTGGGAATTTGGATAAATGTGGAGAGATTTCAGTAGAATGGTGGAAAGGGATTAGGGGAGAATTGTGGAAATGAGAAAAGGAAGGCTTGAAGAAAGAAAAAGTTCAAATAATGTTGTGCCCATATATGAAGGTATCACTATCAACCTCACTAACATGTACAGTGGGGGAGAAGGAGGTAGCGGGGTGGTATACAGAGAGGAATACAGCACAAACTGTGCATGTATGCATGGATCACATTGAACCTCACTAGGATGTATAATGGCAATTCACTAATCAAAGTATAAAAATTAGAAGGAAATAAAGAACATAGACATCTAAAGGAAGGAGACATTGCATTTCTAAAAGTTAGTCACCATCAGTTATCATCTCCCCAAACAAAAGAGCTTATAGAAGTACCTTCAATCATGAATCTAGACCATTTTGGGGAGAAAGAAGTATAAGGAAGAAGGGGCAGAAACATAGAAAGATAAACATAGGCCCAAACCTGAGTTGGAGCCAGAGACCTTGTCGTGGAAGAAACTGATCTGAATATGACCAAGCAAGAGTCATCAAAACGGGGCACTTTGAGATTGTTAAAGCCTGGGAGTCCACTTTAGGGCATGAAGCTTTGAAGGACTGGCTCCCCTGGATAGAGCTTTAAAAGATATGTGGCTACAAGTGCTGCTATATGAGAACAACGGACTACAGACCCATGTGCACAATATCTAAACCCATCTTTTTGAAAATGAGCATATACACATATATTTGAAAAGAAGAGAATGTAGGGGCGCATTCATTTTATTCTTTTGCCTGCTTGTTCTTGGTTTTGTAAAATGAGCACAAAGCACATACAATTTTTTCTTTGCAATTTTTTTGTGGGTCTTGGGATGGAGCCCAGGGAGCATTTGACCTCCGAGCTACAGCCCCAGCCCTATTTTTTATACTTTATTTTGAAACCGGGTCTCACTGATTTGCAGAGGGTCTCACTAAGTAGCTGAGGCTGTCCATGAACCACGATCCTCTGGTGTCAGCCTCCTGAATGCTGGGATTACAAGGGTGCACCACCATGCCTGGCTTTTCTTTGCAATATTAAACTACCACTTTTCTTTTTTTTTGTGTGTGTGCTGTGCTGGGACTTGAATCCAGGGGCATTCTACTTCCGAGCTACACCCCAGCTCAATTTTTTATTCGTTTTTTTGAAACAAGGTCTCAGTGAGTTGCAAAGGGCCTCATGAAGTAGTAGTCGAGGCTGTACCTGAATAGCAGTCTCCTGTCTCAGCCTCCTGAAGGTTGGGATTACAAGCATGCACCACCATGCCTGGCTTCACTTCTTTTTAATATACTTTCTTTGCTACATTGTAATCGCAAAACTGGCCATTCAAACCAGGTCTACTTAATTAACATTAGGAATAATGTTTTCACTGTAGACATAAAAATTGGCAAGCAATTTCACAGTTTTCTCTTTCTGCCTTATTAGTAAATTTTTAAATGTAGAAACATAAAAAGCTGAGCTGGATGTGGTGGCATATGCCTGTAATCCTAGTACTTGGGA
This sequence comes from Muscardinus avellanarius, assembly GCF_963383645.1. NCBI lineage: Eukaryota > Metazoa > Chordata > Mammalia > Rodentia > Gliridae > Muscardinus > Muscardinus avellanarius. Next base: position 9,211,123 of record NC_137792.1, read on the forward strand.
GGGTGACACAGAAGGATCACAGGTTTGCGGCCAGCCTCAACAGTTTAGTAAGGACCTCAGCAAATTAGTGAGAAATCATTTCCAAATAAAAATAAAACAAGGTTTGAAGGTGTAGTTCAGAAGTATAACACCCTTAGTACCAGAAAATAAATAATAAGAGGCAAATTGCCCTGCAACTATGTTTGACTCCCCCCAAAAGTCTATATGTTATAAAAATACATCTTTATGGTTTTCATAAATTTTCAAGCACATTCTCTTCTAGCTGTAGATTCTGGATATAGAAAATCAGCTTATCCAAGCAGGCATGGGGGTGCAGTTTCCAGTGGAGGGAGAAGTGAAAGGTAGATGCGGCATCCATTTCTTCAGGTCCTTCTGGCTCCAATACAGCCTGATCACTGCCTTGTCTTCCAGCCCTTAGCACAGTGCCCAGTGACCACGGTGAATAGTACCCATTGTGCTCAGGATAAATCCATTCCACTTTTCTAGTTTTGCAAAAGATTAATCCTTGTTTTTGAAAATCAGTAAGATAATCTCCAAACCAAAAAGTAATTGAAAAGCTAGTTATAGTTAATAAATATGATTTCCACTTCTTTTGTCACTAAGTCAAACAATGCTCTTGGGGAACATTTGAAGAATTAATAAAAAGCCTCCCATTTATTAATAACAAATAGATTTCCCATGGAGCTGTCTGGAGTGCAATTTTTAAATAAATTATATATGTAAATATAAAATACAAGCTAGTTTTATTAATTCCCACATCGAAAGTTGTATGGTCTAGGTCGGGAGGAAAGCTGGCTTGAACTGACAGTAGTTTATTCAGCACCGGGCTGTTTTTCTTAGTCTCCCTTTCTTTTCATGTTCCTCCTCTAGTGGGCTTATCATACGCCTGCGCCAGTAGGAGGAAGCGCTCTCTAGTGATTGGATGAATTTCCTGGGTGCCCGCCTCCACCCAGATAGAGCAAGGCCTGGGTGGGTGCTTCCTGATCAAAAGTGATAAATAGGATGCAAATAGGTTCTTCCTAATGCCTCATCCTGACAGCCAGAAGATGAGTGGTAGTGTCTCAGAACAGTGACTTTCGGCTTAGAGCTTGAAAGTCAAAGTTAAGGATCTACACATGCACTTCGGCTCCCGGGAGTTAAAGGTGAGTGAGTAAGGTTAATTATTTTCAGATCATCAAACAAAGGTCTTAACTATTGGGCACCTAGATGCAAATAATGATGTCGTTTCACAAGGCAAAGAAGAACATAAGAAAGCTGATCTCTGTGGCCTCCTGCCTACCATTGTTCTTGTTCATTACCAGACCTGATTGCAGACTGAGGATTACAGTAATAGTCTTAGCAGGGCCAGAACATTAATGCATTTATTTTTCAGGAATACCTTAAGTTTTACCATTTCCCACGCTTTTGGAATGAAAAGCAAGAGTGCTTTGACTTTGTAAATGTGCTGAGTTTTAGTTCTTTTGAATCTCTTTTGATAAAGTTTCTGTTTTGTTGCATTCTCATATATGTTTGCTTCCTTTTATTCTATCTTGGGCATTCACCATTTCAATTCTCTGAAATATTTAAAATTGTACCCTATTCTTTCTGTGGAAGATCTTTTTATGATCTGGGGTGGCAGATGTCATTTACAGTGATATCAGTGTCTCACAGTCAAACCACTGCTCATGTTAATGGAGGGAAGTTTCAGTTGATCAGTTACTTTGATACATGGTGAGCTGTCTGGAGTGTGATTTCTCTTAAAGTTTACTATATCCTATCCAATTCCACAAACACCAAAAGAATATTTAGAAGTCCAGAGCACTGTAATAAGATGGTCTAGAAGGTGGTATAAAGATGGCGAATTTATGGTCCAGAGTAGGAGATGCGTCATTCAATGCATAAAATGCTTTTTTAAAAAAAATCAACATATTGCCAGGTGTGGTGGCGCACGCTTGTAATCCCAGCACTCGGGAGGCTGAGACAGGAGGATTGTGGTTCGTGGACAGCTTCAGCTACTACTTCATGAGGCCCTTTGCAACTCAGTGAGACCTTGTTTCAAAATAAAGAATAAAAAGATCGAGCTGGGGGTGTAGCTCGGAGGTAGAATGCCCCTGGGTTCAATCCCCAGCACCACAAAAAATTAATATATATATTTCAGAGCCAAGACAGTAAAGAAAAACCTCTATGTATGTGTGTCATTTATTTTATAATCTGAAATCAGTCTAATTTGTTAAAATCAACATTTACTATATCCTCAAATGATAAATATGTGAGTAAAATATAGGAAGGCTAGAAGAGAACCTAGAAAGATGCTGCAGTCATTCTAATTGTTTTATTTTCTTCAGGATGATAATATGGATACAAAACCCATTCTAGAAGAACTTCTTCTCAAGAGGTCACAGCAAAAGAAGAAAATGTCACCAAGTAACTACAAAGAGCGGCTTTTTGTTTTGACCAAAACAAACCTTTCCTACTACGAATATGACAAAATGGTGAGGCTCTATTTATTCCATTGTTTTTATAGTGTTCATTATTTTCCCGGAGTCTCCACAAAATGCCTGATTATAATGAAAGAATCTCAGGGGTCTTCCCTTATACTGTAAAGATCAGCTTGCAAGTACTAACTAAACTACATTGTCTTCTCTTAACCAAAGTTTAATGAAATCAAAATAAAGGATCTTAAAGTATAAGCCATTGTCAGCACAATCTACATTATGATGTGAGACTATAATGCACCAATAAAAATTTGCTAACTTCATTAAAGCAGATTAAAATTGTAATACCGTGGTTAGCTACTGAAATTATTTTTGCTTCCTAGGGAACATTGGACAATGGCTAGGGAAATTTCTGATTTTTACAACTCTTTAGTGGGAGGGCAAGTGCTACTTGGCGTCCAGTGAGTAGAGACCAGGGACGGTATTTAATACCCTACAATGCATAGGACAGATCCCACAGCAAAATTAATATTCAGCCCCAAATATTAATAGTGCTTATGATCATAAATGCTGACTTAAAACAACACTGGAAAAAGACTGTGTACAGTTGGGAATTCTAACATAGAACTACTGAAATATTGTCATAAAATGGAAACGAAGTGAAAATGCTTTGTGAAATTAGATCTTGATATTTTTCAGTATATTAACCACATGGCAGGTCATTTGAAGCACATTTCATGATTCTCTAACAAGACTATTAACTACTGTTTGAACATTTGGTTTGGGAGAAGTATGTGTGTTTGTGTCCACACTGGAGAAATATATTTTGTTCTCATGGGATTTTGACAATCACGGAGTGATGAGAAGTGGCTCTCTACTGCTCACCCCATAATCTCCTTCCCAAGCATAACTTTAGCTTTATGCTTTGCCCTGTATACCATGAAGCATCATGTGAGACATATTTTGTGTTTTAATTGCAGAAAAGAGGCAGCAAAAAAGGATCGATCGAAATTAAGAAAATCAGATGTGTGGAGAAAGTCAACCTGGAGGAGCAGACACCCGTGGAGAGACAGTACCCATTTCAGGTAAAAACAGGAACAATATGACATTCAGTGGATACTTATTACTTTAATATTTTCTATTATGAACTCAGCACATTCAGGGAAAATAATGTTATTGGGAAACGGCCCATTAAGTCAACGATAAGGCTTGGAATATTTCTGAATGGGAATTGAGCACCCTGGTAAAGTCATGTCCACCAATCTGCCTCCCCTGGAGGGAACAGAGAAAAGAGGAGAGTAGAAGCGGTAATGGCCTCATCTAATTCCAGAACCTGAGAGGCTAAGACAGGAGGATTTCAGGTTCAAGGCCAGCCTCAGCAATTTAGTGAGATCTTATTTAAAATAAAATAAAATAAAATAAAAAGGCTCGAGGTGTTACTTCCTGGGTTCAATTCCTATTACAAAAGGGGAAGAGGCACTGACGGATGAGATGAAGCAGAGTCTGGAGAGGTGGGGAGGGCAGGCTCATGAAGGGCTTTACATATGATGCTAAGGTATTTCAACTTTACCTTGAAGTACGGCACACTATAGAAACTATTCCTTCAGTACCTTCTGGAAGTGGCTTGACAAAAATCATGCCCCTACTTTTACTGTATCATGAATACCCTTTTTTTTTTCCTTTTTAGAATTCTATTGGTACAATGTAATTATACATCATAGTGTGATCCAAAGTGATACATTTCATATATGCACATGACACATCTTGGATGAACACCTCTTTCTGATCCAAAGGGAGATGGGTTGTATTTCAGATGGTCAGACTACCCAATTCTAGTACTGGGGGGTCTGTGACCAGAAATTAAATACAAGAATCCAGCTGATCAATAATCCTTACTCCTCATTCGAAAAGTATTACTCACTTGGGAGAAATCAGGCAAGAGAATGCTCATGAAAGAGACTGCGGATTCACATCACAAAGACATACGTAGTCAGGGACACAGAGACTTTGGAACCCTACAGAGCTCCTAGCCTCTTCACTGATATTTGTATAGCCACAGAAACATATTCAGCTTTCTCAGAGTATGTTTTCTCATTTGTAAATAAATAAATAAATAGACATACTTTTATATTTCATATGATTAAAATATTTAAGTAGCTAAAAACAGCGTGTTTAATAAATGGCATATAGTACTTGACATTTATTAAGAGTAGCATACACTAGAGAGGGATATTGAGGAAATATTGTCATCTTCAAACATTTAAAGTGTCTCAAAGACCACAGAAAGACTTGTTCTTGGGATTCCTGGGTTACCATGTAATGCAACAGACTGAAGTAACAAGAAAACATATTTTTCTCATGTAACCATGAACTGTAAACATTATTAGAATATATGACAATTGAAGCCAGACATGGTGTGGTGTTCCACACTTGTAAAATCAAAAAAGATGGCAGAGCAAAGTAAAGGACTTTCCATCTCTGGACATATTTTTAAGGCTAGAGCAGCTAAAGATTTTCCCGTGGGGTGTAAAGGGAATTGTCTGGCAGGTAGGTGGATGGATCAGAACACTCATAAGACACGGGTAATGTGTGAATATTATAATTACAACAATTGAATATTATAATGATTTGAACATCATTCATTATTAATATTATTGGTTATGTATTATACAATAACATTTATTATATATTATCTTAGCAATTATTAATATTATTCCAATATAATATTCAAATATTATAATTCTCCATGGTCCAGGGCATCTCTACTGAGACCTCAGCATTCCCCCCTGTCAGATGCATCCTTACTATGATTTTCCAAAGTTTTGAAGTATTTAGGATAAAACACATTGAGGAGTAAAGGATACAAACAACTGTTGATTTTATCCTTCACTCCTCACTTCCAAATGTTATATGAGCAAACTCAAGGTTTCTTTTGGATAATAGAAAAAATTTGCAGGTGCAGCAGAGTGAACTACAAGGGAGTCCTATAAAGACCCGTTATGTTCTTTGCTTTCCAGATTGCCTATAAAGATGGACTTCTCTATGTCTATGCATCTAATGAAGAGAGCAGAAGTCAGTGGTTGAAAGCGTTACAAAAAGGTAATAAAATGATTGTAAAATATTAATAAATATTTCTGAGGCTTGGTGGAGGAAAGATAAAAGAGGACCCAATTCCAATAAATAACCTGCTGATTTTCCTAGGAAGCTCAGGGAATGTGCCTGACCCATCCTCATTTTGCAGCCTTATTGTTACAGACTAGAAGCCTGTGGATGTAATTCCCTGCTCAGCACAGAGATAGCTTTGGGGAAGCTAGAACGCCTGCTCTCCACCTGCTGCGCTTGCGTTTACCAGGGCAAAGTCTAGGTCTCCACAGGGCTGCTTCAAGTCCTGTAGCTACTGTATTTTCATTGTTTATAGAAAGTTATATCCAACACTTACTAAGCTCTTACCATGTGCCAGCTACTTTATCAGGTACTTACAAAACATGTTATTAGATTATCCTCTTAAGTCTATGGAAACCTGTAATATTCTCCCCTTACACATGAGTGAAGCTAAAGAGATCATAAGTCTCATAATAGGAATTGCAGAACTCAGTTACCCAAATCCAATGTTTTGGTACTATCAATGAGCCACAGCCCAGCTCTGCCGGGGTCCAGCCCTAGCAAGAGTCGAGGTTCGTGTGCTGGTGAGAAGAGAGTCGAGGTCGTGAGAGAGAAGACACTGACACACGAGACCAGATGGCAGCTTCTCGAACTTTATTCTGATGGAAGCTTCTCTCTTCTTTCTTACTTCTCTTTTTTACTTCTTTCAGGATTTGTTACAATCTTTATAGTCATGCAAACAGGAACTTCAAGGACAGAAAAAGTCTTTTACAGAGTTCAGGGCAGGGTGCCAGACATTTAAATAATCATAGAAAGTATGCTTTGTCTCATCATCACAAGGCCAGCTTGAACTTAATCTTATATACTGGCCCAAACTAAGGTCAGTTTGAACTTAATCATTGGCCCAAACTTTATCCTTGGGGAAAAAAAATCTTTGCTGACTGGGTCTCTCACAAGCCGCTGCCCATCAATTTTAGTTATAATGCTTATACATAAAATTCCAATTATACATATTCATCCAAATAATCCTAAAATAATTTTTGAAGAAGGGAATTCTAGGCATACTTCATGGGGGATCTATGCCCTTGCCGGTCCCCTGACCAAGCTTTCTCAAGGTCTGCATGAGATGCTGTAGCACAGCTCTGTTTCACTTTTTATTTTGAAACAGGGTCTCACTAAGTTGTTGAAGGCCTTGCTAAGTTGCTGAGGCTGATCATAAACCTGAGCTCCTCATGTCTCAGTCTTCCGAGTGCTAAGGATACAGGCATGTCCCATTATACCCAGATCCAACCCCAATTTTTAACCTGTACACTGCAACAATTAGGCTTTTTAAGACCCCCTTGCAACAACCTTTGGTAGAAGCAGGAGAATGGCGATTGGGTGCTGTAGTGTTTCTTTCCATGGTATTTTTATTTTAAAGATGGGTAGTGATGTTTAGCCAATATTTAACTCAAATGAATGGGTCTACTTTGGAATTTCAGATATCAAGTTCCTAGATAGGGGAACATTTAATTTTATTTACATTTTAGATCATGCCTCTTTCTCATTACATCTCAAATTACAAACACTCCACTTTGATGCTAATACAGCCTTTGTCACATGTAGGACTTAGTCTCCCTTTGCATGAGAAAGGCTTCAGGAATCTATTTTGTAGGATAGTCAAGTACACCCCAGGGGAAGCCCTGCCTGTCACCACCCCTCCATCCACCATCATCTCAGTGAAGGGAAAAGGGCATCTCTGTAGGAATGAGACAAACCTGCAGCCAGGTCCCACTTTGATGTGTTATCTAACAACTATTTAATATTTCTGGATCTCAGTTTCTTGACCTGTCAAATAGAGAGCATATTTCTTTTCTCCTATAGCTGTCATGAGCCACTAATGAATGACTCACAAATATATTAAAGTATCCTCCTCATGGAAAACAAGTATCACTGTGGTTGATTACAGTGGGGCTTCTAGGAGGAGCTCTAAGGCTTTGTTTTCTATTCAGTCACCTTTGGAGGGATTTCCTGGGGGTCAACTGCTATGTAGACACAGCCTGGAGGTGTGGCTCTTGTTCATGCCATAGGTCTCCATTAGTGCATCCCTCTGGGACTGTATATGTTGTACATGCTCGAGTGGTCCTTGGACTGCACACATCAGGACATACAGAATGTAAAATGAGAGCAGAGAGAGAGAAACAAAACACATCTCCTAGTCCCTCATAAAACAGCAGAGTCTCCAGCATTGGGGCTGTCATATACCTAGAGGATGACATATATCCATTAGTAATGCTTCAGGCTGCAGGTAAAAAAAAGACACCAAGCAGTTACTACAATAAAACCACTTTTGTTCTTCTTGCGTGGTTACAAGTGCAGAGGGAGAAATTCCAGGGATAAGGAAGCAGTTTAGTGAAGTCGGTAGAGACACAGGAGGGATCCTCAAGTTTTCTCCTTTGTTGCCCTTAGAGAACCCCACAGAGATTCTGAGTCTTTGCAGAAGGACCCCTGAAAACTTTTGTTCATGGCACATCATCCAGAACTTTGTCTCATAACCAGGAGGCTGAGAGGCAGGCAGTATCTGCTTTTTTCCAATCTCTTTACTGGAAGATAGGGAGAGAGAAACAGGGTGGGATTAACTGTAACATTGGTCTGCTAACCAGTAACAGGGAGACAAAGAAGTTTCCTCCCTCAAATCTTTTCCCTTATGAAGTTTCATTGTGACACAATGATCTTACCTATTTTTTATCTGTTTCTTGGCTTGAGAATTCTAAAGGGCCACAAAGGAAGGTACAGAGTTTCCAGATAGTAACACTTGAAAGTTTTGGACTGATTCCGTGGTGACTTAAGGTTCATCAGCTACCACAATTCTGAATTCAGTTACCCAGGTATTGATAAGTGTGTTCTTCCTTCTAAAAAACTAAAACCAAGAGGGATTTAGCAGAGAAGTGACATTTGTGCATCCAAATGTAGTGAAAAAATACCCAACTGCTCAATCTCAGATCTGCTAATTCATAGCCTTATGACTGTGGGCAAGTTCTACTACCTCAGTTTACCTAACTTGCTATGAGAAGCATTACAGAACTAACACTACTCCAGGGTTGTTGTTGTTGTTGTTGAATAAATTAAAATGGATGATATATGTGAAGGAAAATACATAAAATCATATATACATTAATATATGAGTTCCTCTTATTACTGTTAGGTGGTGGGAATATTGCAAAGTGAACTTTCGGAACTGGTTGGATAAAAAATTACTGAGAACATAAATCCACATAGTAGGAAATATTAGGAATCTTGACAGGTGAATACCAGGAGTTTAGACCAGGAAGGCAAGTAAGGTACCCAAAAAATGCCAATAATCATTTGGTATCAAGATCAGAAACTTGTGTTTTGTAATATTTATTGCTTTTGCTCTTTGTGATTTCTGTAATAATTTACCTTTAGTTCTCAGTGGTACAGATTTTTTTATGTTGGCATTTTCAGCTAAGCTGAAATGAATTAGATTAAAAGAATAAAATGACTAAAGCCCACTGTTTACTGAACACCTATTTTGGGACAAACATTTACACACATTATTATCTTATGTTTTCTCAGTGATCCAGTGAAATTTTTGTTATCTCCATACACATTGTTGAGTGGAGGTTCTAAAAAAGGAGTAGAACTCTGCTGAGATCTAAAGAAATCCTCAACTTGAACATAAAATAAAAAGGGAAAGAGTTGAAATCATACATAGAACCAGCCCTCTCCACCTAGAGATGCGTCTTGAACTAATTTCTCTTAAGACTTTGTAGATCTCTCAGTTGCATTTCAAGAGGCTCATTTGTTACAGATACACTATTACCCTCTAAGATTTGAATTTCATTTCCTCAATCGAACACTGCCCTACTTCTATGGTTCTTTTAAATATGTACCTAGTCCAGGAAAAGCAACCCCATTAACCATTCATTCCTTAGTATAAACATGTCAAAATCATAAAAGACAAAGGATAAGAAGCTGTTCTAGAGGCAATTAGTAACCTAAGTGTCACATGTGATTATGGATTGGATCAGAAAATGTAGGTAATTAGATAAAAACCAGTAACTGATCAGAAAAACATTAGTTATAATAAAGGATTATAAAGGACATTTTTAGAAAAATTTTGAACATGAAATGTGTATTAATTAGTAATATTGTATCAGCACTAGATTTCCTGAATTCATTGATTGCATTATGTCTATATACGAGAATGTCCTTATTAATAGAAGTTACATATTGAAGTGTTTGTGAATGACATTAGTCATACTGTCTACTATTCACTTTCAAATTAGTAAGCAAAATATAATAATGATAAAATATCAAAGACAATGATATGTATAGAGAGAAAGAAAAAAGCAAGACATTACAATTAACAATTAGTAAATCTAATGGGCATATGAATGTTTATTGTACCCTTCTTGCAACTTTTCTGCACATTTGAAATTTTTCAAAGTAAAAAATGGAGAACTGGGCACCGTTGCACTGTGGCACATGCGTGCAATCCCAGTATTTGGGAGACTGAGAAGGGAAGATCACAGGGTTGAGTCCAACATGGGCAACTTCGCAAGATCCTATTTCAAATTTAAAATAAAATAATAAAATGGGTTGGGTGTATAACTCTGAGGTAGAACACCCTGGGTTTAATCTCCAATACCAAAAAATAAATAAAATGAAGGAAATATGCGCTTTTCAAACTTATTTCCGTTTTGCTAAGATCTAGTTCTACCATCCAGCTTCCTTCTGCCAAAAGAGAACGCTGAGTACAGTCACCTATCCACTATACCTACGATGTATTTTTAAGTTCCTAACAGCAAGCTGATTGAAATATGTATTTTTACTAGTTTTCTTTTTAATTTAAGAATGATATTATATGATATTGTTATTACTATACACATAGACTTCTCTCTCTCTCTCTCTCTCTCTCTCTCTCTCTCTCTCTCTCTCTCTTCTTTTTGGCTTATTAACTTTGAGTGGAAGATTTATATTCTTCAGCAACCATTGACTTTTACCTTGGTATTGTTCTGTGATGATAGTGCTTGCTGACCATTTTTCTTGCCTTGGAGCAAAGCCTGCTCATGTTCGATTTTCTTCCGTCCTGCTCCTCAGAGATAAGAGGCAATCCCTACCTGCTCATCAAGTACCACAGTGGATTCTTCGTGGATGGGAAGTTCCTGTGCTGCCAGCAGAGTTGCAAAGCAGCTCCAGGATGTACCCTCTGGGAAGCATGTAATGTGTGATCCCTTGTGGGGCTGGATCCCTGGTGGGCGGGGCCCCATTTGGTCCAAACTTCCAGATGCCAGAACAGCTTCCCAGGAGACAAAATGTATCCAAGTAGTTGGCCTCATGAAAATCCAACCTTGGATTTTTTTTTTCATTTTTCAAATGAAATCAAATTCTAGGGTCAACTCAGTCATGCTCATTAAGAACAGTATTAGTGAGGAATAAGAACTGAAATCATTAATCAAGCAATGAGCTATTATTTCCTCCCATAATCCTTCCTAATTTAAGATAAACTCCAAGGAGATAGGACATGGTGAATATATTAGCATGAAAATAGATGGACTTTTCACTTAATAAGAATATCAGCTCTTTCTTTTTACTCATAAACAACAACGAAAAGGCCAACATTCTTTTCAAATATATAACTGAAGATAAAATTTAAGTAGTACTCTTAATCCCTATATATGCCAAAGTGATGATGGCCACATTTTAAAAGATATATTAAGCTGGGTGTGGTGGCACATACCTGTCACCCCAGTTCTTGGGAGGCTGAGACAGGAGGATTGCAGGTTTGAGGACAGCTTCAGCAACTTAGCATCCTCAGCAACCTAGCAAGACCCTGTTTCAAAATTAAAAACAGAAAGGTCTGGGGATATATTAACTCTATGTGGCTCTTCTCCTCGCTGTGTAAGTCCGAGAAGTAATGTCTGTTTATGGTATTAATCATTCCCTCGCAAGGAGCGCTGTGTTCAAGCCAGATTATAGCTCTGATCTTGTGAATTCCCTGAGAAAGAGCAGGAAAAAGGCCAGAGAGAGCACTACCATGGGAAGAATTTCCTAGGCTATGTCTTCATGGCCCTCTCCATGTATTCTAGGTGCTATAGATTCTCTGTCAGGCTCCAAGGACAACTCTAGAACATAGAGGTTTTATAACTCATGAGCAACTATGATACCATCTAGCTGCCCAATAATAATTTACTCTTTTGACTTTTGCTAAACTCCTGCACAGCCCTTGGACTCAGGGACTATAAAGGAAGCAGTTGGATAACTTTGTTCCTTTCTGTTTCCAAGATGCTCTGGTCCATCTTTTTTTTATTACAGGACACATGGCCTACCAGTAGCTGGACCACACACTATAGGTTGTTTGGGACATTCTCATTCCAGGCCTGGCTTCTGGCATAACCATTAAAATTATACCTTTTCACTGTCAAAAGTATTTCAGTTTAGGAAATAAATCATATAGTCATCCTACTGACGAAATATACAGTGACTTCATAAAGCTTGCTCATCTATTTCCATGTGAGAGTAGAAAGAGAAATCAGCAATTATCGTAAGAATATAAAAAAGCATACAACAGGTTTGTTGATGTATTCATCAGCCATTTACTGATCTTCGATCACAATTAAAGTATATTGTGCACACCGATCAAAAAGAAGTCAAACATAGATACTGACCTCTAGGGTCATATGTGCTACCAAATGAGATTAGAGATCTGTAGAAATGAGATATAAGCGAATAGTTATAGGAATCAGAGGAACTTGAATTTTCAATCCAGATTTACCAGGATATCAATAACTGATGGTGGGGAGTAGTGTTTGAGTTGGGCACTATACAGAAAAGCTACAGAATCACTAAATTCACTTAATCTGGAGTATTGCTCATATAATCTGGTTCATCCTTTGAATTCCTAACAGCAAGTGGGTGTTTTGTTTGTTCCTTTACTGTATTTAAAATTCCTGCTGATATTACTTGGTTTTCCTTTTCAGATGCTGATCTGCACGTGGCTACAAGTGAAGAGAAATACAGAGCTCCCATTTTCCCAGACCGACTGGTGAGTCAATAATTTTAAAATGTTTTTCGTAGTCAGGATATATGAAATAAACCCAGAGTTGCCAGAGTCAAGACTAGAAAATGTGGAGTTCATGTAAACTGTTCAATAAAGAGAAAAAATTATGAGCTATCACTCTTAGCTACAGGTAGCATCAGAATTGGAATCAAACACAAATATTGTAACATTTCATCTCATATTTTGTATTTACTGCTTGTGGTCTTTTTCTGATCAGTAAACTCATTTTTTGGTACTAGGTATTTCTAGCTCAGGAAACTCACCTGAAAGTAGAAGGAACTTTCTACCATTCATCAGGCCTACAGTATCTTAGGTACTTATTTTCAGCTACACACATTCACCTACACTTATTTCTTGCTAAGTAAATACCATATAATGTTTGTGAACCAATATGAAGGACAAAAATAATTCCTTACTGTAGTAGGTTAAATGGTCTCCCCCAAATTTCACATTCATTCAGAACCTCGGGATGTAACCTTATTTGAAAACAAGCTCTTTGCAGAAGCTCTTTGCACACTGTAATTAATTAAAGATCAAGGTAATAGCCAAATGTGGTGGTGCACACCTGTAATCCTAGTACTTGAGAGGCTGAAGCAGGAAGATGCCAGATTTGAAGCCAGTCTCAGCAATTTAGGGAGGTCCTGTTTCAAAATTAAAAGTGCTAGGATGTCTTGTTTGCTCCTCTATAGGATTTCGTTTTTCATCTAGAGTTCCTCCTATGACCCATTTTTCCTTAGCTTTCACATACTAGGGACAGCATCTGATTTCTTATTTTTTTGTGACTGACTAATCTCACAGCATAATGTCCTCCAGTTCCATCCATTTCCCTGAAAATGATGTAATTGAGTTTTTTTAATGGCTGAGTAAAATTCCATTGTGTACATATCCCACAGTTTTTGTAATCCATTCATCTGTTGATGGACATCTTGGCTGGTTCCATAGTTTGGCTATGGTGAATTGTGCAGCTATGAACATAGATACACATGCATTAGTTTGGTAGTTTGGTTTCCTATCTTTTGAGTAGATACCCAGAAGTGGTATTGCTGGATCAAATGGTAGATTTGTTCCCATGCTTCTGAGGATTCTCCATACTGTTTTCCAAAGTGGTTGCACTAATTTGCAATCCCATCAACTGAGGGGATGGGAGGGGGGAAGAAGAAAACTCTCTAAAACACACAATGTACTTAAACAAATCGAAGTCAACCACTAAGCCAAGCAAGGGAAGGAGGGATGGGGAGGGAATGGGGTGGGAATTGGGTAGGGGCTAAATCGGTGATGTGTATATGTATGTACACACAAGTTTTTTACCCCAATATGATGTATGAATATAATGCACCAATAAAAATGTTTTTAAAAAGTGCTAGGAGAGCCGGGCGTGGTGGCACACGCTTGTAATCCCCGCGCTTGGGAGGCAGAGACAGGAGGATCACGCAGGTTCGAAGCCAGCAGTGCGAACTGGCTTAGGAGACCCTGTTTCCAAATTAAAATGTAAAAATAGGTCTGGGAGTGTAGTCCGGAGGTAGAAGGGCTTCCAGGAACCCAGTACCACCAAAAAAAAAAGTGCTAGGAGAGGGTCACTCAGAGGTAAAATACCCCTGGGTTCAATCCACAGTACCACAAAGGAAGATCAAGTTGAGGTTATAGAGAAAGAGAGTGGGATGTAAATCCAAACTTGTGTCCCTGTAAGAGACACAGAGCATGTGAAGACCTAGCCAGATGTTGTAGTTATACTACCATAAACCAAAGAACATCAGGAATCACCAGAACCTGAAAAAGGCAAGAGGATATTTTCCCTTAGAGCCTTTAGAAGGACCATAGCCATGCTGAACTTTGGCTTCCAAAACTATGAATGACTAATTTGTTATTTTACCTCACCAAATATGTAGGAGTTTGTAATAGCAACCCTATGAAACAAGGTTTTTTTTGGAGGTTTTACTTTGCTATCAGCGACATTGCTGTTTGGGTGTGGATATTTGCTTTAGTACTGAAGCTTAAAAATCACAACCCGTAGGCTGGGGCTATAGCTCAGTGATGGGGCACTTAGCAGACCCCGTGTTGGGTCCCAAGCATCATAGAAATACATATATATGGCCCTAACAGCAATGTCTAGAAAACACAAATCTACAGAGACAGATGGTCAATTAGTGGGGCCAAAGTGGGAAAAGAGATTGGCTGAAAATGGGCACAAAAGATTTTATTGGGGTGCAGGAACAGGTTAAAATGGAATTGTGATGTTGGTTATACAACTTGATACATTTAGGAAAAGTCACCAATTCTACACTTAAGAAATGTGAATTCCTGAAGAAATTTTTGTTTAACAATCTATGAGTAGAGAAAATAAATTACGAGTGCAAAACCATTGCATCTCATCTCTGCCAGGGAATTCTGTGGGAAATGTGTTGAAAATGATCAGTCAGGCACATACATGGCTAAGTGTTCCTAAGCCTATTTTGATTAAATGCTGCCCAAATGAACCAGGGATCAGACAGGACATTGTGCAAAGCATGCTTTCCTTTGTTTTGTTCTTACTGGAGCATTCAATACAGGACACATTTTCTGAATAGTACAAATAAAAATCAGCTTGCTAGACATTCTATTTAGATTTCCACTTATGGAACTTTCCAATGCATTTATCTTTAGAGTGAACCCATCTCTCAGCTTGTGAATAATAGTAATCTGTGTACCGAAAATTTCCAAAATGGCAAAGCTTAACTCCAAATAAATGGTATCCCAGAGTAAAAATATAAATGTAGAACGCTTGCGCGCCTCTCTCTCTCTCTCTCTCTCTCTCTCTCTCTCTCTCTCTCTCTCTCTCTCTCTCTCTCACACACACACACACACACACACACCCCACACACACAATGCACTTTTTGTGTGTATGGTACTGGGACTTGAACCCAGGGGTGTTATACCATTGAGCTACACCCTGAGCCCTATTTTATTTTTTATTTTGTAACAGGGTCTCACTAAGCTGTTGAAGGTCATGCTAATTTGCTCAGGCTGGCCCTTAAACCTGTGAACCTCGTGCATCAGACTTCCAAGTACTGGGATTACAGGTGCGTGCCACCATGCCTTGCTTCAATTTTATTTTGAAACCGAGTCTCATTAAATTGCCAAGGCTGTGATCCTTTTCTCTTAGCCTTCCAAGTATTAGGATTACAGCTGTGTGCCACCACACCTGGCTACACAATGATTTTTTTTGCAGTACTGAGGATTGAACCCAGGGGCATTCTACCTACAGGCTATACCCCAAACCCTATTCTATTTTTTATTTTGAAACAGGGTTTCACTAAATTGCAGAGAGCCTCTCACCTAGTATCTGAGTCTGACTGTATACCTGTGATCCTCCTATCTCAGCCTCCCAAGTACTGGGATTACAAGTATACACCACCATACGTGGCTCACAATGGATTTTTTTTTGCAGTACTGGAAATTTAACCCAGTGGCATTCTACCTCCAAGCAACACCCCCAGCCCTATTTTTAGTCTTTATTTTGAAACAGGGTCTCACTGAGTTGCAGAGGGTCTCACTAAGTAGCTGAGGCTGTCCATGAGCCATGATCCTCCTCTCTTAGCCTCTTGAATGCTGGGATTATAACCATGAGCCACCATGCCCGGCTTTCACAATGATTGTGTGTGTGTGTGAGTGTGTGTGTGTGTGTGTTAGTGTGTGTTACTAGGGGTGGAACCCAGAGGCTTTCTACCTCCGGGCTATACTCCCAGACCTATTTTTATATTTTATTTGGAAACAGGGTCTTACTAAGTTGCTGAGAGCCTCACTAAGTAGCTGAGGCTGGCTTCAAACATGTGTGATCCTCCTGTTGCAGCCTCCCAAGCACGGGGATTACAAGTGTGCGCCACCACGACCAGCTTGACAATGAGATTTTTTTTGGCGGGTCTGGGATTAGAACCCAGGGGCATTCGACCTCCGAGCTACACCCCCTGCCCTATTTTTTTATTCTTTATTTTGAAACCAGGTCTCACTGAGTTGACGAGGGCCTCACTAATTAGCTGAGGCTGTCCGCGAACCGCGATCCTCCAGTCTCAGCCTCCCAAATATTGGGATTACAAGCATGCGCTACCACGCGCAGTATTGACAATGAGATTTTAATGAAGTATAAGAAGTACTTTTAAAAGTACTTTAAAAAGTACATGGTCAGACTGAGGAAAGACCATCACAGATCCCCAGGGCTATCCTCATGTTCCCTTTCAGTCATCTCGCCAAGAGTAATCGCCAGCCTGACCTATAGCATCTTAGATTTTGATCTTTGTATAAATAGAATCATAAAGTATATAGTCATTTACTGTTTCTTTTGTTCAATTTATGACATTCACAATTTTTTTAGTGTGTGGTTGTAGTTTACATTAATGTTTATAGAATTCCATTGTATGAGTAGACCCCTGTATTATGTCCTCACTGCTGCTCTTGCAAATCACTCCAAATTTAGTGGTTTGAAGGTGACACAGATTTATTCTCTTATAGAGTTCTGAAGGTCACATATCTAAAATGGGGCTGCACAGCTGTGTGCTCTCAGAGGTTTTAGAGGAAGATCTATTTTCTTGTTTTTACGAGCTTCTGATGGCTATTTATAGTGTTTGGTTCCTGGTTCCTTCCTCCATTTTCAGAGTAGGAAAGGTACCAGCTTCTTTGCTCTCTGACCTCTGCTTCTATCCTTACATCTCCCTAATACCTGACCATCTTGTCTTATTTATTTATTTATTTATTTATTTATTTAATTGTGGCACTGGGAACTAAACCCAGGGGAATTCTATCTCTGAGCTTCATCCATCCATCCTTTCTTCCTTTCTTTCTTTCTTCCTTTCAGTTTTTTATTCCCTTCCTCCATTCCTTCCTTCTCTTTTCCAAATGTAAGAGCTAATACACTTTGGTTGTTAGTTCCCAGTTCCTGAATCTGCACCTCACTACCATGTATCAAAATCTCTTGTCCCCCAAAGCTGAAGATTCCTCGAGCAGTTCCTGTTCTCAGAATGGATGCACCATCTTCAAGCATCTCTCTACCTCAACATGAGAGCAACTCAAAGAAAACCTATGGTTCCCAGCCAAATGTTAATATGCGGTATATTCCAAGGGAAGACTGCCCTGACTGGTGGCAAGTAAGGAAACTGAAAAGGTAAGCCTACCTCAGCTTGCCAGCTGCCTGCCCAGACTGTAGATTAGACCCCACCCTACTGCCTTGGACTTCAGCATCAAAGCTGATGATAAAGACCATAGCTGAGGTAGTGCTGCTCTGGCAGAAAAGGATCAGAACTTGAGCTATGAAACTGGAGAAGCACATGTCCCTTCTGGGGCTGAGCATTGTAGACTTGCCATTTAGATGTTCCCGATGACGTAAGTGGTATGGTAGTATCTAAATGGCCTGCACCCACTTCCCCCATATAACTGCACATTCCTGAATACATAACTTTGAATACATATCCACTCTCTTCCATCTTCTCACGCAGTTGTGGACGTCCCTACAGGGTATCCATGTCTGTCTTGCCCCATAGTGAATGCAGAGCATCCCTCTGACTCATCATGTATCTCTTTTGTTTTCTCCCTGCCCTCTTATTCCTTTTTTCTTTCCACCCTCATTGTTTTTTACCTAAAGCAAATGCCTCACTGTCCCGATGATACAGCCACAGGGTCAAATGGAACTTGAAAGAATGTAAGTGTACTCTTCCTGGATGTTTTCTTTAAATATTACAATCTGTGGCCCCTTTCATTCCAAAGTGGAGCTAAAATCCAAGTGTGTTCATCTCTCCCTAGTACCTGAGGGGAAATGTTACATATCTCTCCTTGTGGCCCAGCATTCTTTTAGAAGATGATCAATAAACCCAGATCCATGGAGAATGAATGTTGGTTAAAAGTGAATCTGATATTATTATAACTTTGTGCTGTCTCTTTCCTGACAAAAAGCCCAGTAATTCGTTGAGGAATGTGTGTAGTGAAAACAACTGACAAGTTTTTCAAAAAGTAGGAGGAACTGTTGATTCACATGGGGTTGTTGGAGAGCTAGCAATTCATGGGTGGCCAAATTATATCTTTCTTCAAAAGTTCATCAAGAATTTTTGCATGTTTTTTATTTTTAAGAATATTTTATTAAGTAACTATTTATCTTGATTAATGAGTTTTCAACATATCCTTAGTTTTCTTTCTTTTTATTTTAAGTACTGAAAATTGAACCCAGGTGCATTCTACCTCCAAGCTACACACTTGGCCTTTTTTAAACAATTGAAATAGTGTCTGATAAAATACGGAGGCTGGCCTTGAGGTCTTCTTTTCTCAGCCTCCCAAATTTATAGGCATGTACCACCACGGTTGGGCTGAGTTGCTTTTTAATCTTTATTTTTTCTGCGCAGTAAAATAATCCATAATCTCATTAAAGTATTCAAATATTGCAGAATATTGAATACACACATCTTTAAAATGCTTCCCATGGATGTGCTATATATTTATATATAATATTTTACATTATATAACTATATTATATGTATATTTACATATGTTTACAAAAGCAGACATTCATTGCAGTCTTTTTTTCTTTACACCCTGTTCTTTTTACTTAACACCTTTAGCATTTTTCTCATATGAACACGTTAGGAGATATCTCATTTATTTAATTTTGGAGTACTAGCGATTTTCTGTTTTCTTATTGTGTAGCAGAGTCTCACTAAGTTGCTAAGGGAAAGACCTGATTTTTACATTTTAATTGCTATAAAATGTATAAAGCATCAAATTTATAATCTTAGTCCTTTTAAAGTGTTAAGTACATTTTAAAGTGTTAAGTAGCCAGGCGTGGTGGCACACGCTTGTAATCCCCGCACTTGGGAGGCGGAGACAGGAGGATCGCGCAGGTTCGAAGCCAGCCACGCGCGCTGGCTTAGACCCTGTTTCCAAATAAAAATGTAAAAATAGGTCTGGGAGTGTAGCCAGAAGGTAGAAGGGCTTCCAGGAACCCCAGTACCACCAAAAATAAAAAATAAAAAAATAAAAAAATAAAGTGTTAAGTACATTCACATTGTTGTGCCTGATTATTTTTAATATCTATAAAATATTCCATTATGTGGGTAAACCTAAGTGGCTCACTACTGACGGCCATTCTTCCCAAACTTAAAAAGAAAAAAGATAAATAAATTGCTTAGCCTTTTTCTTTTTAAATATACTTTTATTGGCATACTATAACCATACATCGTATTGATGTTTAGTGTGATAGAAACACACAGATGCATAGCACTCGGTGCATTTAGCTTTCTTAAAGAAGAGTTTTTCTCATGAAAAGATAAGGGTGAAAGGTTATCCTGGTGGGCAAGGTTTTTTGGGAAAGTGGGAGGGAGGACATTCTTGGGTTTAAGGGCTTTCGCTAGGCATTCCTTGAGATGGAGCCAGAAAAGCATTTCCTTGCCAGAGAACTGTGGTTTTGCAAAAGAGCCTGGGCTAGGAAGGCAAACAGGAAATAGGTCCTGCATTCCAGATAAAACAGCTTTTAGCCTTTGGGAGGTAGGCACTTCCTCATGCTCTTAACAGCCAAAATGAAAAAGATAACATGATGGTGCCAAAAAACAAAAAATAGATGGGAATTCTGTTTATCCATCTGCATCCACATGGAGTTTAAAAGTTCGGTATTTCCAAGACTTTTCACTATAATCACAACGACAAAAAGGAAAAGATCATAGTTGAAAATATGCACGTGAAAGAATACTTGCACGTTTCTAAGAAAGTCAGAACAAACCCAGACAAGAGGATTTATTAATCCAGGTTTCTATTGGTGGTGGGAGTTATTATAAGCCATTATTAGCCATTCTCTTTAGTTGAGCAATATTAACTGCTGCTTTTTATGGAAGTCCACTAAACACCCAAAATGTGAACGTAACTCGCTAGCTTATCTTTCCAAATTAAGTCAAATGTATGAGTGTTCCTGTCAAATAAAGCTGAGACATGTCCAAACAAAGTTAGCTTTGTCATTTAACATTTAAAAGGAGACAAACATTTTAAATTTATGAAACATACCTTTTTATTTGCAGCGGTGAAGACGTTGCATGCAGTAACCAAATGGAAGGAAATATTGTGACTCACAGCACCTCAAAGATATCATGGTAAATCTAGCTTAGATATCACTTTATTTTTTATTTTTTATTTTTGTGTGGATCATATTGAAAATGGCATACATTCAGACAGTGCTTGGTACCTTCCCCCCTCCCCCGCTTCCCCCTTCCCCCTCCCAACAATGAGTGTCCAGATATCACTTTATAGTTAGGATTTGCTTCTGTTTGCAGGAAAGCTAGCAACATTCGCATTAATTTTTATGACTAGGCTTTGCATTTAATGTAAATATATACCCAAACTGTGTAGTTTATCTTTTTGAAGCCTCAGGTGGGTCTGAATTGACAGTTTGTGGCTTACATTTTGTTTTTTTTGCGGGTTTGGGGATGCAACCCAGAGGCCTTTGACCTCTGAGCTACAGTCCCTACCCTATTTTTTTATTCTTTATATTGAAACCTGGTCTCACTGAGTTGCAAAGGGCCTCACTAAGTAGCTAAGGCTATCTGCGAACCGCGATCCTCCGGTCTCAGCCTCCCGAATGCTGGGATTACAGGTGTGCCCCACCACGCCCGACTTGGCTTATGGTTTTTCTCCCACTGATTTCTCCTAGTCATCACTGCTGAAATCCTCTGGTGTTCGCATGAGCATTAATGTAGCTGGTTCAGGCATTGCTAGTAAGAGGGAAAGCAATCTGGAGTTGAATAATTCATCTCTAAGAAGAATTATTAATTTTTTTTGGTGGTACTGGGGTTTCTGGAAGCCCTTCTACCTCCGGGCTACATTCCCAGACCTATTTTTTTATATTTTTATTTGGAAACAGGGTCTCTTAAACCAGCGTGGCTAGCTTCGAACCTGCGTGATCCTCCTGTCTTTGCCTCCCAAGCGCGGGGATTACAAGCGTATGCCACCATGCCCGGCAGAATTATTAATTTTTGACATTGTACTGTAATCACTCCTGAAGGAATCTTCGTGTTTCCATAGGCCCACTCTTCTGACAAAATCACAGCGTGTTATATGCATGTATGGAAAATCACAGTGAAGCCCATTGATTTGTACAGTTAGTATGCACTAATACTTATACTTCTAAAAGAAGAGGGGAAGACACCTGAGTTCCTAGGGGCCTTTTGTTTTAAAGGGCCACTTGCTCTTTAAATTGGGCATAAACTCGACTTTTGAATGACTGTCTGCACTGCACGTTGCTGATACCTTCCCAAGTGCAATAATGGAAATGTAACTTAATTTTATTTATTTTCAAGAAAAGAATGATGGGATTGGATTTTGCACTACCAAGGCATTTGGATTGTTTCTTGGTGATTTTTCATACTCATGTGGTTTCTTGACTCTTCTTCAGGGAGTTTCCTGAATCAAGTTCATCTGAAGAAGAAAGTCTGGACTATTATGAGTGAGTGTTGAAAGAGTTTTGTGCTCCTTTAAGACTACACCTAGACATTTCTATTCCATTTCTCAAAAGCGTCAAAACAGATTGCTCAAACTGTCTTTGGAGGCTGTATTTACATGCATATACTAGTGTGAGGGTCTGGGCCATATAACTAAATGACAGGTGGCAGTGAGCTAAGTTATTACTAATGAAGATGTTTTCCCCAATATGGACTTTCTAAATGGGCTGAACTTTCTCTAGATTTTTCATATATCCAGTGTTCCCTTCATTTCTCATCTTTATAAATATAGTATATGATGTATCTGTTCATTATTTATCCCCTGGAGACATATCCTTGGGGTGAAGTTTAAAATATCTTAATATTGAGTCAGATTTAGGGAGGAAGTTATTTATGATATAGTCATTTTACAAGATAGTATAATGAGACCTTGAGTATGGCAGCATCTATGTTGAGATGTTCTTATTCCTAGGGTGACCTTATCACTTAGCACCTGAATTGAGATGCTGAAGAGAGAGAAAAATTTCACTGGACTTCTGGTATAAACTGGACTGTTGTGGGAAAATAAGAATGTGTGGTCATACTCATTATATCAAGTCAGATTGGCCTAAGTGGCCTGTAAGATCCTTCCCAAGATTTATGGTTCCATCATTCAACAAACCAGGACACATTATTATCCCCTAGACTTAAAAATTGGTGTTAAAGCAAGGTGAGAGTAATAGAGCATTGTTGCAGAATTCAGATACTTGATACCCAATGCTATAATATTTATTTGGACACTATTATTATGCATATTTTTAATTCTGCACAAGGTGTGTTATTGATTTATTGGTTACTTGTAAAATTAGGGCTTTTGCAAAGCATACATCAGTGTGTCCAGTCCTTCTCTTATCTCTCACCCAGCCTTGTCTTGGTGTACCCATCACATCAGGGAAGATGTGCTGGCACCCTCCATCCCTTTACAGCATGACCTATTCACCATATTGTAGCTCCCTTTTACCTCCACCCTCTGACCTAGTATCTACCCTCAACAAAGCAACTGATCAAATAATTTGTACCAAGACATAAAAGGCTGAGAAGTACCAGCACAATGTTATTTCCAAAGATAGTCACCTTTTAGTAAAAGACAAAGACTTCACCAGTTGAAGTGAAGATCCCATTGGGGTGGTTTAGTCCTTAACATTCAGATAAATTGGAAGTCTTTCTTTGATTTGGAAAGCCAATGCAGAACATTTGTCTTCTGGCCATAACATTATGAGCAATTCTAGTACATTCAATTTAACATGGAGGCTGAGATCTAGATGGAAAATCATGTGTTAGGACTAGGCATGGACTTCTGCTGCTCTGACATTGAAACACTTATTTTTTTAAAAAAATAAAATAGATTTTAACAAAATACAGATACATGAAAAATATATATTCACGTGAGAAGGGAAAAGGCTAGGCTATATACATAATCTTACCTTGCCTTTGTAGGCCTCTCTGTTCCTGATCATCTCTTCCTTCTATCTCCCGTAGGTATCTTAGATCACGTTCCCTAAATGGAATTTTGATTCACTATTATTTGTTTAAAATGGGAATTCATAGTTAAACTGTCAGTTAATATCTCAAATGTTAATAAACACTATCTGTATGTGTCAGGGTAGAAGAGAGTTTCAAACTTCTCAACATCAACCTTCTCCCTAACTTTACAAATGGGGACATCCGAGGTCAAAAGAGGTAAAGTGGCTTGCTCAAAGTCACATAACTGCATATCGAGAAGTTAGTTCTAGAACCCAGCCTTCCAAGATGGCTGATATAAAGCTCTTTCCTCGCTACTGAACTATCTCTCCACCAGCTGATATACCTTTCCTCAACTAATGCAGAGACTGTACAGAGAAGCACTTCCCATTCATTCCTACCACATTCTGAGATATGATTTTTCTCTGATATTTCTTCCCTTCTATCCACACTTTCCTTCTGTACTTTTTCCTCTGTCAGGTGTTCTGTTCTAGCCAGAAGGTCCTCTCAGTCTACAAATAGATTCCACCTCATACCCAGCTCATTTCCTTAATACATTTTAGCTAAAAGACCACTGCTCTTTGCTTGCTGAGTTTCACATACAAATATGAACACGATAATCTTAGCTACCTCTATACAAAGGGTGATATTAAATGTTATTTTCAAAGAAAAAGAATTATATCTGGTTCTCCTATGCCATCTTTTTCTCGGTTTAGTACCACTGTCCCTGACCTAATACTGTCTTAGATATGTATCTAGTGTTAACAAGAATTTGTTTTATTTCCAAGAAGCACTTACTTTGAAGTAAGGTGATATGAAGTGTGCTTATATTTGATGATTAAAAGGAATGATAGGGTTGAAAGATAAGAGCAGTTATACTTAGAAATCCTGACTTTTTCTTCGGAATGGTATTCATTGGTTCAATCTCTGGTACTCATTCAAAACGGTGACATGTGGAATGACTCACAGGTTCCCCTAAATGCCAGCCCACTTAAAGCTTCACATATTCAGACTTTGCCCAAGAATCAGAATTCAGTGATGGGGTCTCAAGAGTCTGTATTTTTTTTAAATACAGTCAAGTTTAGAAACCCCTAATGTAGGGCAATGCCTCATTTTATTGATTAAAAAGTTAAATGTCCAGTTATGCAAATATGGCATTTCTTCATCTTTCAGCTGGTTTGCAGGTGACATCTCCAGGTCTCAATCTGAGCAGTTACTGAGACAGAAGGTAAATAGTCTTTCTTTTTAAATAGCCTCTAAGAATCTCTCTCATTTTTTGTTCTAGTGCTGGGAATTGAACCCATGGCATATGCTAAGCCCACTATGAAGCTCCACCCCAAGTATGAGAATTTCTTTCTATTGGTGGGCCCAGAGGATAATGCAGTCCTCATAGAGACATTGCTAGTTCTGCAGTTGGCTCGTCAGAGTGTCGATTGCCCAGCTTTGGGGTTACCAAAAACCTTCGTGTCCAGTCACTTGTTTCCCTGCTCTATTGCTGTATGATAAACCACCCCCAAAATGCAGTGGCTGGAAACACACTTATGATTTCTCACAATTCTGTGAACCAACTGGGCCAGCTGCAGGTCTTTCCTAGGCTCACTCTTGGCGCCGCATTTGGCTGCTGGATTCCTGAGGCCTTTGGTTTAGCTGAGGCAGTCAATAGGGATGCCACACCCAGAGCACAGTGCAAGTATTTATCATATTTGCTAATGTCCTATTGGTCATAGCAAATCACATGATCCAGACCAAAGTCAATACAGGAGAAGACTGAACCAGGTCATGAATAAGAGAGATGATTTGTTTTGTTTTGTCTTATTTTTACACTACTAGGGATGGAACTCAGTGCCGTGCACATGCTGGCCAAGCACTGTATCACTGAGCTACACACTCGGCCCAAGAGAGATGATTTATTTAGAACTATCACTGCAGCCATTCATACCGCTCATTAGCACCTAACCTGGGGCACAGCAGATGTGATAAGGCATACATTTTTCTGATTTTATCACAAATGGGTATGATTCCAAAAGCAAATTCTTTGGATTCACAAAAATGATACTTTGATGTAGTTCAACGAATCTGGATCTGCTTAGAATTCCCACAAGCCATTGAGTAAGACAAGCTGAGTATAGATCTCTAACAAGCTATTCCACATCTTTGGTTTTCTAAAATCTTCCAAGGATATTATATGGTGATATGTGTTTCTAAATTTTAGTTATTAAATATGAAAACATCAGACTTACATAAGTGCAAAACAAATAAAACTATCAGAAATTGTTAAAAATTAACTGGAGGAGGCCGGGCGTGGTGGCGCACGCTTGTCATCCCCGCGCTTGGGAGGCAGAGACAGGAGGATCGCGCAGGTTCGAAGCCAGCCGCGCGCGCTGGCTTGGGAGACCCTGTTTCCAAATAAAAATGTAAAAATAGGTCTGGGAGTGTAGCCCGGAGGTAGAAGGGCTTCCAGGAACCCCAGTACCACCAAAAAAAATTAACTGGAGGAGAAGAGTTGAAACATATAGGGTAGATTTACAAAGATATTGAGTGAGCCAGGTGTGGTGGCACACACTTGTATCCCTAGTACTTAGGAAGCTGAGACAGGAGGATCACAGGTTTGAGGCCAGCCTCAGCAACTTAGCAGGACTTGCCACAATTTAGTAAGACTTTGTTGCAAAATAAAAAATAAAAATAGGGCTGAGAGATAATAGAAAGTTTCTTGGTTCCATCCCCAGTACCCCCCCACACACATACAAAGATATTGAGTAGACTGGAGATATAGCTCATTGGTAGAGCGGTCGCCTAGCATGTGCAAGGACCCAGGTTCCATTCTCAGCACTATAAGAAAAATAAAGATATTGAGCGAGAAAAAAGAGGAAAGCAAAACTGTGACCCATTCCTCTGTGCCAACTATTGGGTAAGTTGTGCCCTCAATGACATTTAAAGTAGATCTGGAAGATTTCTTGTCTTACTCTCTATGTGAAAAAATCATTTTTAAGAAAAATTAAAATGATCCTTCTTTTTCAGGGAAAAGAAGGAGCATTTATGGTTAGAAATTCCAGCCAAGTGGGAATGTTTACAGTATCCTTATTTAGTAAGGCTGTGAAGTAAGTATGGCATGGATTTATTTGTTTTATTTTTCTGTGTATGATCTTTCAGTATGCTGATCATTTAGTGACATTTTAAGACAAGATACTGTCTTGAAACTCTGAAATTTCATATCAAAATATTTCTCTTGAATGTGAACATTTGTAGTCACCCCTTCTCTGAGTGATCCCTTTCTTCCTATCCCCAGATAATTATAGAATAGCCAAAATACAACGTGCTTCAGCAAATATTTATTAAGAAGACTCATGGGTGACTCCCTTCAAATTATATCTAAGCATAGAAAGAGAGAAAAACAGCAATGCCAGCCCTATCCACCTCCTGAGCTGAGAAACCTACTCCAGTGCCCAGTTTTCAGTAAACCTTTCCAGTGGGGTTAGAAGTAGCTGAAGGCTGAGTCAATGTCACTGTGTTCTCTGCATAGCTTCCTTCAAGTATGCTGTCCTTTGCAGATAAAAAGTTCTGGTTTAAAGTTTAATTTCTAGATCCCAATTCCAGCTCTACCATCTCAGAGTGTTATGACATTAAGTTTTTTAACCTCCATGCCTCAAACTCTTTATTTGAAAGGAAGATATATTATGGATGAAGTGCTATGGATGCAGTGAATTAATTCATGAATTAGATCAGAGCAGTTCCTGGCACATAGTAGGCACTAATAAATAATAGCAGTTATGAGCACTGTTATTGCAGCTGCTGGAGGAAAAGTAGTTCTACCTCCTCCACTCCCTGTACCTCAATATAGGCATCTAAAGAAACCCCCAGAGTTATCTTATGCAACTCATTATTACCAACATCAGGATCCTCCTCTAGAGTTTTATAAGTCATTCCCCAAAAATCCCATTTGGATTTTAGCTCTTTCATTCCTTTAAATAACCCCCCAAAACAAATAGGAAAGCTATTTTTATTTGTACCATTTTACAAATGAGAGGACTGAGGTTCATAAACATTTTAAAAGTCCTGCCCACAAAACTAGTAAGTGACCCCATGAAGCCAGGCCACCAACAGCCACCTCCTGTTTCTTCATCTCCATCCCTGTGTCTACGCTGGAACTCGTAGTGGTTTGTAATGATAATCTGGTCAAATCTTGATAAGAAATTTTGATGAGACCACTTGAAAAGAAAGTATTTCTGTGTGTGTGACCCTTTTGTCATAGCTGTATTGAATGACTCTGTGCCTTGGTGTTTTCCTCCTTGTGTCCTATCTCACACCACATACATGTGCATTTATAATAATTAAGGGATGAAAAATGTATCTTATTTTGAGAATTTTTAACAGAAAATTCTACCTCCAATTTGGGATAATAGAGTGATCTCTTATTGCTCTTCATGGATACCTTCAGAAAAACACCAGATGTCAAGACCTTCTTAACTTCCTGCTCCAAAATTTGCAAATGCATCTAAAATAACTATTTAAGCACTTTTTAATCAAGCTTCAATTGTTTGGTTAAAATGTTCTAACATCCTTTTTTCTTCACTAGTGATAAAAAAGGAACTGTCAAACATTACCATGTGCATACGAATGCTGAAAATAAATTATACCTGGCAGAAAACTACTGTTTTGATTCCATTCCAAAGCTTATTCACTATCATCAACACAATTCAGCAGGTAACATATTTCAATTTTTCTTTTATGGATCCTCGCTGATAAATATCAATTTTCTTGGATACTATTGAACCTCCTAATATTCTTAATTATATAGGAAACCAAAAAAGTATGAAAACATGCTCTTAAGGTCTTTTCCTGCTATGATCTTTAACTTTTACTTCCTAGAATATAACATGATAAATTTTATAATGCCAGAATGAATGAAATTGAGTGACTTAAAAGGAGAAAATCTCTTTATAAGATATTTGTAGTTTTTTTCTTGCCTATAGAAACAAGTTTATTGTCAAATTCAAATATTATGGGAATATGTATTAATAGATGTATACCTTCCATGGATAAGATCGTGTCCGTGTCAATTATGGTAGATGTTCTTTATATATTGATATTAACATTCATTACTGATGAATAATAAAATGTATATGTATAGATATTACAGTTTCACAGAGATAAGATCATTCGCCACCTATTATTCAACTTGCTTTCTTTACACAATATGTCTTAGAAGTCTTTCCATGGGAATACATATAGTTTACTTTGTTCTGTTTAATAGCTGCATAGAATTCTACTGTAGTGTTGCTACATAATTTATTCATCTAACCCTCTATTGATTTCCAATTGGATCATGTCAATGCTTTCACATTACAATGGATGTTTCATTGCACAATCCTGCACATACACCTCTCTATGCCTAGTTGAGTGTCTCTATTGCCAGTTCCTAAAAGTGGAATTTCCAAGGCTAAGAATAAAATTTAGAAATTGGCAAATTCTTCTACTAACGATTTCTCTCATCTTCCCCAACATTGGATACTACTATTCTTTTAAATTTTTGCCTAGCCAGGCATGGTGGCACACACCTGTAATCCCAGTACTTAGGAGGCTAAGACAGGAGGATTGCGGATTTGAGTAGAGCCTCAGCAGCATAATGAGGCTCTCAGCAACCTAGAAATACCTTCTTTCAAACTAAACAACAATAAAAGGGCTGAGGTAATAAAAGAGCTTGGAGGTAGAATGCTCCTATGTTCAATCCCCAGGACCACAACTTTTTAAATTTTGTCTAATGTACTGACAGTCAATAGATAAAGAAGAAGAGAGATGGATGGATGGCTGGCTGGCTGGCTGGATGGATGGATTGATAAATATCTACTCTGCTTTCTAGAATAGTTCCACTTGTGTACCATTCTACTACTCCTGCATTTTACTTGGCTGCAGGCACATCGGTGGCTTTCTGGCTTTTGCTTTGGTTCTTGTATTTTTCCCTTATCCATATTTATTCAAGTGTTGTTTTGACCTGTAGCACCTCAGGAGTACCTTTTGAAGCTGGGCGTGGTGGTGCATGCTTGTAATCCCAGCATTTGGCAGGCTGAGATGAGAGGATCATGGTTTGAGGGCAGCCTCAGCTACTTAGTGAGGACCTCTGCAACACAGTGAGACCCTGTTTCAAAATAAAGAATAAACAATAGGGCTGGGGGTGTAGCTCAGAGGTAGAATGACTTTGGGTTTCATTTCTAGTACGCAAAAAAAAAAAAGAGTACCTTTTGGGAAAAGTATAAAAAGACCTCTCTAAGTGAATAGTTCAATCCTAGAAGATGCACAAGAAACTTCACAGGCTATTGAGAGAGGATAGTAAATTGTTTATTTGTAGTTGTTTTTAATCTTATTTGCTCAAGTTTTCCATTAGTTAGTGCATTCTTATACCATGTAGCATTATAGCAGTTGTTGTACATACACATATTTTGGAGGAGTGTGCTAATTTTTACATTTATTTATTTATGCTAATTAAAGATACAGAATCCAAAGGCTGGAGAATACACATCAAATGCCAAATGCCAACAAATACCTAGAAAAAAAACTGTAATCCCAGTACTTTGGAGGCTGAGACAGGAGGATCGCACGTTCAAGGACAACCACAGCAACATAGTGAGATTCTCAGCAATCTAGCAAGACGCTGTTTCAAAACATAAATGTTAGGGCCGGGCATGGTGACGCACACTTGTAACCCCAGTGTTTGGGAGGCTGAGGCAGGAGGATTGTGGTTCTTGGCCAACCTCAGCTACTTAGTAAGGTCCTTTGGCATTCAGTGAGACCGTGTTTCAAAATAAAGAATAAAAAATAGGGCCGGGGGTGTAGCTCAGAGGTAGAATGCCCCTGGGTTCCATCCCCAGCACCACAAAATAAGTAAATAAATAAATAAGTAAATAAACATTAAAAGGGCCAGGAATATAGCTTAGAGATAGAGCAACCCTCGGATTCAATTCCCAGTACTACAGGAAAGAAGAAGAAGAAGAAGAAGAAGAAGAAGAAGAAGAAGAAGAAGAAGAAGAAGAAGAAGAAGAAGAAGAAGAAGAGGAAGAAGAAGAAGAAGAAGAAGAAGAAGAAGAAGAAGAAGAAGAAGAAGAAGAAGAAGAGGAGTACATGTGTGATAGTTCCCATTACTTAGAAAATATCCTACATTTAAGCCGGGCGTGGTGGTGCACGCTTGTAATCCTAGTGCTTGGGAGGCTGAGACAGGAGGATCTCACAGGTTCTAAGCCTGCCTCAGCTACTTAGGCTCTCAGCAACTTAGTGAGACCCTGTTTCCAAATAAAATATAAAATAGGTCTGGGAGTATAGCCCGGAGGTAGAAAGCCTCTGGATTCCACCCCCAGTGCCACCAAAAAAAAAAAAAAAAAATCCTACATTTAAAGCAAAAATCATTTTTTTTTTGAGTGGGTTCTGTCAAGGCACAATAAAAATGATGATGAGTTTTAACTCAGCTTTTCTATCATGTGAGGAAAACTTAGTAATAGTTTAATTTACTGAAATTTAGTAATTTTAAAAATTCAGATGGTTTATCTTTTATTTTGTACCCTACTGTATTGCTTGAAAAATTTGCCAAATCTATGTGCTATTTTCATACATATTCAAGTATAAGATGTAAGGAGATAGCAAAATAAAAATGAGAAAAATTTCAAAGAAAAAGATTCTACCAAGCAACTAACTTCTATGAGATTGTGTGTGTGTGTGTGTGTGTGTGTGTGTGTGTGTGTGTGTGTTACCAGGAAGTGAACCCTGGGACATTTTACTTCTGAGCTACACCCTCAGCCCTATTTATTTTTTATTTTGAAAACAGGGTCTTGCTAAGTTGCTGAGGATGGCCTTGAACCTGTCATCCTCCTGAATTAACCTCTCAAGTACTAGCATAACAGGCGTGTGCCTCCAGGCCTGGTTGGGATTTTTTTTTTTATGATCACATAAAGCAGTTTACTCCTTTAACTTTTGCTTTGCATTGAACTGATTAGTCAGGTCAAGCCAACTAGAACAACTACCACGTGAAGATCATCCTGTGGATTGTCTTTCTGTATGGCAACATCCTGAACACTGCTCTTCCAACTGTTTTGGAACAAGAACAGCTGTGAGCCAATGCTACATGATGTCGTGCGATATGATGCAATGGTGTGATGACTGGATGCTGATTTGTTTTTTTGCAGGCATGATCACACGGCTCCGCCATCCTGTTTCCACCAAGGCCAACAAGGTCCCAGTTTCTGTGTCCCTGAGAAGTGGTAGGGACAAATCCTTGGGTTCTTAAATTCCATTTTCTACTGGATTGGGTTTAAACATACCTGGTTAATATACATCCAGGACTAAGGAAGTATTGAAAATATATACTCTACCAACAATGTCCTTGTCCTTCTTGGTACCTTTAAGACAATCTAGTAACTGAATAAAGGATGGAAGTTGGGAAGGAGGGCCCTATTCAGATTGTAGAAGGGAGGGTTTCATTCCTAATATATTTATTCATTTTCATAAAAATTATACCCACTCAACCTAAATCTATACTACCCCCAGAATTACCAAAATGATTACCAAATTAGTCCTCTTGTTAGATCTCATCATTTGCCTCCAGCACCCCAGTGCTTATCCTTGTTTTTCTTAGATTCTATTCCTGCTTAGTGGAGCCTGGTCTCAAGTTCATGTGATTAGAAGAACATCCACCTAGTTCACAGTTTAATTTGTTCTTAAGAAAACTAGTGATTTTTTTGCCAACCGAAGGGTATCAACTACATTTTGAGCCTGACATTCTCCAAGATGTTTCTGTTTGGCGATGTACTTCTTAGTACCTGCAGCTGCTTCTGGAACCATGTTTCTCTGGGTGGTGTTGTGTGGACAGGAGACCACATCACAAAGGGTTTTTTTTAAGTTACTAATTTAAACAAGAACATATTGCTATTCTTCATATTGTCAATGTAAAATTCTCATTAAAGAGGAAATCACTGGGGAGGCTGTTAGCTCCAAGGTAAGCCTTCTTACCCTCATCCTCAAGAGCGTCTTTCTTGCCTTATTAGGAATCTGGGAGCTGAAAAGAGAAGAGATTGAGCTGTTGAGGGAGCTGGGAAGTGGCCAGTTTGGAGTGGTCCAGCTGGGCAAGTGGAAGGGGCAGTATGATGTTGCTGTGAAGATGATCAAGGAGGGCTCCATGTCGGAAGATGAATTCTTTCAGGAGGCCCAGACTATGATGTAAGTCTCTCCTGAAGAGTAGTAGTTCTCAAGAGAGCATTATTAGCAAGGACTGTATAGACAGGGGTTTCCAGAGTCCTTGTACCCTAAAAGTGACTGAGAGAGGGATGTTCTGACTCTTAGCAGGAATGTCTCCTTGGCATTGTGGCCTCTTTGACCTGTAAGAAGGTACATGGTAGGATGAAGGACAAAGTGGAGTTGCTATCCATGACTAAGGTGGTATTGAAAACTAATGGTCTACCAACAATATCATTTTCCTTCTTGGTACCTTCAATACACTCTGGTAAAGCCAGGTGTGGTGACACATGTCTGGAATCCCAACACTTGGGAGGCGGAGACAAGAGAATTGATGGTTTGAAGCCAGCCTCAGAAACTTAGCCAGACCTTGATTCAAAATAAAAAAAAATGATTGGAGGTATAGCTCAGTTTTCAAACCCTAGTACCAAATAAATTATCTGGTAAAAATCCCTTTTTCATCCTCATTATTTTCTCACCTGATAAATGAACATTTCCTCCTTCATGGGGTTTGATTCCAAACACAGTTCTAAGATTTTAGGCAATACATATCCTATCTATTTCTGTCTCTGTCTCTCTCTCTCTGTCTCTGTCTCAGTCTGTCTGTCTGTCTGTCTGTCTGTCTCTCTCTCTTCTATATAATTAAGTTGCCCTCTTTTTGTTAATATCATGAATCAGACTTTTTGAATGTGATATTTGGGATTGAACCCAGGGGTGTTCTAACTCGGAACTACGCCCCAGCCCTATATTATTTTTCATTTTGAAATGGGTTCTCACTAAGTTACTGTGCACTGTTAACCTCCAACATGTAATCCTCCTATCTCAGCCTCCCAGTACTAGTATTATAGGTATGTGCTGCTGCTAGGCACGCCCAGCTAACATGGTGAATCAGACTTTGCAGGGCAACCAGTCCATCAGGTTTGCCTGGTACTTGTCTGTATTTAGTGTTGAAGTTCTGTATCCTTGGGAACTTCGCAGTCCAAGCAAACTATCATGGCTGATCACTTTTAAGGAACCAATTAGTATGGGATGGAAAGTAGTATCATAGTAGGGCTTAGGTCAAAGATAGTAGAAATCACAAATACTGGCTAAAAACACCTTTAAACTTTTTACTCAGACACCTGATAAATATTAGGTAATTCAATTCTGATAAGAAGCTTAGGAGGGATGTAACATTGTTTTCCTTGTCTCACAAGAAACTAAACTGCAGAAATGTTACATGACTTGTCCAATGTCAGGATGCTAGTAAAAGAGGCAGAATAGAGATAGGCAGACATTCCAGAGTCCATTTCCTTATCCATTCCTTTATGAAGATCAAAGGAGCCAGGAAAGTCAGCAAATCACTTTTACCATAATTTTACAGTTATTTAGAAGCAGATGCACATGTGCACATTTGTCCAGAGCTGGCTTCATGTTCATGCTACATATATAGCTGCAAGGACCCCTGGCACTTAGAAGTGCACTTGCTTTACTCCTCTACTTTTGCCACCAGTAACTACATAAGAATTTAAAACAGGAATCCATGCAGTTTTGTTTTCCACTGATATTTGCCAATTTCATAGCTGGTTCTATCCTTGACAATCTGACCATCATAAAACCAGAGTGGGGATCCTGGCTGTCCTCCTTATGTAGGGCAAAAAGCTAACAGAAAACTTTCTTAGACACATGGTATAACCCTTGTGTCTTGGTGTATTAGTAAAACATATTTTTGAGTTGAGCGTAGGGATGCATACCTGTAATCACAGCTACTTGGGAGGCTGAAGCTGAGGCAGGAGGATCTTAAGTTTAAGGCTAGTCTCAGTAATGTAGAGAGATCTTGTCTCAAAATAAAATTTTAAAAGGACTGGGATGAACTCAATGGTACAATGCTCCTGGGTTTAATCTCTAGTGTCACACACACAAGGACATTTTTGTCATTGCATTCTCATGGCTATCATAAAAAATAACTGACCACCACAAATTTATTTGTGGAAAGATTTATTTGCTCATAGCTCATTGAGATTTCAGGGTTCAGTCCATTTCAGGCCAGGTCTGCAGAGTTCAGGGCATGGCAACAGGAAAGAGAGAGAGAGAGATAGAGAGATAGAGAGATAGAGAGAGAGAGAGAGATCTCTTCTCACATTATAGAGGCCAGAAGCAAGAGTGCAAACAAGGTGATTCAAATAACCAGAGTCTCCAAGGTCATACCCCCAAGGACCCACCTTCTTCTATGTTACCACCAGTAAATCCATTAAAACCCTCATGACTTACTTGTATCAGTTCTGAACATTAATACATGAACTCATGAACTCTTCAGGGAACATTCTATAACCATAAAAGCTGGCCATCATAAATAATCATAGAAAGCTATTAACAAATAGCTAAGCATGTAGTGCATGCCTGTAATTCCAGTACTTAGGAGGCAAAGACAGGAAGGTCACAGGTTCAAGGGATGTATGGTAAATTAGCAAGATCCTGTCTTAAAATTTAAAAAAAATTAAAAGGGCTGGAGGTATAGATCAGAGATGGAACACCCTTGAGTTCAATCTCCAGTACAAAAACAATGTAATAAATAATGTAAAATTATATACTTTAAAACAGAAAAAAATCATGCCTAATCTCACTTCTCTAAAATGAAATTGTTGATACTCTTCATATTCTGATATACTAGTTTGGAATGATGCTACCCTGATTCTAGGTAGGAAAGATAAACATGGCATCCACAAATTGCTAAACTGATGCTGGGGCTGCTAGTGCCTAATATCAGGCAATATTTTGTCTCCTGTTATATTTTAAATATAAAACGTCTCCTGAAAGAGCTCATGTATTAATGTTCAGAGTTGGTGTAATAAGATTATAATCTCATAAGTGAATGAATTCATTGTAATTGATTTACTGGGTGGTAATCCAGGCAAGTGGGGTGTGGCTGGAGGAGGTCAGTCACTGGGGTATGGCATTAGGGACTGTGCTTGAGTCTTTGAATCCCCTTGCTTGCTCTCTTGTTTTAACCCCCATAATGTGAGAGCAGAACGAAGAGCCCTTGCATGTGCTTGGTGTTTTCTCTCTCTCTCTCTCTCTCTCTCTCTCTCTCTCTCTCTCTCTCTCTCTCTCTCTCTCTCTTCTCTCTCCATTCTGCTGTCATGCCCTGTGTTTCATCATTACTGAACCCAGCCTCACATGGACTGAACCCCTGGAATCTCCAGAACTGTGAGCAAATAAACTTCCCTCTAAGTTGTATGGTCAGATGTTTTGTGTCAAAATGCTGACTGAAACACCTCCAAAGGCTATTGTGTTCCCACCATAAGAATCTAAACTTTCTTTTCTCTCTGTTCAAGTAGAAAGGGACAAATCAAAGCAAACAAAAATGGAAAAATTGTATAGTGTTTCTTTTTTCAGGGCATCTAAAAAATGAAGTGTAAAGTACTGAACTTTACAAATCTGTTCTTTCCAGGAAACTCAACCATCCCAAGCTGGTTAAATTCTATGGGGTGTGTTCAAAGAAATACCCCATATACATAGTGACTGAATATATAACTAATGGTTGCTTGCTTAATTACCTGAAGAGCCATGGGAAAGGACTAGAACCTTCTCAGCTTTTAGAAATGTGCTACAATGTCTGTGAAGGCATGGCCTTCTTGGAGAGCCAGCAGTTCATACACCGGGACTTGGTAAGCCAAGCCATTGGAATCTCAGAGAAGGAAAACAATTATTTCACAGTGCCCCACTCCAGGGATGTGGCCATGGGGAGGGACAGTAAGGAGGGTGCCTTCTGTTTTAATTTGCTCACTTGGACTTGTGTAAGCACATACTTTATAATAAAAATACAATTTGAAGATAAAATATTTTCAAATTGAGCCAGGTATGTTGCCACATGCCTATAATCCCAGGACTTGGGAGGCCAAGATAGGGGGATCATAGGTTTGAGATCAGCCACTGAAACTTAGTGAGACTCTCAGGAACTTAGTGAGAGTGAGACCCTGTTTAAAAACACAAAATTAAAAAGGCTAGGGTGTAGCTTGGTATTAGAATGTCCCTGGGTTCAATCCCTAGAAAGAAAACAAAATATTTGAAATATGGATAGAAGAGTAAGAGTAAAATAAGCTGCCAAGGTCTATATAGCTTGCTGTATTGTGGTGTGAAGAAGAGAAGGAAGGGAAGACTTTGGCCAATGTAATATTTCCAAAACCATTAAACCCAAGCTGACCTTTACTCTATGAAGGGCTTGGTGCTAACAGTCATTTGATATGGTGTGTTGGGGGGAAGAAATGAAATCTGTACATGTCTTTGGATTGGGATTGTGTTTCCTGGGATTTATCTTTAGAGATGCTCTTGTGCTTAACAGCAAACATGCCATATACACTAGGCCAGATAATTTATTTAATCAATTGGAGGGGACAGCGTTTATGTCTCAAAGTGTCCATTAATGCACAGTATCTAGTGGTGGAAAGGGACCTCCTAGAAAGTTTTCTTCTCTTCTTCATAAGCTAAGATTGCATGTTTAAAGCATAATAGCTTTCATATTGCTTTACAAAGATGGGTGTTTGGGTGAGAACCTTTATGGGAGCACATTTTCATTTTGAAAAAAAATTGAAAATTGCAAGGGACATAAAGACAACTTTAGAGCATTTGGGCTTGTCATAAGCGAACTTAGACTTTGCTGAGAATTCTGCTCAAGAGGAGAAAGATGTCTGACTCTGATACAAAGAAATTCTTGGTCACTTTTATTACTTGGAATTTTTGTCCCCCCCCCCGAAAAGGCTGCTCGGAACTGCTTAGTGGACAGTGATCTCTCTGTAAAAGTCTCTGACTTTGGCATGACAAGGTAAGCCAATGATCATGATCATCCCAATTAGCTCTTGGTCCCTGATGTTTTAAATTATGGTACAGATCTCTAACACACTCCTCTGTGGTTTTTCTATCAATTATTTTCAAATTTTCAGTTTCCATAATTTTTATTTTTTATTCTCTCTAGGTGAGTTATTTTATTTTTGTAGTATTTTTGAGGGAAATTATGATGTCATTCCCCTAGTCCTTATATAAATAATATTTTCATATTGTAAGAAGCATAGCAGTGGCATGCAGTGTAAAAAGTACACTGTGCCCTAATTTCTTTCCCCCATATTTAGTACTAGGAGTAACTGCTGCTAATATGTTTGGTGGATGCTTTTTCAGACCTTATTTTTAAGTAATTCCTGTCATATACACAAATATGTACCCTTCTGTTTGTTTTTACCACATGGGATTACTATTAGAAATGCTTGCTTTTGCACATATTCATATACCATGAACAGCTTTTCATTTTGGCAAACATACAGCTATCTCATTTTTAATGGCTCCATACTGTTGTATGTATTTAATTACTCCTCAACATGGGGGCATGGATGTTGTTTCCATTTTGTCATTATACAAATAAGAGTTTAGTGAACATACTTGAACTTGTATTTTTATTATTTTGATATCTCCCAAGGTTATTTTTCATCATTGTTCATAACAGCAGAAGATTAGAAACAACTTACATATTTAAATAAATTATGTCAATTCATAAGAAATAATATTATTCAGTCATTAAATGTGATGCTACAGTAGAAAACATAACCACATGAGAAAATGCTCACAATCTGCTAAAGAAAAAAAGCAAAACTTGGTAAAAGAGAAGTGCAATATTGTTTGGATCACATGTATAGAATAAAAGATCAGAACTGACAAAAATGTGTTTTGAGGGATCGAAGTACAGGTTCTCTCTTAAAATCATCCCATTCCAGATGATTTTAAGTTTACATTTTGTGTTTTTCTATATTTACCAAACATTTTACATTCAGTTTTTCTCTTTTTGAAAGTTATATATTCGCCAGGCATGGTGGCACACACTTGTAATCCCCGCGCTTGAGGGGCAGAGACAGGAGGATCGCGCTGGTTCGGAGCCAGCCTTGCTGGCTTAAGAGACCCTGTTTAAAAAAAAAAAAAAAAATATATATATATATATATATATATATATATATATATATATATTAGGTCTTGGAGTATAGCCCGGACATAGAAGGGCTTCCAGGAACCCCAGTACCACCAAAATAAATAAATAAATAAATAAATAAACAAATAAATACATACATACATACATACATACATACATAAATACATAGGTATATATTCATCTCTCTGTCTGTCTGTCTGTCTCTGTCTCTCTCTCTCTCTCCCTACTTATTTGGGTCCTGAGGATGTAACTCAGGGGCATTCTATCTCTAAGCTAAACCCCCAGCTCTATTTTATATTTTTATTTTGAAGCAGAATCTCACTGAATTGCAGAGGGCCTTGCCAAGTTGCTGAGGCTGGCTACAAACTTGGGATCCTCCTGTCTCAGCCTCCCAAGTACAGGGATTACAAGCATGTGCCACCACACCTGGCTCTATATTTTCAAAGTGCTCACCCATCATAAGCAGCCTTTAGCTAAGCTAACACATTAAATAAAAAGCAAAAGTTCTGGAAAATCAAGGCATTCAGCTAAGACTTGGTTTGGTTCTATGTCCTTCACTAGCCAGCCTGTTCCACCAATGAAACAATGAGAGCTATCAGAGATTTTCCTTTATGAACCTCCAATGTATCTCAATGTCTGTGTTGATGCTTTCCCTTACAGGTATGTTCTTGACGACCAGTATGTCAGTTCTGTAGGAACGAAGTTTCCGGTTAAGTGGTCAGCCCCAGAGGTGTTCCACTACTTCAAATACAGCAGCAAGTCAGATGTATGGGCATATGGTAAGGAAGTGGCCACACAGGACCAGCCCTGTTTCATAAGGTGGCTTCCACAATAGGAAACCACAAGAGTAGCAACATCCATTTTTATAAAGGCCCTTGAACAATTGCAAAATTTACATATATATGTATATATACGTATATATACACATATGTACATATACATATATACATACACACACACACACATATATATATATATATATATACACACATATACACATATATATATATAGGATAAGCAAGAGATTGAAAAGGACAATTTACTTTCTAGGGCCAGGTGTTAGGACAGCTTACGGACATTACATAGGTTACATCCTGCTAGCATTTTCTCACAAAACTCAAAGTGAATAGGAGCTTTTCCACCACACCCAGCAATAATCTATTCTTAAACAGTTTTCCCCCAATAAGTATATTAAAAAATGAATCAGAGCCCCTGAAAGCAATTCCCAAAGAGGAGCCCCACATATTTTTTGAGCAGGGATATTAACTTTGAAATAAATGCATGGCCTTCCAAAAAGAAAGTTATGAGGAAGCAATACCCTTTTGGATAGTTGTTTTGTAATGTTTCTTTTTTTTTAATGGATCCACAACAACTTATAAGATTGCTCTATTATAAATATTTGATGTAAAATCTCTAGTCTTAAGGTCAAAGGAAGTTTTAAGTTAGTGTATCAGTTGTTTTAGAACAATGTTTTCTCCTGCATATTTCTGGTTTTGTAAGGTTTTATAAACAGAGAACCTGAGGCTGAGTGGGGACAATTTACCCAGTCTACAAATGACAGAACTTGGCTTAAAAAGCCACATATGGCTAACCTTAAATGCCAACCTCTTGACCATTACAACCAAAATTCAGTTCAGTTTCTTAACTTGTAATCTATGACACCCTGGATAAGCTTCCGGTGGTTGTGACCATCCTGAAATCGACAAGAAAACAAAACAAAACAAAATAAACAAAAAAAAGAGTGTGTTCGTTTTCCTAAAGTGAAGAGCCAGTGGCCTTTATCAGATTTCTAGAAGGGCACCTAACCCCTAAAAGATTATGAATCACTGCTGTATCTGAAGGGGGAAAATCACTTAATGATTTTATCGTTTAATTTCCTCTGAAAGGTAATTTGTGCAATGAAGCTGTCACGCACAACTGCCAAAGCAAAGAGAGAGAGAGACAGACAGACAGACAGAGGAAGAGGGAGAAGAGAGAGAGGATAGAGGAGAAAGAAGAGAGGAGAGAAGAGAAAGGGAGAGGAGAGAGAGAGAGAGCAATTTCAGTGGATTACGCTTAAGGGTTGGGCAGGGCTCATTAAGCAGATGGTCATCCCTATAAATGAGGGGGTCTCTAGCCGTATGGCCTGCATTAGCCCAAGAGCCTTTGGTTTTCCTCAAGCACAGGCATTCAGGTCTTGGGGGGGCATGGGGAAGAGACCGTGGGCCCCAAAAGTGAGGATGCAGACCCACCCTCCATTCCCTTGCCCTTTTCACTAGAATTCACTTCCCAGAGATCCCTTGCCTTGAACCCCATCCTTCCAGACTCAGGGCATGAAGCTCATTCCACAAGCCCTGCACCTTCTGATGTTGCCTTTCTTTCTCTTCCGTCCCCTCGGTGTGGTGCAGGAGTCCTGATGTGGGAGGTGTTCAGCCTGGGGAAGCAGCCCTATGACTTGTATGACAACTCCCAGGTGGTGATGAAGGTGTCCCAGGGCCACAGGCTCTACCGGCCACAACTGGCATCGGACACCATCTACCAGATCATGTTCAGCTGCTGGCATGAGGCAAGTACATACCCTGAGTGAGCTGGAAGGGGTCCCAAGGGCATCCTGGGTGGATGCTACATTACCACTGGGACAGTGCTTTTTGAAAAACATTTTTATTGGTGCATTTTAAATTGGACATCACAGTGAGGTTCAAATCATATGGTCATATATCTTTTGACTCTCTATGTTGTAATTATACATCCCAGGGATGTTCAAAGTGATACAAAGTGATTCGTGCACACAGCACTTGGTGTATTTCCCTCTATACCTCACCCTATCCCCCCTATTCTCTGTACACGTCCATGCGATTGTTTGTGATGACGTTATTTATGGACATAACATGATTTGAACTGTTTTCTTCATCAATCTTTTATTTCCCCTCCCCACTCCCTCCCCCTGTCTTCTTCCACTCTTTTACTGGTATCTCTCCTCAGTTATCTAAAGTCCCTTTTGTTTCTTAAAAATACCATAATGATATCTCCATATCTATGTTTATAAGAACAAAGCTTTTTTGAGGGAAAGCACCTACCTGCTTCAGAAGAGGTGGAAATGGCCTTAGGCTCCTGCCCCCAAATGTTTGTAAGTTAAACAATCAACACAGCTGCAGACAATTTACTGAATGACTTACGTCTAGCACTATGCTAAGAACTTCATAAATATTAACTAATTTATTCATAAGGAACCGCTCTGAGGTAGGCTGTTATCATCACTAAAACCAACAGAAGAAGAAATAGAGGTCCACAGAGATGTAGCTTGCTCAAGGCCACACAGCCAGTAAAGGACAGGTGGGCTAGTGCCAGGGTCCCTGGTCTGAAGGACACTATGGAGTCTCTCCTGAAGTGGAAAATGTATAACAGAGAACATTTACATGTATAAAGGATGCCACTTCATCATCTTACACCCTGCCCTCAAAACACCGAATAAAAGTATTGCAAGCAGACAAAAGATTTTATGGGCAAAGTGTGGAGTTAAAGTTTCTGGGGAGCCATTTGCAAAACATCTGCTATGGTCAGAGAACTAATAGGCTAATAGGCGATGCTAAGGAAGTGTGAGGCTCCACCTCTGTCCCCCACTGAACCCAGAGTCCTAACACACACACACACACACACACACACACACACACA
Source organism: Muscardinus avellanarius (assembly GCF_963383645.1). Lineage (NCBI taxonomy): Eukaryota > Metazoa > Chordata > Mammalia > Rodentia > Gliridae > Muscardinus > Muscardinus avellanarius. The sequence continues at coordinate 9,253,453 of NC_137792.1, forward strand.
CACACACACACACCGACCTGAAACACTGAGCAGTTTATAATTATGCATCCAAATTAGAGAGAAGTACAAGAATTGCTCAGAGGAGACAAAGAACAGCCCCCCAAATGCACTGGTATCTGAGAGGAATCAGAAAATTTCTTCCCAATTCCCTTGGTATGAGTGGAGATCTTGTCAAAAGATGAGCAGGTGACAACGTAAGAACCGCGGTGGCACTATTCTAGAACAAAGGAGGAGCCAGGTGTGTTGATGCATGCCTGTGATCCCAGTACTTGGGAGGACAAGATAAAAGGATCACAAGTTTGAGGCCAGCCTCAGCAATTTGGCAAGGCCCTCAGCCACTTGGTGAGACTCTGTTTCAAAATTAATAAAATCTAAGATGTAGCTGAGAGGTAGAATGTCCCTGGGTTCAATCCTCAATATTCCTCCCCCCACAAAAAAAATAGAATAAAAATGCTTTTTTTAATAGGTTCAAGTCTACCTTTGTATTTTTCAGCAGGATTTCAATGTTTTCCTCTGGGAGGGCATTTTTAAAGTGCTTTATTTTGGAGTTGTTGCTACTAGAAATGGAGTTATCTCTTCCATAATGTCTTCCAATTAGTCACTGTAGGTGCATGTGGAGGATATTGATCTTGTATGTTAATTTCATATCCTGCTCTCTTGGTAAATTTCTTTATTGTTTGAGTTAGTTCTATAATCAATCCTCTTGGGTTTTCCAAGTATTCAATTATATCCTACACAAATAAAAACAATTTCCTGTTTCCTTTCCCAATTCTTGGGCCTCTAATTGTTTTTCATTCAACATGATTTGTAAGAGCGCTGGATAGAGTAGCCATCTTTGTCTTGTCCCTGATCTTAGAAGAAATGTCTATACCTTCCCCATTTCAAAATTTTTCAACCTTAGGATGGAAGTAGACATGTTTTATATATTCTCTTTAATTGTAACTTGCATTGAATCTAAAAAAATGGGGGTTTTCTTTTATTTAGCTCCCCGAAAAGCGTCCCACGTTTCAGCAACTCTTATCGTCCATCGAACCACTTCGGGAAAAAGACAAACCTTGAAGAAAAAACTTAGGAGTGATTATAAGAATTAATATCAATGTCGGTCAACGTTTTCATTCTTTATAAGGAAAGTAGCAAGGCACAATGTAATTCAGCTAGTTCTTAATAGTGTTGTGTGTGCTGTGTTTCTGTTATAGTATCTCGAAATGAACAAGGTAGGAAATAAAAATTTCCTTGAAATTTAGGTCAGACTAGTAATTCAGGTTATGCTGCTCTTAATATAACATGGTCCAACCTATAGCAGAAGAATATTTTCAGATTGCAACAGAGAGATGGTGTGTAGGATGTGTAAAGGTAGAACAGAATTGAAAAACTGTTGGACATTCGTTCTTTTCTTTCTATTGTCATTATCATAATAATTAAATATATACTAAGTACGTAAATGTGGACAGATGTCTTCATATTTTAATGGTCTCAAATTTTATCATTCATGCTAATCAAATGGAGAGTTTATTAAAACAGAGTCATAAGAACAACCCCAGAGATCCTGAAAGAGATAGTCAGAGTGAAGTCTGTAATTTGTATTCCTTTTTTTTCATTTCTCTTTTCTTTCTCTTTGGTAGTGGGTTTAAACCCAGGGCTATTCTATCTCCAAGATACACCCCTAGCCCTATTTTACTTTTTGTTTGGAAACAAGGTCTCGCTAAGTTGTAGAGAGCCTCGCTAAGTTGCTGAGGCTGGCTATGAACCTGTGATCTTTGGTCGTTCTTATCTCTGAAGCTTGGAAGTTAATTAGTATTTGTTGCCCCTCAGGAAATTACGTTTTTTCTACCGAGGCCTCTTCCCTACCTGCCTATTTCCTTTTTACTTCCTCACAAGTACTAGGATAACAGGTGTGTGCCACCACAGTACACTTCTCTTTTCTCTTTTTCATGAGTGCATTGTGATTATATATTTTTATTTATTTACATACATACATATTTGCAGACATATGTACATATGTAATTTAGTCAATTTCCTTCCCCAGTACCTCCACTTCCCCTTCTTGTCTTTTTACAAACTCCCAGACGTTGCCAATGCACGCATTTCAAACTACCCTAGGGCACCTTGTTATGTGTTGGGGCATTATTCCATGGTCCATAATCCAATCCAAATGGCATAGCTTTCATCTTATACCCAGATTCAAATAAGGACTGTTTATGTATGTATGCAAATATGAAACTAAGTTATATAATATTATTTAATATTATATTAACTATATTTCATATAGGGAAAATTTTAAAAGATGCTAAAGTACAATTTGATGCCTTTTCCCTTAACCTCAGACTTAACCATTATCATAACTTGATGAGATCATTATCTGTTTTTTTCTAAAATTAAAGATATTGTTGCTTTCTAACAATTTTTAGTCCTTGACTTTGGGACTCTGGCCCATTTAAAAGCTGAAATTTCTATTTTGACCTTGTATCTTAACAAAAAGATACAGAGGTACTATTTTAACTTCTCATGGCTATTATAAAAGGTATGTCAGCTTTCAAATGTCACGAGAAATGTCCTCCTTCATAGCTTGTGGCTGAGCCCCTGAGTATTTATCTCTTTAGAAATACTTTAGAAATGTGTCATTGTCTTTTCCATAATAACAAGAAGGGAGATAGGTTATATGGATAACACTGTTGCAATGAAAAGACACCCCCCCAATGAAGCCCTACTTCTTTATTTTCAGATATAAGTTAATAATCTCCCTTAAATACATTCCTACCTTTTCGCATCCCGCTAATTCTCACTCACCAGCTAGCTGAAACATTCCTGCTTGCTTAATTTTTATTCACATTTACTTAATGATTTCTTTATTTCAGCAGAGGATTGACACTTTATAATAGTGTTCTGTTTTTTAACAGAGGCACATAAATATCAATGTAAAATGAAAAGTAACTTTTGAAATAATCACTCTGAGCCAAGTGTGGTAGTGTACACCTGTCATCCCACGATTTGGGAGGCCGACACAGGGAGAGCACAGGCTTGAGGCCAGCCTCGGAAATTTAGCAAGCCCCTCAAGCAACTTAGTGAGACACTGTTTCAAAATAAAAAGAAATTTTAAAAGGGAGGAGGATGTAGCTCAGAGGTGGAATGCCCCTGGGTTACATCCCCGGTACCTAAATAATAATAGTAATCATTATGACATGTATACATTAATTAATTGTAAATAAAAATAATAAATGATTAATAAATAATAAATATTAATTAATTTAGTATTAACTCTGTGTCAGTTTCTTTCTTACTCAAGGGAAAAGCAGAAACAAGTGATACAACTCTTCCTTCTCTGTGAGCCCATAGTGAGTGGGGGGCACCAGCCTTTCATGCTCTCTCTTGGATTTTGTCCAGCAAGAACTTGTACCCACAGACTGTCAACCTTTCTGGTCTCCCTCTTGAAGGTCATTTTCAAGTAATCTGCTTTATGATAGAAGTAATACATGCTTGTTGTAAAATTTCAAAGAATACAGAATTGTTTATTACTATGAAAAGAGGCCAAAGCCCTGCTTAGAAGCCTGGCTTCCAGAATTAAGTCAAGCAAGAATTTAAAGTACCACTAGATAAAAGCAGTCTAGTGATTCCAGGAGGAGACAAGAGAAAGAAACATATATCATGATTTATAAAATATTCTAATACTGTTCTTTGTGGTGCTAGGCAGCATTCATTGTTATAATATTACACAACAGTCTGCCTATATTCTCTGGGGAGTGAAGAAAAAGGCAGGCTGGAATAAGAAACTTTCCCGAAGGGTGAGCTGAGGAGCAACTGCAGATAAAAACAATAGGTGAAATCCAGAAGGCTTGCTGAGCTATTTTTTGATCTACCAAAAGTCAAACTCAAAGTCAAAAGAGTCTAGCCAAATTCATATCACATCTACTTAGTTAAGAGAAAAATTACAACATAGTAGATTGAGAAAAATTGAGAAAGTTGAGTTTCTCAATTTTTTTTCTTTTTTTTAAATTTTTATTGGTGCATTATTTTCATACATCATATTGGGGTAAAAAACTTGTGTGTACATCATTTACACATCACTGATTTAACCCCTACCCAATTCCCACCCCATTCCCTCCCTGTCCCTCCTTCCCTTGCTTGGCTTAGTGGTTGACTTCGATATGTTTAAGTGCATTGTGTGTTTTAGAGATTTTTCCTCTTTCCCCTCCTTTCTCCTCCTTTAGGTTGCCTTGTTTGCTCCTCTATAGGATTTCCTCTTTCAAGAGTTCCTCCTATGACCCATTTCTCCCTAACTCTCACATACTAGGGAAAGCATCTGTTTTCTTATTTTTTGTGACTGACTAATCTCACTTAGCATAATGTCCTCCAGTTCCATCCATTTCCCTGAAAATAATGTAATTGAGTTTTTTTTTTTAATGGCTGAGTAAAATTCCGGGAAGATGGCGACGGAGTTTCTCAATTTTGATTCTGACTTGGGAGTAGGTGTATAAGGAGGAGACATTGGACCGAAGGCATCATCTTTACCTACATGGGTAAGGTATGGTTTTTAAACAAAGGAAAATAACTCATTGAGCGACACCAGGAAAGAAGAGGGTTAACATCTACTTTTTCTGCCTTGATTACTTCTCCTGTCAACCACATCCCATAAGAAATAAATTCCCAGGAAGACAACATTTAGTGAATGGCTTCAGATTCCATAACGTAATGCTGCTCTTGGATCTCTGGGCTCCACAATGCTCTTTTACATAAACATGGCTTCCTTAGAGTCCAGAGGTCAGGAAAGGTTGTCCATAAAAGGCTTTATAGGCTGTACCATCTGTATGTCAGCTCCTCAGCTCTGCTTTGTACCCCCCAAAGCAGCCCTAGACAATATGAAAATGAATGGATATGCCGGGCATGGTGGCGCATGGTGGTGCATGCATGCCTGGAATCCCAGTGCTTGGATGGATGAGACAGGAGGATCAAAGGTTCAAGACCTGCCTCAGTGACTTAGTGAGACTCTCAGCAACCTAGTGAGGTCTGTTTCAAAACAAAAAAGTAAAAAGGGCTGGAGGTGAAGCTCAGAGGTGCAATGCCCAGAGTTCAATCGCAAGTAACCCCCTCACTGCGTACACACACACACACACACACACTATGAATAAGTATAACTAGATTCCAATAAAACATTATTTGTGAGCCGGGCGTGTTGGCACATGGTTGTAATCCAAGCATTTGTGAGGCTGAGACAGGAGGATCATGGTTCGTGGCCAGCCTCAGCTACTTAGTGAGGCCCTCCGCAACTTAGTGAGACCCTGTTTTAAAATAAAGAATAAAAAATAGGGCAGGGGGTGTAGCTCAGAGGTTGAATTCCCTGAGTTCCATCCCCACACTCATAAAATAAAAGCATTATTTGTGGACGTTGAAGTTTGAATTTCACTCATATTTGCATGTTGATGAAATATATTCTCTACTCTTTTGCTAATCATTTAAAAATACAAAATCACTGTTCACTCAGGCCATAGAAAAGCAGGTGATGAGCAAGATTTGACCTGAGGCTCACAGTTTGCCAATTTTCATCCAATGCCCAGGTCAGGACCCACTTTGTAGAATCTCCATCCTTTCAAAGGGTATTGTTCCACAGAAGAAAGACCACAATCTTCATTTGGTGGGCAGAGTGAGGACTGTGCTGGTGAAAACTCCAAAATTAAGTTAGAGAAATGAGCAGACTTCTCCAAGTTCTGTGTCACAACTCGACATTGGGTCATGTGTCCTGGTACCTTTTCTATGGCTGGAGAGGCTCTTTGTGAAGGTGTTTTGAAGGTGATGAAATTGGTTACTTTAGGGTTACTTTCATACTGTGTTGAACCAAGACAGGGATGGGGGACATCATAAAGTGAACTTGGCAATTAATTACCAGGGATGCTCAGGTAACAACTAAATTGGCAGAAGAGTTTCATGGTGTACTGGAGAAGATAGGACATAGGCAAGACGGAAGAAGAGTGCCAATGATAGGGGTGTGTTAATAAGGAGATGTTGTAAGCTGGGCATGATTGTGCACACTGGTAATCCCAGCATTTGGGAGGCTGAGACAAGAGGAGATATTGTATGTTTCCACGATGGTGAGGCAGATAAGAAAGCTTGACTGGAGGGGCCTGGATATCACACAAAGACAAAGAATTCTATTTTTTCTACCTGAATATCAGATAATGAAAAGATCTTGAAGAGCTTTAAATGACCCAGCCTGATTTAGTTTTGTTGAGGCTATTTTATAAGAGATTTTGAAAGTCATTCACTCCTGACTTGACTAATGAATCCACCAATACTGTTATTACATCAATTTTCCAAAGTTCCAAGTTACTCTAACATTATGCTAGTCACTATATAGTATGACTTAATGGCTAGACTTGATATGTTAATCTATTTAATCTAGTTTTATTCAACCTTCGGGGATGTAGTAGGTGCTGCATTCAGAACTTGTCTAGGTACTCTGAGAAAACAAAGGCAGCATGATGTCTAGTTCAATCTAAACACACTGTGTGTGTGTGTGTGTGTGTGTGTGTGTGTGTGTGTGTGTGTGTGTGTTTGGTGGGGGCGGTGCTTAGTATTGAATCCAGGGGCATTCTACCTCTAAACCATACCCCAGCCCTATTTTATTTTTTTTTTATTTTGAAACAAGGTCTTGCTAAGTTCCTGAGGGACCTAGGTAAATTGTACTTGGGAATTCAAGGGTCCCAGACAGTAAGATGACAATTTGGTCCATGAAATTGAAAAGCAGACAGAATAAGCTGGGCGTGGTGGTGCACGCTTGTAATCTCAGCGCTTGGGAGGCTGAGACAGGAGGATTGCACGGGTTCGAAGCCAGCCTCAGCTACTTAGTGAGGCTCTCAGTAACTTAGTGAGACCCTGTTTCCAAATAAAATAGAAAATAGGTCTGGGAGTATAGCCCAGAGGTAGAAAGCCTCTGGGTTCCTCCCCCAGTACCACCAAAAAAAAAAAAAAAGAAAAGAAAAAAGAAAAAAAAAAGCAGACAGAATAGACAGAAGCCCTATTACATAATTACACGTAAGACCACAGAAATGTATAAGTCTAATAAGTATTTATTGAATATCTGCTTTGTGCTCAGCATGACTCAGATACTATGGGCAAATACAAAAGTTACAAGAAATTAGGTATTCATTTCAGAGGGTGAATGTTCGGTTGGAATTTCCACTCACTACACAGAGAATAATGAAAGTAAATTTCTATCAGGCATGCTTTTGGGGATCATGGAGGCCCTTGTGCTAGTTCTGTGTTGTCAACGAATTACTGATAAAGTAGGTTGGGAATGAAAAGGAAATGTCTTCTACCTGTTCCCTGGGTTCTCTTTCTTCTTAAACCTGCCACCTTGAAGAAGGCATGGTCCGTTTCAAACATCACTGTGGAGAAATTGCTATAGTACTTGAATTAAAGTTGATATAAAGAAAGCATGGCATCTTTCATCCTTGGATTAAAATGAACAGTTTATCATTTGCAATCCCTGTAGCCCAATTCACAAGCACAGATCCATACAAGGCCCAATAGTCTCCCCCATGATATATTCATTTTTCCCAACTCCAGTTATTCAACTGACATTTCTATTCCCATTATCCTTGAATAGTCTGTGAAGCCAAAGGCATAATTTTCTATTTTACTCTATTATACGCCTCCCTATTAGGAAACAGAATAGAAGTCAAGTCCTGAGACGGAGATAAACACTGAAAGCAATGTCAATAAAGATGCCCATCCTCAGTCATATTCTCTTTGGCAATTTTTTTCTAAATAGAGCCACAGTTTTGATATTTAATGACACTTCTATAATCTCATACTTTCTATACTATGCAATTAATATGCACATACAATAAAATCACCCAAGGAGGAAAGAGACAGATTTTTTTAAAATGAAGTCTGAACATCATCACTGTTTTGGAATCCTGGATTATTTTCTCCCTTCCCAATGTCCACAGAACTGTAAGGATTTTCTTCTGTTTTTGTTTCATTTTTCCTGTTAAATGAAACAAGTCATCTTAATATACTGATGTTAGACAAACTTTTCATTGACCAGACTGATGAAGATCAAAAAGTTTGATGGTACCATGCATTAAGAATGCTGAATTGGGGACAACAGGAGCTTTCCAAAATCGGTGATACAAGTACACATTGATTCAACTTCTATTTAAGGAAATTTGGCAATATTTATCAAAATTAGAAGGTATATTGGCTTTTGCCCAGCTTTTTCACTTAGGATTTAACTTCCAGCTATAATTGGCACACACAGGAAAGTGCCTGCATTAAGTCACTGCATCTTTTTTTTATAGACACAAGCATTGGAAACAACATACAAGTCTATCAATAGAGAACTGATGAACAAAATTATGATTTATGCATAAAATGTGAAACCATATTGCCAGAAAAAATGAAAGCTCTTTGTATGACTACTATGGAAACATCTCTAAAACATACTAAGTGGGAAATAAAAATATGGAGAACATTGTACATAGATTGCATATGTTAAAAGGGCATATAGCTATGTATTGCCAAGAAACGGATAATTTTCCTTAGCTTTATCAAGGAATCATAGGGAAAAAGGATGACAGAAAGACTCTTTTGTATCCTTCTTTATATTTAAAAATTTTTAACTATATGCAATGTATTCAATGTCCCCCTCTCATTTAAATAAACCTATCTTTGAGAACTAAAAATCTTTATAGTGAGAATATTTGAGCAAAATAGACAAAATAATTGTAGTGATTCAGACAAGAATATTTTTGAACAACCCGAAATATGCATAGTTTTGTGTAGGTACTATAAATATCATTAATCAATTGTATAAGCCCTTTAAATCAAAGTTGTTTATCAGTGTCAGGGGGTAAAATCAAGTGGCAAGGCAAGACTAGAAATTTGATCCCTAATGATTTAAATTCTCAGTGAACTTTAATCTACAATTCAAGAGAAAACTAAAGGGTACTTGGCCACAAACCAAGATGATACAGAGTTTGAGCTACCCAGGGAGGAATGAAGGTGATTAAGGGGTGAAACTTGGAGGTAGAATGCCTCTGCATTCAATCCCCAGTATATAAAAAAAGGGAATTAATTGGAAGAAAATTTTAGAGCTTGCCCTTGAAAGACTTTATAGTTAAGCCCATCACCAATTCAGTCTCTGGGGTTGCTTCTAGGCTAAGAAGAACTCCACAGTTGAGGATGATCCCCTGAGCCCACGAACCCAGCTAATTATGCAGTATCTCTTGGCAGCAGGAAAATGATGCTGTGGTTGGGATGGAGCATGCTCATAAACTCCAAGCTAGATATCTACTGTATGGGCTTACGAGCAAGATGAAGTGCTGGTGCCGGGCATGGTGGCGCATGCTTTTACTCTCAGCATTTGGGAGGCAGAGACGGGAGGATCGCGGTTTGTGGACAGCCTCAGCTACTTAGCGAGGCCCTTCGCAACACAGTAAGACCCTGTTTCAAAAATAAAAGGACTAAAAATAGGGCTTGGGATGTAACTCGGAGGTAAAATGTCCCTGGCTTCCATCCCCAGTACCAGGGGAATAAAAACATGAAGTGCCGGTGCTGGTGGCATCTGACAATTCTCTAGGGGACGCACAAATATATAGGGGCAAAACTGTCCTACTAACTTGCCTGCCACTGACTGTAAATTTTCCAATTACTGTTTCTTAGATCCTTCTGTTTTAAGATAGGTAAGTCTAGAAAAGGATACTTACTTCTTTCGATTTCTGATCCCAGTGTACATCAGGATGACAAAGCCAATCACTACCAGTCCCATTACAACTCCAAAAGCAATCAGCCATACGGTGACAGGCTGCTGGGAAGGAGGACCAAGTGTTGGGAGAATCCCCAGAAACTCCAGGCTGTTGTCATCTAGGCGGAAAATATCATTGATACGGCCCCGGGACATCCTGTTCACAAAAGCAAAACAATAAAGAATAAACTAAAATTGTGTGTATTTATTCCTTATGTCATTGTTCCCCAAAGGATTCGGTAAGACTCGTCCTAAGAATGTACACGCAAAATAACAATGAAATCCAAGTAGATACTCAGGTCCTATGGGAGTTTAGACTATTTGACAATGATGCACCTTTCATGCCTTGCAACGTAAATCAGGTTTATCAACAGCTTCATTGAAAAATGGAGCTGCAAATGTGGAAATGCGCAAATAGTTGGTATTGGTCATTTGTGACAACTGTGGATTTTTTTTCTTTTTTCTTTTGTTTGTTTCTGTTACTGGAGATCGAATCATCGCCATTCCACCTCTCAGCTACAAACCCCACCATTTTATTTTAATTTTATAATTAATTAATTTTTATGGCACTGGGGGATTGGAACCAGGGGAAATTCCACCTCCAAGCTACACCCCAGCCCTACCTATTTTATTTTTTATATTGAAACAGGGTCTCACTAAGTTGCTGAGAGCCTCGCTAAGTTGCGAAGGCTGGTCTCAAACCTGTGATCCTCCTGCCTCATCTCCCAAATACTGGGGTTACGTGTGTGCACCACCATGCCATAACCACTGTGATTTAAAGGCAAAGTTGCAGTATTTGGCAAGGATTTCCATTTGTCAGAATATATCCGCAATGACTTTACAACAAATCATGGAAAAGGATAATTGGATATTTCGTTTCTACAAATGAATCATATCCCATACCCGAGTCTCTCTAGTGGAATTTTCCAAATAAAAGGTGTTGGCATTGGAAGAAACTTTGGAAAGCAACACAGGACAGGGGCCTTTGCCGGTTTTTCTAGTGCTAGAATGGGAAATGGCTAAATTTTCTGGAGGAAAAAAGATGGAGATCATTTAAAACAAAAAATAGTCGAATGGACAACATTCTGGATCAAAGACTAAAGTATCTGTCATTGAATTCTCCTATTCCTGGGTAGAGTTGAGGCAAGGAAGTCCATCGGAGAGGGGAAGAAGTCAAAGCAGAGGTAACCATGTAACCCCCAGCAACATCAGGGGTTTGTATCTCCAGTCATTATGGAAACAGAAAGTTTGAGGTCCCCTGTAGATTACAGCTGAGTATCCAGGAAGGCTAGGCTCTTTCATGAAAATCTCAGCCAGCGCTTCTACTGTTTTCTGAAGATCCAAGTCTTCTGGAGGCAGTGAGTGAATTTCTTGGTATGGTCGGGTCATGCACCGTAACCCAGCCAGATCTTCTAGGCACATCCTGCCCAACGAGTCTTATGTCTGCATTCAAAGTCCAGCAGAAAACCAGGGATGGTGGCGTATGCCTATAATGCCAGCACCTGGGAGGCTGAGACAGGAGGATCCCAGGTTCAAGAACAGCCTCAACAATTTAGCAAGACCCTCAGCAACTTAGGGAGACTCTATTTCAAAATAAAAAGGCCTGGAAGGTGTAGCTTGGAGGTAGAATGCCCCTAGGTTTCAAATAAGAAAGAAAGAAGAGAGAGGAAGAGGGGGAGGGGGGGGAAAGAGAGAGAGGGGAGAGAGAGAGAGAGAGAGAGAGAGAGAGAGAGAGAGAGAGAGAGAGAGAGAGAGAGAGAGAGAGGATTTCCTGATGCAGCTCAAGGGGGCCACCTAGTGAGCTGCCCAGTAGCAGTGGGTATATTAATAAGCCTTTTAACAAATGCCGAGAGGAGGTACCTTACAAGTTCTATCCATTCTCTGTTTCTGCTCTCTTGTTGGAAAGAGCTGAGGCAAACTAGACAAAGTATTTCTTCAGAACCTTCACTGCCCATAGCACGGCCCTCTCTTAGCATGGAGGACAGCCAGTGTCTGAGGAAGCCTACACTCGCCTACCTTGTTTCATGCTTTGGGCAGTTAAATGACTCTCCCACCAATGCCCCTACAGCAACAGATGGCAATCCCTGTCCCTGTCCCTGTCCCTGTCCCTACTGCACTGTATTTTCCATGCATGCTAGTAGACTTCCTTCAGCCAGCACCTACTTCCCTTTGCCTGAGAGCATTGTCAGACCATAAGAGCTGCCCTGCCTGCAGGCCAGAATGGCTGGGGAATTCATGTCACCTGGAAGCAGTTCCCAGCCAATGACTGACAAGAGGTGATGAATAGATGGTCCAGCTCCCTCAACTCTGATGGGACAATTCAGATGCACAGCTTCACATCTCCCAGAGTTGCCACCAGGACTGAGCTCGAGCTGCCAACAGTGGTAAGGTACCCGATAGTCCATCATCTATTGTCTCTCCTCCCTTCTGTTTCCTGTCCATATTTTCCTATTGCTCCCTGTTGGGACTGCCTTCCAAATAAACTACTTATAGTTCAATCGTTGTCTAAGGGCTTCCATCTGGAGGCAACCAAATAAGATAATTATTTTGCTATTGGATTATTTTTTCAACATTCCAATCATTTTATTACAATTTTCACACATATTATTTGTACAAAACAATGCGCTTCCTTGTGGCCTTTTCGTACATGCATATAACATACTTTGATGGTATCAACTCTCCCTCTTACCCTTTCGGCTATTGGACTCTTTTGGAATAAAAACCCAAGTTTGGAGAATGTGGTAAAACATGGAAATGGCTCAGAAAAATGCCTGGCACACAGAAATGGCACACAAAACATTCGCTATTATTTTTGCATTTGTGAGTCCCTTCGCCCTCATATGATTTGTTGAAAAGTTAAAGGTTACCTGATAGCCGCTTCCACTTCACTTCTAGGAATGATGTCAGACACATTGTTAGGTGCAGTGACGAAGAAGTTGAAGGAGATCCTTGGTTTCAAATCACTCACTATTACGTCCTCTGCCCTGTGGAGAAACCAATAGATAAATCTTTTCTTGTGGCATAGAGGACACAGTAAAAAGAACGAAGACTTCCCCCGGGGAAAGTGCAAACAATGGGGGAATGTAATTGTGTAGAAAACCTCGATACTGTCCAAAGCACACAAAATCAGCTATGCAAACATTGTAATGGCAAGTTCAGGCACTGTTTCTTCTGCTGCCATATAAAACCCATAGTTGTTGATTTTTTTCAGTGATGGAAACATTTTCAAGGGAAAGAACTAAGAGAAACAGCAAAGAATCATCAGTAATCCTACATGGAGAGGAATAACATGGGAAGCAGAGATGGCTCAGTACCACAGACAAAGGTGGTGTGTTTACCGTAACCCAGCCTCACCAGGCCAAAAAAGAAAAAAAAATGCAATGCATCCATGGCTAAAGATCATGCGCTCTCATAGCTGCCAGACTCATTCTAGTAATAAAAACACTAAGGTACATAATGGAACTATACCCTTTGAATGACCACTCGTCTCTCTCAAAATAAAACGACAGTGTCTGAGTCGGCAACTAGAGACTGCCCTCAGATGAACCGCTCCCTCCCAGTTTGCTGCTGTCTCTGCGGCCTAGTCTGTCTGCCCAAATATTACCAAGGTCTTTTCTAACCATTTTGGGTAAAACTGAACTCCACCACACACACGCATGCACGCACACACGCATGCATGCACACACACACTCTCCAGACTCTTTTCTCTTTTGTCCCTGACATTTATCATATATTTCTATATATATGGTAAGAATATATATATATATTTCATATATATAGTAGAATATACATATGAAATATATATTCATATATATTGGTATTTCTTTCTTTTTTTGGTGGTACTGGGGTTCCTGGAAGGCCTTCTACCTCCGGGCTACACTCCCAGACCTATTTTTTTTAACTTTTTTTTATGTGGAAACAGGATCTCTTAAGCCAGCGAGGCTGGCTCCGAACCAGCGCAATCCTCCTCCTGTCTCTGCCTCCCAAGCGCGGGGATTACAAGCGTGCACCACCACGTCCGGCTATATTGGTATTTCTTACCATATAATTTTACTATATATTTCATATGTATAGTAGAATTACAACACACACACACACACATACATACACACAACAGAATATTTGTTCGATGAAAGCAGAATTTTTTTTCTTTCTGCTTTAAAGGAGGATTGGGAGCATTGGGGGAAGAGAGAGACCTGTTTAATCAGAACAATGTTCTTGCCATCTGCAAGTCAAATACACCACAATTTTCCCTAAATGGAATGACCCAAATTCCGAGACGCCTAAGAAGTTTAAAAATTATTAAGTTTTTCTTCATTTCACTGGAAGAAATTTAAGCCAGCTATCTCCTTTGACTCAAGAGTAAAAGAATTGCTGGCTGGAGAACCCGAGAAGCTGAGAACCCGAGAAGCTGGTACATACACTCACCTAAAGGGAATCGTCTGGTTTTTGACTTTTGAAAAATACTCTCTCATGGCATATGCGATAGATGACTGGAACAGATACATTTCGTTGTCATTCCATTCGTACTGCAATTCAGAAGAAAGGCACTGCTCAGTAGCGATCAGAGAACATGTGTATTTCTTTATTCTATGTTTTTTGATATTGGGGGTTGAACCTAAAGTTGTTCTACTTACAAGTGACACTCACAGCCCTGTGAGCCTCCCATTTCAGCCTCCCAAGTACTGGATCACAGGCATAAGTCACTGTGCCTGCCTTACAGGACATATATAAAATTTGACACTCCTCGAGTTGTTAATGTTTCAAAGTGTCTTGCTATTTCGCAAGTCAATGGCCTCCAGGGTAAGCATGCAGCAGCAGCAGCAGCAGCAGCACAGGAGGGGCTGGTTAAAGAACTGACTGCTGGGCCCCACCCACCGAGGTTCTGATTCAGAAAGTCTGGAGTAACACAATTTGCCTCTCGAATCAGCTCCCTGGTGACCATGCTTTAGAAACCTTTGGGCTCACCGGTCCTTCCATTTAATTTGATCTAAACTGAAATACGCATCCTTTTTACAGGTTTAAAGTTGGGAGTCAACCCAAAGTTGTGGGTTGGCTTAAAATGTCTGTACTTAGGAGACAAATAAACACAGATTTTCCTATTTTTATATTAAATTCTCAGCTATGCATAAGTATAAAAGAAAACAAGGAAACCTGAGATTCAAAGAAAAAGCAAATATGTTGTAGACAGCAAGGCAATCTATTTGTTCTTTTTTTCTAGTTCAGAAAAAATGGCTTGCAAACAACAACTTATAAACTTTTTTTGTGGTACTGGGGCTGGAACCCAGGGGCACTCTACCTCCAAGCTACATCCCCAGCCGTATTTTTTATTCATTATTTTGAAACAGGGTCTCACTGAGTTGCAAAGGGTCTCACTAAGTAGCTGAGGCTGGCCGCGAACTACAATCTCAGCCTCCCAAATGTTGGGATTTTAAGTGTGCGCCACTAGGCTCTGTTAGACTTTTTCTTTTTTTTTTAAATGGGGGGAGCATTCACTCTTTCCTCCAGTAGGTGGCAGCAGAGATAAATAAATGGCACAAGATTTGTTTACTCCTTTACCTTCCAGACAAAATATATACAATATATTGTATGCAATATACATGTATATATATATATATATATATATATATATATATATATATATATACATATACATATATATGCGTGTATGTGTATAATTTTGCAAAAAGTATGTTATATTCACCTCATCTAGGTTTCACCCAGGTATGGGGAGGAAGGAGTTTCTTTAATAGTAATAATACTATTACTGATATTATTACTAATAGCATCCTGGTTACTACTTTCATATTTAAAGTATTTTTAAAGGATGAGTGCTAACAATGATCTCTTAGGTCCAGTTGACAATTGCCATACAATAGTTTGAAGTAGGCAGATGTTCTGAACCCGCTGGATACACGCACCAACTTCACAGTTCTGGTATCATCAAAGCAGACCGCTGCTTAGTGAACTGGCCTTAGAACCCTTGGAAACACCATGAAACCCTCTGAACACCATTTATCACTCCTTTGCTGCCTCAATAAGAACATGAGCACAAATTTCAAGACAAAAATACAAATGCAATTGAAAAGGATCCTGATCTGTCAGGAGGATTAAAATTTATTAGGCAAAAATAAGCTAATGAAAATATGACAAAGATAAAACATCACATAGACACTCAATGATCGTTAAGACATAGAAACATGGACTCAGTTTGGAAAGCAATGAACTATTGTCGTTATGACTTTTTAAATTTTTCATTTTTTTCTCCTTGTGCTACTTATAATCTTTCTTTCTTTCTTTCTTTCTTTCTTTCTTTCTTTCTTTCTTTCTTTTCTTTCTTTTCTTTCTTTCTCTCATTTTTGGTTCCAGATGCATTCTACCTCCAGCTACATCCCCAGCCCTAGTTTTTGTTTTTATTTTGAACAGGATCTTGCTAAATTGCCGAGGGCCTCGCTAAGTTGCTAAGGCTGGCCTTGAGCCTGTGATCCTCCAGTTTCAGCCTCCCAAGTACTGAGATTACAGGTGTGCATCACCCCATCTGGCTTGTGTTACTTTTATTTTGATGTCTTACTTTTCTATAGAAAGTATACAAAAAGTATTTTTGAGACTTAGACAATATTGAGCTTCTTTTCTTTGGATCAATACAATGAGATGACAATTTTCAGCAGCCCCTTGGATTGTTTTATTGACTGTCCCAGGTTGACTTCTAAACCTGCAAAGTATTCAGCTTGCCAGTCCTTACCCAGGCCTTTGATCCCCATCTTCCCCAGACTCTCTGTCCTCTCCTCTTTCCCAATCACAGCTATTACTGTACTTCCTCGTACAGAACCACTTAAGGCCAGTGTTCAGCAGAGGCAATCGCTGATTAAGCTAATTCACATAAAGGCATAAGTAATAAGATTTTCTGTAAAATATTTGGTCACCCCAAAATACATCGTGAAGCCAGTGGTTTTCCAACATGACTGTCCTTAGAATCGCCTAGGGAACTTTTAAAACTCTTAATGATCAATTCTTGTTGCCATACCCCAAAGCAATTAAATCGGAGTCTCTAGGAGTGGAGCTCATGTATTAATGTTTTGAAAACATTACAGCTGACTCCAATGTGCAAGTGATTTGGGAAGCAGTGTTCAGAATCAGAGCTTCCCGTTTTTACTGTGGATACAAATTACCTGGGAGAGCTGCTAAGATGCAGATTCTGATTAAGCAGGTCCTGGGCTGGGCCTGAGAATCTGCATTTTTTAATAAGCGTCCAGATTTTAATGCTGTCGGCCCACAAGCCACGCTCTGAATAAAGCCAGGGCATAGATGGTTGACTAAAACAAAACAAACAGAAACCCCTACACACACTGCTTCAAAAATAGACAAGCTCTCAAAATCTAACCATGTCCTCTTCCTTGAATACAGGTAACAACTGATCAGTTAATTGGAAGGATGGGTATTTGCTGTTTAAGGATCTTCAAATTCACCTTCGTAACAACTTCAAGATCATAAGTAATAAGTAGGTATTGCCTACCCAATACGGAATGGGTCTATGAAAAATTTAAAAGCTGAAGGCCAGAACCTGAGACTTAAAGCTTTGAAGAGAACCATGTGGCCTTGCTTCTTTCAGATCACACTGGAAGGGGCTTATTTATTGCATCTTATTGAAGGGACGAGAGCGTGCCAAAAATAATAAATGCGCTGTCCAGAATACTCACTGCTTCATCTCCAAGAGCTGATTTTAGGCTTATCCTCACTTTGATACTTTGGTCAGAATCTAATTAAAGAGAAATCGCAGATGACTGGTTATGGATGACAGACTGATCACACATGTTTCTTCTCTTCCCCTCCCAAGAGCCCATCGATGTGATAGTGAAGGGATTTTTTAAAGGTCTAACCACACTTTTATTTTTTTATTTTTATTTTTGGTGGTCCTGGGATTCCTGGAAACCCTTCTATCTCCAGGCTACACTCCCAGACACCTGTTTTTTATATTTTTATTTGGAAACAGGGTCTCTTAAGCCAGTGTGGCTGGCTTCGAACCTGCGCGATCCTCCTGTCTTCGCCTCCGAAGAACGGGGTTACAAGCCTGCGCCACCACGCCCAGCGAAATGATGGAAGAAGGAGAAATGATGGAAGAAGGAGAACTATTTCTCAGAGGACAGGAAGCTATGACCTGATGTATATATAGAGGAAGTGCAGACGCCCCTCCCCCCCCAAAAAAAGCCAGATAATCCATCCTAGAGAAGCTTGGGATCCAGATACAGTGTAGGTGGAAAGAATATACTGAGCTGAAAACAAGGCGAATGGCCAAAGTCAGCGTGTGGCCAAAGCCACTTGGGGGAACAGTTGATCCTTCTACCCCAAGGGTCCTTGATCAGCCAATCAGCCTGTGCTCTAGCCAAACAAGAGGTAACCCAACAAAGAAAGCCTGGGATCCGGGAAACAGTGGACCCAACACAGGAGCGCAGCAGAGGGATGACTCATTAAGAAAGGTGGTCCAGACTGAGAAGGGAGGATGGCCGACTCTGAGAGAGGAGTCTCTAGGGGAAATTTAACTGATGATAAAAGGAATAAATATTTTGGGATAACTGGGAAAAAAACAAATGTAATGTAAATAGAAAATTACATTTCTATTTGGTACGCAAAAAATTTTGAGTCAAATGGAATATCTGAGACATATAAGTCACAGGAGAAAAGATATGGTTTAAATAATGCTAATTTATGTAGACAACATAACATGTGTGGGGAGGAAGGTGGGGGGAGAGGGCAGGACTCGAAGGAAGTGCTCCAGGAGTGGCCTGCATCTGTTTCTGTCACTCCATACCCCGATATCATGTATAATTACAATGCACAACATTTTAAAACAGCAAAGGATCCACAATAGCCTATTACTTGGGCTCTGCAGGCACGGTGATATGAATCCTGACGACTGATTTACTAAAACTCACGGTGAAGCCTTACTGAGAAAATGAAAGAGCACGTGGGAGTGAAAAGTCTAAGACTGACCTAACAGATAGCAAAATAAATAATTTATAAATAGGAGAGTGATCACCAGCAAGAATAATAGCATTAAAAATGTGATACGTAAGCCGGGCGTGGTGGCGTATGCCTGTAATCCCGCGCTTGGGAGGCGGAGACAGGAGGATCTTGCAGGTTTGAAGCCAGCCGCGCGCGCTGGCTTAGGAGACCCTGTTTCCAAATAAAAATGCAAAAATAGGTCTGGGAGTGTAGCCCGGAGGTAGAAGGGCTTCCAGGAACCCCAGTACCACCAAAAAAAAAAAAAATGTGATACGTATTTCTCTCTCTCTCTCTCTCTCTCTCTCTCTATATATATATATATATATATATATATATATGTATGTGTGTGTGTATAAATAGGTATGAAATTATATATATGTGAATTAATACTCTTAATTACTTCTCTTTGAAGAGCAAGACTCAAGAAGTTTGGTAGATTGCAGACTGTTATAGTGTGTGTGTGTGTGTTACTGGAAATTGAACTAGGTTTATGTTACCTCTGACCTACACTCCCAGTCTGATTATATATATATATATATATATATATATATATATATATATATATATATAAAACAGTGTGTCGCTGAATTGCTGAAGGCATTGCTAAATTGCTGAGACTGTCCTCAAAACCTGTGATCCTCCTATCTCAGCCTCCCGCCTACTAGGATTACAGGCATTCCCCACCAAGCCTGGCTAGACACTTTCATTTTAGACACAAAACTAGTAAACCACTTGAGAAAGTGTCAAGCAGAGTCAGAAGTAGGTTCTACATAGAGGAGATACACTCAAGCTGGCTCACAGCCCCCATAAGGCTAGGGCCAGTGGAGACCCGGGGAAGCAGCCAGGAAGCAATGCCAAGCATATCTACTCAGTATACTCACATGGACTCCAATCGGTATCCCAGCCCACAAAAGAATTCCTGTTCTGCTCTTTCAGCCAGTTAAGCAAGGGATCAAAGTATTCGAGCAGTGGTCGTACATCCATATTCTTTGTTCCTACCACATTTTCCAATGCTAAGGTCCAGGGCTCTGATCTTCCCAGACTCAGCATATTGCTACATGAAAAAAGAGGGGGTTCAGGGCCTTTTAAGGGATGTCATGCATACATGAATTTACACCTATAATCTATAGTTTCTTTTCTTTGACTTGGATACATTGGCTCCTGCAGATTAGAAAATAAGGCATTATTGATGGATGGATTCATCTCTCAATCTCGCTTTCCTTCCAATTACCACAAAAAGAGGTCTGTATTATGACATGAAGGCAGGGGGTGACCAAAGCCAATTCATGGTATAGGTTCCTGCCTGACCATAAATTAAATGTTTGCTTTGTGGAGAAGAAAAAATTTGGGGGGGGGGAGGTAGTACTGGGGATTGAACCCAGGGACATTCTACCTCTGAGTTACACCCCCAGCCTTGTTCATTTTGAACCAGGGTCTCAATAAGTTGCTGAGGCCCTTACTAAATTGTTGAGGCTGGCCTCAAACCTGTAATCCTCCTGTCCCAGCCTCTCTGGTACTAGGATTACAGGTGTGTGGCACCAGGCCCAGCTGTGGATAAGGAAATTTTTGAGGCTCATTTTCTCTTTTTGGATGAAGAAATCTAATTCAAAACCAGGCATGGGAATGAGAAATTTTGTATATCAGGAAAGGTTAAAACATTTTGAGGCATTTCTTACAGCAACTTCTGCCCAGCTTCAAGGGAATTTGAGATGTCACATTTGTACAGGGGGCCTTCATCATTAGCTGCTTGACAAAGGGCTTCTTGAAACTGGAATTGATAAATGGTCCTTGTGTAATATCTATACAAGAGACAAAAAACAACAACAACCAAAACAAAGAACAGTTTCATGTTTAGTTACTGTGGTAGTGTTATAGATTGGGGCATATATTTCAATTTTGGAGTTCAAGTAACCAAAGAAATACCAATAAAACCTCTTTCTTCAGAAAGACTCAATTATGAATTCTACTCTACAGATTTATTATCATTTAGTATTTTCTGTACTAGCTGATAAACAAGGCAGTCATTATTTTCTCAGTTGTTAGGTCGCGTTTATATTGTTTTGCAAATTTAAAGTCCTTTAATATAAATGATGCCGACGAGTCCTCATGGCACATAAGTAATATTATTTTCACCCTATGAATAGAGAAACTGAGGCCCAGATAATTCAAGGTCTGGGATTAATAGGTGACGAAAAAATATTTTTCAGGCTTCAAGTTAAAAATTCTCTTTCAGTACATGGTGAACTCTGCCAATAGCAAGCAGACAAACAAAAACACCTTTTGTTTCTCCCAGTGGTATTACTGATTTCTTAACATTGGAAAGAAAGCTCCCATAAGCTTTATTTAACTTAATAAACCATGTTGGATTAAATTGAATTGAAGTTGATATTCAGTATTGAGCTTGCGGTGAGGGTGGACATAAAATTATTATAATGATCACCTCCTTTAAGCCCTATTAATTTGTCATTAGCACAGCTTCCCACAAACCTTACAAGCTAAACAGAAGCAAGCTGTCATTTACCGGATGAATGAGTAGTCATTAGAAACATGGAACAGAGACACAGGGTCACAGTATGTTTCGTCATGAGGCAAAGGTTCCACCACCCCAACTATCTCTCGCCTTTGGGAAGAAAAAAAAAAAGAAGAAGAAAAAGGAATTAGGTGTAGGTCAACCATCATGAAAATGTAGAATTGGGCACAATCAATGCAGTTTCATCAGATAATAGGTTTATAGTGGAATTGGTTATCAGACAAAATAATAACAGTGTAAAAAGGAGAAAGGAAAGAACCTTTTGTGGTTACCTCTTCTTGATTTAATTCAACCAAAATGTACCATTGGAAAAGTAGTATCTTTGAAACACTAATATAATACAGTTTATAAAGTGTGTTGCATGACCCAAGACATACATTGAAAGCCCTAGTAAAACTTCTCAGACCCCACACTTTCTGTGCTTCTGGCAGCTATAATTTTGTCATATTGAAATCTTATTAAACCGGATGTGATGGTGCACGCTTGTCATCCCAGTACTTGAGAGGCTGAGACAGAAGGATCGCAGGTTTGCAACTAGCTTCAGCTACTTAGTGAAGCCCTCTGCAACTTAGTGAGACCCTGTTTAAAAATAAAGAATAAAAAATAAGGCTGGGGTACTATGCCTAGAGGTAGTATGCTCCTGGGTCCAATCCTCAGTAAGGCAAAGAAGAAGAAGAAGAAGAAGAAGAAGGAGGAGGAGGAGGAGGAGGAGGAGGAGGAGGAGAAGGAGGAGGAGGAGGAGGAGGAGGAGGAGGAGGAGGAGGAGGAGGAGGAGGAGGAAATCTTACTTGTTTGTCAAGACCAGCTCAAATGTCCTCTCCTCTTTAAAGATTTCCCCCATATCACCCACTCCACGTTCCAGCACACTTAACCCCTTAACCTCCTTTAGCCTTCTTTAGCCATATCTCCTTTGCCATTTCTCTCTCCATGGTGTGGGTATTCACATATGACTTCTTTCCCTGGAGACCTGAGGCCATGTCTTAGTTATCTTTATAGTTTCAGTGCCAGACATGGAAAAACTTAATTTCTCCTTGTTGATTGACTAAAGGAACAATTGATACATTACTTGAAAGCTCTGATTTCATGCACCTTTTTTAAAAAATAAGGGAGATAAAATAGTTTAGCTAAAAATAGATAAACCATATTTGAGGCATTGTTTAAAATGAATACATTTAGCTGAGAATGGTGGTGTAGACCTGCAAACCCAGCTGAGAGGATGAGACAGAAGAATTGCAGGCTCCTGGGAATGGTGGTGTAGACCTGCAAACCCAGCTGGGAATGATAGTGTAGAACTGCAACCCAGCTTAGAAGGCTGAGACAGGA
Organism: Muscardinus avellanarius; assembly: GCF_963383645.1. NCBI lineage: Eukaryota > Metazoa > Chordata > Mammalia > Rodentia > Gliridae > Muscardinus > Muscardinus avellanarius. The sequence goes on from NC_137792.1 coordinate 9,276,045, forward strand.
GCATTGCAGGTTCCAGGACAACCTCAGCAACTTAGCAAAACCCTTAGTGAGACTTTGGTTCAAAATTAAAAATAAATAGGGTTGGGGGTATAGCTCAGGTGCAGAATGTCCCTGGGTTCCATTCCCAGTAGAGAAAAAAAGGAATACAATTATGCTTATGGGATCATTGTAGGCAGCTTCGGAACACCCAAACTCTAGAAATGCAGTTATTACAGATGTTGTCTCTTTCTTCCAAGTAAGATTTATATTAATACAAAAATCTTGAAGGGAGAATGGTTTTAATTTAAACTCAAGGATGAGAGAATGAATGCTATATGTGAGAGCTTCACCTTGGAAAGAAACAAATAGGAAAAACAAAGAAAAAATAATTGACATGCTCTGACTAACAGACGATGGAGACACCACCCCTATCTTTCTCTACTTGTTTCATCCAAACATTATTCCATGCCAGACACAGTGCAGGTTGCTTGGGATTCAGTGATTAGTAACACTGCGTTTCACCTATTGAAATGGATCACTGGCCAGGCATGGTGGCAAAGGCCTGTAATCCTGGTACTTCAGAGGCGGAGACAGGAGGACCACAAGTATTAGGCCAGCCTCGGCAACTTCAAGACACTCTCGGCACCTTAACGGCAAGACCTTGTTTCCAAATAAAAATAAAAATGTAGGTCGGGGGTGTGTCTTGGAGGTAGAATAATCCTGGGTTCAGTCCCAAGTACAGAGAGAGAGAGAGAGAGAGAGAGAGAGAGAGAGAGAGAGAGAGAGGGGTATGTGAAGGGAGGGAAGGAAGAAAGGAAGGAAGGGAGGAAGGAAGGAAGGAATAGTAAAGAAAGAAAGAGAAATGAATCACTGGCTGCTTCCTAAATGTGCCAGGTTTTCTCTAGTTTGAAATCTGCTTTCGTGTACACACACACACACACACACACACACACCCCTCCCACACATTTCTCATGACTCAATTTGCATGCATCTCTCCACTTGACCCACACGTTGGCATTTGGATCTCCCCTTAGACACCCAAGGACCCCTGTACCCTGCCTTCACAACATCACACATTGCACTGGTTTCATCTTGCACATTCTACCATAAACTAAAAGTTGTGGGGGTCATGGACCACGCCTGAAATGATTAGTAGTGGATCCCCAGTGCTTTTCCCAAAATGTGAGGTCACTCTTTTTATTTAAAAGAATATATAAGGGATATACAAAGGATACATAAGGAATACATAAAGGGTAAAATGAATACATTTAGCTGAGAATGGTGGTGTAGACCTGCAAACCCAGCTGGGAATGATGGTGTACATCAAAGGATACATAAGGAATACATAAAGGATAAAGAATACAGGAAAGATAAGCTATTTATCATCAGCTCCCATCAGTCATTGGTTGAGAGCTGATGGAAGTGGCGTTAGCTTCCCAGCCCCTTCTGCCATTTGTGGGTTCTGGTGGCCTTTGGAAACTGTTCACATTATGTGATATAGATATCCATTTGTATGTGTGCATATAGGCCAGTGAAATGTTTTTAAATAAACAGGCAACTCATGAGAAAACATTTTACTGACTGCATGTTCATCGACTTACTTCATCTCCCACCATTTCTTCATCCATTGGTCATTGGGAATTTCACCCTTAAATACCATCCACCTCCACTTCTCTAACATGTAAGTAAATGGTAGAGTTCCAACAATCGTTAATGCTTGTTTGAGTAGGAAGTTTATATCTGTTTCTGAAAGTAAAAATGGAAGAGGACAAACATTATTATGCAGAAGACAGTCAATGCTTCATGTTAAAAAGAACTGCTGATTTCAAGATATTATTTCTTAAGATATACTTATGATATGGATGATTATAAGAATTTTAACAGTGGAAATGATTGGAAATGATAAAATGTATATGCTCATTTTATCAGCTGTTATGGTTAGATATAGAATTCTCCTGAAGAGCTCATGTATTAATGTTCAGTGTTGATGTAATTGAGTCAAGAGTGTTATAATCTCATCAGGGGAAAAATCCATTGTATTGTATTTACTGGGTGGCAACCTAGACAGGTGGAGTGTGGCTGGAGAAGGTGGGTCTCTGGGGAATGTGGCCTTGGGGATTGTGTTTGTGTCTTTAGATCCCCTTGCTTGCTGCTTGTCTCTCTCTTGCTTCCGGCCTCCATGATATGAAAGCAGAGCCCTTGATCTCTACCTCTCTCTGCTTCTGGCCACTGCCATGCCCTCTCATCTGCAGACTCAGACTCACATACATTGAACCGTTAAGTCTCCAAAAACTGCGAGCAAAGAAACCTTTCTCTAAGTTGTGTGGTCTGTTGTTTTGGATTACAACAGTGAGAATGTTCACTAAAACATCAGGTAAGGGATTTGAAGTAGGGTGAAGCCCTGGAAAAGAGCAAATAAATTCAAAATCCACAAGTTAACCCTAATCCTTCTCTGTTGTTAGTTTCAGTTACCTTTATTAAATACCCCTTATCAGAATTAACTAGGGATATTTCATATATTTTCCCGGGCATCTTGTTTATTCTTGAAAGCTCTATGAAGGCAATGGCTGTTAATGTCTCATGCAAGACTGTATATTTAGTCCAATGTTTGTCTCCTAAGGCTCTTTGTGAGTCCTTAGCAAATAAGCAAACCTTAAACAGATATGAAGAAAATCTGGTAAATCACAGAGGGGGGAAAGAGTGTTCTATTGCACAGTAGGTTGACTGTAGATGATAATAATGTACTGCATATTTTGAAAAGCTAGATGGGGTTGGTGATGTAACTCAGTGGAAGAGCTTACCTAGTTTACCTAGCATGTGTGAGGACTTGGGTTTGATCCCTAGCACTGCTAAGAAAGACTAAAAGAATTTTGAAAGTTTTCCCCATGAGCAAATGAGAAGTGTTTGTTGAGATAGATATGTTTACTCTAATTTAAACATTGTACAACATGCATATTCGTATTTATAGTAGCACAATTCACTACAAGATTGAGTGATCCTGAGTGCCCATCTATGGATGAATGAATTATGAAATTGTGAGATTTACACACAATGGAATTCTACTCAGCCATAAAGAAGAACAAAATTATGTCATTCTTAATGGAAAATGGTTGGAACTAGAGAAGATTATGCTAAGTTAGATTAGTCAGGAACTCGTATGAAATTATCAATGCCAGTCTCAATATCATGTACAGGGGAGAGGAGGGAGTGGGATGGGATCTGGGGGGAGGTTCACCAAGTACTGTGTGTATGTATGTCCCTATCGTTCTGAACTTCGGTATGATGTGTGATGACAATACACCAATATAAAGCATATTTTAAAAATAACACTGCACAACATATACCTGTATCAAAGCGTCACACATTGCCCCATTAATAAATACAAACTTTGTGTGCCAGCTAAATTAATTAAAATATAAATGAATAAAACAGTTTTCCTAGAGTGCACATCCATTAGAAAATAAAAAAATGCAATATAATTTAGTGTGATGATATCTTCTATACTAAGAATTTAAAATGCCTTTACAAATCATGTAATTTAATTTTATCCTTCTTTAGTGTTCATCTCTAGAGTACAGAGGAAGCTCACTGAATATAAGTGGGGATGGTATCTATTCTGCACATCACTGAATCACTAGTGTCTAGAAGAATGCCTTGCATTTTTCTATTTGTGGAGCACATGGTATGTGCTCCACAAATAGATTTAGAAAGATAAAGGAAGACAAAGGTAGAGGAAAGGAAAAAAAGGAATGAAAGAATTTATTTGCTTAACACCAGTCACAAATCAGAAACAGAGCCAAGAAAAGGAGCAAGAGTTTTTCAAGCCAGGTGCAGTGGCTTGTGCCTGTAATGTCAGTACTTAGGAGGCTGAGATAGGGGGATTGCATTTTTGAGGCCAGCCTCAGCAATTTAGCAAGACTCTGTTTTGAAATTTAAAAACAAACAAAAAATTCTGGGGATGTACCTCCAAGGTAGAATGCCCCCGGATTCAATTCTAAGTGCCAAAAGGAAAAAAAATGACTAAAAAAGTTTTAAACCAGTGGTTAAACCATATCAAATATCACCTTAAGAAAGAGATTCTGTCATCTTGGCCTGCCTGTTGTCAAGGATTATTAAAAGATGACAAAATAAGTATGTGTCTATTTTCTGATTTAGATGAATTATATTTAAAATTAGGAAGCAGGTGTGGCTGCCATTAATGTCCTTTGCTTCTTGCTCTCTTCAGAGTATGTTATTATTGTTCTTTTAGACATGAAAATGGCTTTACAGTGGCCTACTCCCATGACATCACCAAAAGGCTGGAGGAGTCAAGGCCAAGTGAGGTGCCCACATAAGGAGTGTGTTCATGAACCTGAGTTCATTAACCAAATGAGCCAGCAGAGCTAATTGTTATATTACAAATAGAGTAAGGGGCGAGAGACACATGGAAGAGGAGAAAGTGCTGGGCTCTAATTGTCCTTCTTTTACAAAGAAGAACCAAAGCATGGTATCTTCACTGAAGAACCTGGATCTCCTGAACATTTGTTCCATGAAGTCCAGGCCACTCCAAGAGAAACTGGCTGTCTCAGATCATGGGACTGCCTCAGACAAAGAGCTTGAAGGATAACATGGATCTGAGGGGCAATTACAGGGGAAATGTATGCTCCCGCTGCATGAACAAAATGCTTCCTTCAGGACCTTCCAGTTTTGATGTTCCATCACCACTTCTTTAAGAATTCCCATTTTCAAGCAACTCTTTTGCTTTGCATAATATTATGGGAAAGATTTAAAGGTTCTGGTTGTAGATCTGCCACTATGTTGGATTTTTTGTTGTTTATTTATTTATTTTTATACTAGAGATTGAACCCAGTGGCGTTTTTTCTACCTCTCAGCTACAAATCCAGGCATTTTTATTTTTTGTTTTTGAAACAGAGTCTTGATATGTTACTGAGAGTCTCAGGAAGTTGCTGAGATTGGTCTCAAACCTGTGATCCTCTTGTCTCAGCTTCCCAAGTGCTGGGATTACAGGTATGTGTCACCAACTATGTTGGTTTTTTACCTTGAGTTACTTTCTCTTTTCTTCAGTTTGCTTCTATGTAAAATGTTTTTCAGAATCTATTCCAGCTCTGATGTTTGGAGAAGTTTCTACCTAGAATCAGAGCCATGTACTCAGAAGTCTGATGCTAGCCTGCATGATAAAATATACCCACAATCCCAGTACTTGGGAGGCTGAGCCATGAGGACACAGCCAGGGCAATTTAGCAAGGCCCCCTGAAACTTAGTGAGACACTGTTTCAAAGTAAAAAATGAAAAGGCCTGGATCATATCTCAGAAGTCGAATTCTCCTGAGTTCAATTCTCAGTGCCACACAAAAGAAAAAGAAAGATAAAATGAAACCAGAATCTTGACACTAATTATCCAGATGACCTTGGACAAGCCATTTCAGTTCTGCAGGACTGTGTAGGCATCATTAAATAAACTCATCAAGTTTCTAATATATATATATATATATATATATATATATATATATATATATATATTTCTCAGGGTCCCAAGACCATTCATTCAGTTATTTCTCTTTTCCTTGTTAAGTACTACAAAACCACAAGTTGGCATGACCTGATATATACTTATTTTTAACCAGTAGAAATGACCAGTTGCCCACAAATATGCTTTATATGGCAAAAAGCAAATATTTCCTATATGTAATAATAAATACCCTTGCCCACATCAGACTCATGTACCACCCAAAAAAGAACCCCATAAAACGTACCACTGTCCTCATTAAAGTCAGGTGGCAGGAGACCAATGGATTGCAGATGCTTAGGTGTAGCTGCAGAAAGCGACATGATTTCCCCAACAGCTTCATGGAAACCTTCATTAGCTCCATCTCTTAAGAGGTAAGGTTGTGTAGCATATGCCATATCATACTGAATATGTCCCATCTCGTGATGGGCTGTCAGAAAGTCATCCATTGTTACCTTTGTACACATCTTGATTCTGCGCAAAGATGGGCACAGTTAAAATTAATCTCACTGAATTCCATTAAATAATTACAGTAGAGATGTACGGAATTTGGGTAGCATGTCTTTTAGTTCCAAAACATATTTACCATTGAATTTTGAGTACCCACCTCTTATGTCCTTATGTACTAATTGCTCAGTAATTACCCACTAATAAGAAGAGAGATAAACAGAGCTCCCTGCCACAAAAACTCTGAAGCAAGTACTCTAAAAATGATCAGTATACATACACCCTATGGCATAACAAGTAGTGGATATAGTCAGTCTACTAGAAGCACCAACTTAGGATGTAATGAGCAATCTGGACTTTGGTTAATGTGCAGGAGTCTGCCAAGTAGATTGCAAGAAGTGCTCGATGATAAAGGTTTGAGAAAAAACTCTAACACTCGGTACACTGCAAGCAGTTTAATATAGTCAAGAGGCAGAGTTGTAGAAGAGGTGAAAATCGAGGCTTGAGAATCATTAGTGTTTAAGTCATGGAGTGGATTTGATGGCAAGTGGAGCAGGAATAGGATGGAAAGACAGAGCGCCAAAGACAAAACCTTAACAGGTCCCGAAACCTAAGGGCTAAGGAAAGAAAGATGATTCAGAGGAGACAGAGAAAAGGTAATCGGAGAGGTCAAAGGAGCCTGGAATTGACAATGTAGAAATCAGTGAAAAATAGCATTTGGAAGACAACTGGCAAATATTGTTTGCTGCTGCTGTGGCCCTAGTGAGATCAGGACAACATCTGGGAATCCAGTGGTGGTTCTTTTCAACTTGGCAAGAACATTTTCATGCAGGTAGGCATGAGGGTAATATTGTAGAAGATTCCCAAACTTCCAGCCGCTGTCATGAGTCACACTTCTTCCATAAATATCCTTTAAGAACTCCTCACTGTTCAAGAATAATCTCAGCCTCCTTTAGACACCCCACTATGAGTCCTACCTATTGTTCTTGTTTAGTTTCTCTCTAGTCTCTTTGAAATGATAATACTAGCTATTATATATTTATTATCCACTGTATGCAAGATTATGCATTAGGAAACTGACATATACTTTCTTATTTTTAAACCTCCCTCTAAATCTGGGGCTGGTTATCTGTGGCCCACTGCTTGTCTCTGTAAGTAAAATTTACTTGGAACTCAGCCATGCCCATTTATTTCTAGATTCTCTATAGCTTTTTCATGCCACAAGTGCAGAGTGAATTAGTTGCAGTAGAGAGTTTCAAAGCCCACACTCTTCACTATCTTTTCAGAAAAGGACTAGAGATCCCTACTCTAGTAGGTGCAGGTGGGGTCCTTCCGAGATCTCCTTCACTAAGCAGATCTTCCATCCCCCAGCTGCCCAAGTCATTGCAAATAAGGGCCAACAACCGCTTCCTTCTTCACTGCTGTGACCAAATGGGAGGTGCCTCAATCAGGAGGTTATGTCTATCCCAAACAGTGGGACAGTCCATAGCCAATGACTGACTTTACTAGAGGGCGTAAAAGTCTGCCCCTCTTGAATCCAAGCATGACCTGGGGTCGAGGCTCCACCACAGATTTTATCCTTGCTTACCTCTTTATCCTGTTCCCCTCATCCCCCTTTGCCTGAGAGCACTTGTACAAGAATCCCATTTCAAGCTAGGGAACCCTACCTAAGTCACTTACAACCCTGAAACCTGGGAGATAACTTTTCTGCTTTATAGATAAGGAAACTAAAACCCCAAGAAGGTTAAATACCTTGTCCAAGGTTGCCTAGTCATTAAGTGACACACCTAAGATTCCAAAATCAGTGCTCACACTGCCACACCACACAGATGCTCCTTCAAAAGTTTATTATTCTAGCTCAACTTGCTGACTTCAGTACACATGACAGGTTCTGCATCTCTGCCTCTGCTCCTGATTTGCTCCTAGCCTGATGTCCTCCTCCCTCCCAGTTGTCTGTGAAAATTATTCTTGCTTTTCAGGCCCAATTTTAATACCACCTACGACACTCTGTCTGATCCCCTCTTCTGTTCCAGGTGTGGCCATTACTCTCCCGATCCCCCATAAAGCATCTCTTGGGTCTCTCTTATGACACATGCCACTTTCTCCCTTAACCCAGATTTTTATTTACTTATTCTTTCTCACAAGAGTGAAATAGGGAGGGGAAGATCTATATCTGATTCATATGTCTGTCTTCCATAATTCTTAACACCAAAACTTTCCTTAGAGGGGCACCATCATCCCTGTGATCACACGACTCAAATGGGTGTACAATATTTCAGATGAGGGAGATATTCTACAATTTGAAGTTAGGACCTTTCCTAACTTAGAAAGATCCAAATGTGCTCTCATGGACTCACAGCCTTTAGTTCAAAGAGAGTTAATTCATCTCTTCTGTGCTCAAAGAAACAAAGAAGAAATCTCTGCCTTCACTATCTCCCAGTTAATATTTGTATTGTAAGTATCAGCCCAACTACCTGAAGTCACCCTTCCCCAGGTCCCAAGCTGTGGGGTGGCAGACCACTTGGCGGCCATCTCCTGGCTCAGTTAACATGGAGTTATTCCAGAATCCTTGAGTCATATTGGGAAGGCCAACGGATGCAAAGAACTTCTCCGCCTCCTTGAATATCCTCTCTGCATCCCAGTTCTAGAAAAAAAAAAAGAACAGTATTTATTTCTAGCATTAAAACAACAGAATTATTCCTGTTGTATATGTATGTTGGCATCCCTTTCCAAAAACAGTTTGCCAACATGTTTGGATACCTTTCAAAATGTTTATACTCTTTGTCTTAGTAATCCTGTCTCCAGGAAATTAGTAGAAATTAGGTTATAGAGTTACATTGACTATTATTTCATAGGGAAAAAGTGTAAACAACCATCAGAATGGTTGAATAAGTAATATCTTTGTAGAATGGGAATTGTTTAGCTACCCATTTCAACAACTTATTTTAAAAATATGTTGTTGGAATATTGTAGTTATATACCTAAATAGAGTACAACATAGTAAGGCATACATGCACACATCACTCAATTAACCCTTTTATTAATATATAATTTAATAGTAAGTGAAAAGCAAAATATAAAAGTATATATTTTACCTTTATATATAAACTACTCATGTGGCATTAATATTAATGAGTAAAGACATGAACAGGTTAATAGGAGACTGGGTGATATGTTTGTCTTTGTTCTTTATTTGCCAAGTACAAACATTAGGCCTGAACAAAGAATGAATGGATAGAACAGACTGAAGATATTAGTGTTCTGAGCTCAATCCTTAGTTGTCACTGACTATCTTTGTGACTTTGGGCACATCATTTACCTGAGCCTTAGTTTTCTCATCTACAATATGGGGCTATCACAATATCTGTCTGGATAATCTCCCAGACAGCATTGGAAGAAAATGGGAAGAACAGGAAAATGGATGGAAATAGAGGACATCATGCTAAGTGAGATCAGCCAGACTCATAAAATCAAAGGCCACTTGTTTTCTCTCTCATGTAGACACTAGAGAAAAAAGGGGAAGACAGGAAACTTATGAAAATAAGAAGAATTAGGGAAGGAGATTGGGGGAGGGAGGAGGGTAGAATGAAAAGGGCTTGAGGAAGAAAACAACCCAAGTAATGTTATGTTTGTCTATAAATGTTTGTATATAAATGTCTCAGTACCAATCAACATTAGTATGTACTGGGAAGGAAAGGATGTGGAGCGCAGGGGGAACAACACCAAGAGATGTTGTGTACATGTATGAATGTATCACTTTGAATTTTACCATAATATTTAACTACAACAACCAGTAAAGATAATTTTTTAATTATTTGAAAATAAATTTTAAAAGAAGTTTTAAAAAAAGATGTGCAATATGTTTAATAACCATGATAATTAAAATAAAAACTATACTGATATTCCATCTTACCCCAGTCAGAATGGCTACTGTCGAAAAATAAAAAAGATAATAAACACTGAAGAGTATGTGGGGAAAAAAGCAACTCTGCTGTGATGTTGATGGGAAGGTAAATTAGGATAGCCACTATGGAAATGAGTATGTAGATTATTCAAAAACTAAAAATAAAACGAACATATGATATAGCTATCCCACTCCTGAGTATATATCATAAGAAAATGGAATCAGCTTACAAAAGAGATATCTACATACCCATGTTTATTGTGGCACTATTCCAAATACCAAGATATGAAACCAGACTAGGTACCATCAAAAGATGAATGGATAAAGAAAATGTGGCATATATACAAAAAGAAGTACTATTCTGCCATAGAGAAGAATAACATCATATAATTTTCAAGAAAATGGGTGAAATTGGGGGAGATCATGTTAAGCAAAATAAGCCAGGCACAGAAAGATAAACAGCACATGTATTCTCTTATATGTAGGAACTAAGAAAAAAGATCTGAAAGTAGAAGAGGGACTATTAGGGGATGGAAATAGTACTGGGGTTAGGGTGACAAAAAGGGGAAGACAGGAGAGGATAGAGGAGAAGGTTGATATGATCAAGGCATAATACATGCATGTATGGAAATGTCACAGTGAAACCTATCAATTTATAAAATTGATACGTGTTAATAAAAACAATGAGTGCCTTAAAATATTGTTATATTCTTAACAATCATGGTTTTTAAATAGGCAAAGATCATCTAATGATATTCTTGGTTTATACTTTTTATAGAGGTTACCAGCTGATTGCTTAGCAATGAGTAACTTTGGAAAGTGTGTTGCCATCTTAATTGCACATCTTACTTCATAAAGACTCAGATTATCTCCATTTTGAATACCTCCCAACAAGATCAGTACCATACTTGTTCTTCAAGGTAATTGAGGTCATAGATATTACATGCTTTATATAAAAATACAAGGCTGGGCGTGGTGGCGCACGCTTGTAATCCCCGCGCTTGGGAGGCGGAGACAGGAGGATCGTGCAGGTTCAAAGTCAGCCATGCTGGCTTAAGAGACCCTGTTTCCAAATAAAAGATATAAAATAGGTCTGAGAGTGTAGCCCGGAGGTATAAGGGCTTCCAGGAATCCCAGTACCACCAAAAAAAATAATAATTATAAAATAAAAAATAAAAAAATAAAAATACAGAGACATTAGAAATAAAATTGAACTAGAATTTTTTTATTTACAGAATTTCACATACAAAGATAAGAACAGAAAGGATGGCATAAGAAAGAAATGAAGTGGAGAATGTAGGTTATTGTTAAGGCCTCTTCTTCCTACCTGGTCCACCATTGCATCGGTAACATCTATGTTTGGTTTCTGTTCAAAGGGAACTGTCAAAGGGTATAGATTTGTCCAAAATCTACCCCACATATCACCTATTTTTAAAAAAAGAATACATTATATGTGACAAAGACAACAGAAATATAGAACTGATTTTACATAGTGAGTGAGATTGTGTTAGTAAACAAGTCATACAATATTTCTAAACAATCTAATCTCTATGCTTTCCCTTTACTACCTCTTTTTCCCCTCTTTATTCTGCTTCCAATGTTTCCTTATATTTCTTCTAAAAGACCAAAGCAGCAGGAGATTATGTAGTTAGGTAAAACTTGTTAGGCAATCATCCCAGGTTCTCCTATCTTTAATTACTATTAAAAGCTACAACTTATTAAATATATGGACCATAAAAACTACTATAGATTAGAAAGAAACTTATATAATCCACTATTCATGGGTCAAAATGCTACAAATTAATATTAGTAATGCCTCCTATTAGATTGAAAAGAGATCATGCAAGATTATCATTCAAAAATTTCTAGTAACCAATAACCAAGTTTCATTCTTATTACTATAGGGGATGGCTTTTCAACCATCTCCAACAAATTGAAGTTGGATTCCAAGATCAGAGACCCTAAAAAGGACAATGGATCTAGGAAAATTCAATCTTATAACAGGACCAGGATCCTGGCACCAAGGATGTGGGGTAACACAACTACATGAAGGACACTCCAGCAAACTCCTTTTTATTTTATTTATTTATTTATTTATTTATTTATTTATTTATTTATTTATTTATTTATTTTGCGGGTCTGGGGCTGGAACCCAGAGGCATTTGACCTCCGAGCTACAACCCCTGCCCAATTTTTTATTTTGAAACAGGGTCTTACTGAGTTGCGAAGGGCCTCACTAAGTAGCTGAGACTGTCCGGGAACTGTGATCCTCCTGTCTCAGCCTCCCGAATGCTGGGATTACAAGCGTGTGCTACCACGCCTGGCTCACAAACTCGTTTTTAAAAGGTAGAAATCAGTAGAGATAAAAGTGAAGTCTTGTGCTTAATTTTTTGTTGTTTGTTGTTTTACTTGGGATTGAACCCAGGGGTGTTCTACCTCTGAGCTATATCCCTGGTTCTATATTATTCTTCATTGTAAAACAGGGTCTCACTAAGTTGCAGAGGGCCTTGCTAAGTTGCTGCGGCTGGCCTTGAACATCTGATCCTCCTGTCTCAACCTCTCAAGTACTGAGATTGAAGGCATATGCTACCATATTTTAAAGAAAAACTAATATTTATCACAGAAATATACATGTGACATTAAAATGAAGAGTGAGCCAACAAACAGTATGGCATAGTTTCTGAAACACAAATATAATATCTAGCTAAGGTGATAGAATTATAGTGGCTAGAACAACGGCAAGAATAGCGCTATTTTCTTCTTGGTTAGAATAACTATTTAGCTCTGAGCATGACGATGGAAGAGAGACATGAAGAAAATGTAGTTAGTTCATCCTAAAAGACACTTAGAAAAGTGGGTTTTATAAGGAATGAAAAATCTGTGTAGAATATTTAACTTGAAAAAAGGAAATAGTATATACATGATGAGAACATGATAGTCACTAAAATGTATTGAGTACATACTCTTGGGCTAGGTGTTATGCTGTGCCTTATATGATGGTTGTTTACATGTATCTGGAAAGGTCATCTTGTAAAATAAGAAAATTCTGGGTTACATCATAGCACGGAAATAGTAGTGATAAATGGAAGTTGTTAGGGGGCTGTTGACTCAGTTCCACATACTATAGAACTTTTTTTCAGTTGATAACATGTGGCAATAGATCAGTCCACCTTGGATGAAGGAAGAGCAAGCAATCAAATTACTAAATAATGCCTGCCTGGGACATCATAGAGATGATTTTACATTGCATTAGGGTTTTAAAAAAAGTCACATATCCTGTAATGGTTTACATTTAGAATGTCCCACTAGCCCTCATAAAAACAAGGTAGTAATACTGGAAGCTGGGAGCCGGGCGCGGTGGCACACACTTCTAATCCCCGCGCTTGGGAGGCGGAGACAGGAGGATCGCGCAGGTTCGAAGCCAGCCGCGCTGGCTAAGAGACCCTGTTCCAAATTAAAAAAATATAAAATAGGTCTGGGAGTGTAGCCCAGAGGTAGAAGGGTTTTCAGGAACCCCAGTACCACCAAACAAGCTGGGCTTGGTTGCTAAGGAGAGGTCCCTTGGGGTCTTGGGAATTAGATATGGACCTCTCTCCTCCCCTTGCTTTCTCTTTTGCTTCTGGCCTTTGTGATGTGAGAAGAGAACCCTCACTCTCTCCCTCTCTCTCCTTCCAGCCATAATGCCCTGAGAGCCATAGACCAGGCCTGACATAGACTGAGCCCTGAAATCTCCCAAAGTGTAGCAATTAAATCTACCTTCCTCTTAAGTTATATGGCCAGCTGATTTGGATCACAGGAGTGAGAATATTGACTGAGACAGGTTTTTTGTGTATATTCTCTCCTACTGATAGATATGAGATATGACTGTAGACAAAAATTAGCTGACAAAAACTGAGGCTAACTATAGAAGGGATGGTATGTATGCATGCCATGAAATTTTCAAATGTTTCCATTTTATTTGTCCTTGGCCGCTGTGGTGAGAAAGAGGAAGATGGCCTCTCTCTTTTATTCATTATTTATGTGGTTACAAACCAAGTAGCTTTTACTAAGACTTACTGGGCAATTGGTAATGAACTCATGAAGCTTTCATCCAGGCCATATCTAAATCTAGAAGCCCTTTCTCTCACTCCTACCACCTCTACCTTATCATAATTTTTTTCTCTGACAATATGATATTAAAAATCCATTCCACCTTAATCCTTTAGTCAATCAACTTGAATACTAAAAATTATTTTCCCACTTCCACTAATTTCAATTTGGAATTCTTTCTCTAGTTATCTTAAATATTCTCTGAATTCTTTGGATTGCAGCCAACATAATAACTTTTTATGTATAAAAATGATAATATAATAGAGAATGATTCCAAGTGAAATTTCTGTTGAAGGAAGTGCTTTTAGAATGCGATGTCTGTAATGTTACTAATTTCATTGACAGGTTTTTTTTTTCAAAACTTTCATGTTGGTTGTTACTCCAAAAGACACTTTTCTTTGTGAAAATAACTAAGATGAAAAAGAACACAGGACTTCTGGGGGTTCTTACCAAGCAAGTGTGCAGGAATGCAACCAGTAGGACTGATTTGGGAAGGGTAGGTATCCATCAACTTTCTTCTCACATAGGCATGAAGATGTTCATATAACGGTTTAATCTGAAAAGCCCAGGAAGAAAGTGTTAGACCAATAGTAGCCAGCTCCTATTTCCAATACCTAATACTAGGGTAAAATGCTTCTTTATACAAATAGAATTTTCCTAAATTATTTCTTCTCTTCCCAATATTCAGAAGAGTCTGAAAGCATGCCTTTTTCACAAATGTTGATGATGACTAGCATCACCACATATTTCAATAAAAACACCTGGAGAAGCCAGGCACAGTGGGGTATGCCTATAATTCCAATACTTGGAAGGCTGAGACATGAGGATCACAGGTTTGAGGCCAATCTCAGCAACTTAGTGAGAGAGACCCTCGGCAACTTAGAAGACCCTGCTTCACCATAAAAAATAAAAAATGCTGGGGTTATAGCTCAGAGGTAGAGTGCTCCTACCTCTGGTTCAATCCCCAGTACCCATCCCCCAAAGCATTAATAGCCTACCTGGAGAAATGCAGGTCTCAAAAGGAAAACAGATGGAAAAAAATCATTTTACAGATGTTATTTACTTCTGTATTTTTATACTTTTATTGGTGCAATATAATTATACATAATAGTCAGATTCAGAGTAGTATGTTCATACATGCTCATAGCACTTGATGGACTTCCCATCACATCCCCCCTCACCTTCTTCTTGCGCATTTAGTGAGATTGATATTGATACCTTCATGAATGGGCATAACATCTGTTTGCTTCCTTAAACCCCCCCATCTCTCATCCCTAATCCCCTTCCTCTATTCTATTGGTCACTCTCTTCAATTATCTGAAGTCCTTTTTGTTTCCTATTTCCTCTTTATCTTTTGCATACAAGATAAATCAAACATAGGACTCTTGACTTT
Source organism: Muscardinus avellanarius (assembly GCF_963383645.1). Lineage (NCBI taxonomy): Eukaryota > Metazoa > Chordata > Mammalia > Rodentia > Gliridae > Muscardinus > Muscardinus avellanarius. Next base: position 9,291,362 of record NC_137792.1, read on the forward strand.
CTGAAACTGGCTGATCACACTTAGCATACTATTCTCTAGTTCCAATTAATTTTCTGCAAATGACATAATTCCATTCATTATGGCTAAAACGCTTTTGTCTTAAATTGAGTTGTAATTATTATTATTATACATTGCCATAAGGCGTACTAATTTTTACTATATAGTTCCATAATTTATAAGAAATTAGAACTGCTGGAAAACTATCACCACTACCCAGTTCTAGAACTCTCCCATTCCCAGGCTACTTCCATTCCTATCTCTAGACCCCAGTAATCACTCTACCTATTTACATCCCTGTATTTTTGCCTATTATGGACATGTCCTATACATGGAACCACACAAAATGTGACCTTTTGTGCTTTGGCTTCCTTTATGTAGAATGATGTTTAGGTTCATCCATATTTTGCATGTATCAGCAGTACATTTTATTTTATTACTGAGTAGTATTGCTTTTTCTGTTTATCCATTCACTATCTGAAGGACGACTAAGGCTGTTTACAGATTGGTGCTACTCTGAAAAGAGTTGTCATGAACATCTGTGTTTGTCTTTCTGTGTTTGTCTTTCATGGATACATGTTTTATTTTCTTTCTTTCCTTTTTTTGTGGTACTTGGGATGGAACCCAGGGCATTCTACCTCTGAGTGACACCCCCAGCCCTATTTCTTTATTATTCTTTTATTTTCGAAACAGGGTGTCACTTAGTTGTGAAGGGCATGACTTAGTAGCTGAGGCTGTCTATGAACCGGAATCCTCTGATATCAGCCACCCAAATCCTGGGATTACAAGCATGTGCCATCATGCCTGGCAAGGATACCTGTTTCATTTATCTTGCATAGATAGCTAAGGTGGAATAGCTAAGTTATATGGTAAGTGTGTGCTTCACTTTTTAATTTTTTTACAAGCTTAAGCAAATTTTATTATTACAAAGGTAGAAAGAAAGGACAGAATAATAAAGCACTGCATCAGAAGGACACAGTGGAGTGCCTTGAAAATATGACACTGAAGGTTTTGAACATAGAACAGTTTTTTGTTTTTTGTTTTTTTTGGTCCTGGGAATGGAACCCAGGGGCCTCTACCTCCAGGCTATGCACCTGACCTATTTTATACTTTATTCGGAAGCAGGGTCTCACTAAATTGCTGAGAACCTCACTAAGTAGCTGAGGCTGGCTTCGAACCTCTGTGATCCTCCTGTCTCAGCCTCCCAAGTACTGGGATTACAAGCGTGCACCACCACGCCTGGCTCTAGAACAGTTTTTATAAGGATTCATTATCTCCCGTCCTGTTTAAGCAATAGTTTTTTTTTTTAACCTCCCACTGACCTGAAATTGTCAAACTTTTAAAAAAAGTGACTCCCTCATTTTATATTCCTGCCCGTGTCTCCACATCCTTCCCAATACTGTTATTGTTGGGTTTTTTTCTTTTGCAGTATGTATTCTGATGGGTGGGTAGTAGATTGTTATCATCGTTCTCATTTGTATTTACCTAATAACATCTTACTTACTTATTTGCCATTTTGTAATTGATGATGTAATTATCCTGGTCTTTTGCCTGTGTCTGTTTGGGGGCTTGTGTATCTTATTTGAATTTTTATATATCTGCCCAACAATGTACATGACAGAGTAGCTTCACATCAGAAGTTTGAATATGCAGGGATAAAGAGGAGGTATAGAGGTTAAGTTTAAGAAAGAAGGACACACTGTGGACTCTCTTTTCTATAAAATCTTTCTTAGCCAAAGGACATAATAGTATCCATTGTCTCAAAGAAGGAAGCAAAGTTTATGGTTATGATAACAAAGAAACAGGGTCAACAAAGTGCTGATCCCAGGCAACTTACACGCAAAAAAATTCCTCTTAATAATCTAAAGACAATTCCAGATGCATGTGGTGGCACACACCTGTAATCCCAGTACTTGGGAGGCTGACAGAGAAGAGTGACAGGTTCAACAGCATAGCAAGACCTTGTTTAGAAGATGGCCAGTCTCAGCAACTTAGCAAGACCTTTTTTTCAAAATTAAAAAATACAAAGGGTTTGGAGTTATAGCTCAGAGGTAGAATGCTTGTGGGTTCAATTCTCAGTACCAAGAAAAAAAACACAATTCCTTTCTACAATCTTTCCTTCTACTGTTTATTGATAGTTACTGGCCAGTGACTGAAATGGGGAGAAAAGAGGAGTGATTCTGGTCATATTGTAGAGACTGCCCATTATTCTCACAAATCTGTTTCAAGCTCTAATATCCCATAATTCTGTGAGGCCTGGGAACAGCTGACTGGTATGTTAAGAACAACCCAGAATGCCTTTGGCCATTGTCTCTCCTCATTGCGCACTGTCTTTCCTGTGTAAACAGTTCCTTGGTTACCTCTGCGAAGGTGCGCTCCACATCTTCAATCAGCTGGTTGCGGCTGTAGTCATAGCCATCCGTTCCCTCTGCTTCATAATCTCCTCTCCAGTAATCCCCATAGTCCTCATAATCTGATTTTTAAAAGAGAAAGAGGTGAACATAAGAAGAAAAATACAGAAAATGCAGTTTATGTAGATTAGCCTTGCTGTGGGGATTAAAAGAAATTTAAAGTTTCATCACATTGTTATTGTCCTTCCAAATATCCACTCAAAGTGATACAGACGAACAATAACAGTAGCTGATGATGTTAAGCACTTGTTCTGTGTCAAGAGTTTAAATTTATAATCGCATTTAATAAGCACAAAAATCTAGATGATTACCATCATTTCAACCCCCCTATGCAGATTAACAGCCCAATTTATTTTAGAAATAATTTTATTGTGCATATTTAAGGTATATGACATGATGTTATGAGACACATATACATATGCAGTTAAATGTTTATTAGAGTGAAATGAATGGGCATATCCATCAACTCACATAGTTACCTGTTTCCCCCTATTGCAAGAGCAGCTACCCACTCACTACTCACTTAGCAAAAATTTTGACTGTAGTAAGCTAAGTTAACTATAATTCTCAGGTTCTACATCAGATTTTTAGACTCATCCATCCTATATATCTGCTACTTTGACCTATATTTCCCTATTTCTTTCCACCACATCTGTGGTAACCATGATTTTATTCTTTTTTCTGTATATTTGGTCTTTTTTTTTTTTTTTGGTGGTACTGGGGTTCCAACCCAGGAGCGTTCTACCTCCAGGTTATATTCCCAGATCTATTTTATACTTTATTTGGAAACAGGGTCTCACTAAGTTGCTGAGAGCCTCACTAAGTAGCTGAGGCTGGCTTCGAACCTGTGCAATCCTCCTGTTTCAGCCTCCCAAGCACGGGGATTACAGGTGTGCGCCACCACGCCCGGCTTGTCTTTTTTTTTTTTTTTTTAAAGATTCCACATATAAGTAAGCCCATGCTGTATTTTTCTTCCTTTGTTGATCTTATTTCACTTAACATAATTTCCTCCAGATCCATCCATGTTGTGGCAAATGACAGGATCTCCTCCTTTTTAACACTGAATAGTAACATATAGAACTCTGTGTTCCACAGTTTCTTATCCACTTGGCCATTGACAGACACAAAGTTCGTTCTCATATCTTGACTATTTTAAGTAATGCTACAATAAACATGGGAGTGCAGATATCTTTATAAGGTGTTGATTTTATTTTCTTTGATTATATGCCAAGAAAAGAGATTGCAGGGTCATATTTTTAATTTTTAATTTTTAATTTCTTTGGGAACCGCCATCTTGTTTTTCACAATGGCTTTTAATTTCTTTGGGAACCGCCATCTTGTTTTTCACAATGGCTGCAACAATATACATTCCTCCCAACAGCTTCTGCTTAGAGAAGTGAATCACTTATCCAAGGTCACACAGCTGGGAAGGAGCAGAGGCACGCTCCTATTTTCTAAATCTGGGTCTCTACTACTCTCTACTTGGGTCGATTTGCATCATTCTCTTTAAAACTTGCGATTGGATCTCTGTCTTTGTAAATTTCCATTTTGTTGAGGTTCTTAACATTTTCAGATATGACCTAACACATCTTAAACATTGTTAAGTGTAGGCCTGTGTTTGTTTGCAAATTATATGTAATCAAGGCACATCTCTGTATGCTTCATTTAGTATCTAACTGTCAGGAAACACAAGCTCATGTTGGGGTATTCACTATTAAGTTTGTAACTATATTGTCTTAATTTTTATTTTTATATACATTAGCAATAGGTGATCAGAAAAAATAGAAGAGAAATAAATAATTTGGATGAAGGATATATAGGATATTATAAAAACTAATGATAAGCTACTGTCTTCAGTGTGCCGGAGGCTTGAGAATATGAGTTTAAGTGGCAGTGGAAGAAATTAGAAAAAGAAATGAGAAAAACATTATTTTCTCACTCAACCCCAGGGGGCAATGAATCACCAAAGCATAAAATAATTCATAATACTATGAATTTAGCTCATTATTAAGGCAGGGAAGTTAAGAAATATGGAAATTTCTTCCTATGTTAATATTTTTATGAATACATGACTGGAGTTATAATTTCAACTGCAAAAAATAATTTCCAGCCAAAACTAATCTTTCCTTGTCTTGTCTTCTCTCTTCTTTTCTTTTTTGAGACATCATACTGATGTGGACATAAAAATGACCTTTGAGAATGACCCATGGCCAGATGAAAGTTTAGGTAAGGGATAGTGTCTCTGTCTCTCATCTCTCTCATCCTGTCTGAGAAATAAAATCCCCCACACAGTTTCCAGATTCTCTCAGAAACCCCTTACAGACATGAGATCTTCCTGGATAATTCATAATTCATAATTTCTGGATAACTCATTTGAGTTCCTGTGGTTAGTGTTCCTGAGCTCTTTAAATTATAGAGTTCCTGCTGGGCGTGGTGGCGCATGCTTGTAATCCCCGCGCTTGGGAGGCAGAGACAGGAGGATCGCACATGTTCGAAGCCAGCCATGCGCGCTGGTTTAGGAGACCCTGTTTCCAAATAAAAATGTAAAAATAGGTCTGGGAGTGTAGCCCGGAGGTAGAAGGGCTTCCAGGAACCCCAGTACCACAAATAAATAAATAAATAAATAAATAAATAAATAAATAAATAATAAAGTTCCATCCAGGGATGGTAGCGCACACCTGTCATCCTAGTCATCCTAGTATTTGGGAGGCTGAGACAGAAGGATCGTAAATTCAAGGCCAGCCTCGGCAACTCAACAATACCTTTAGCAGTTTAGTGGGACACTGTTTCTTTTTAAGAATAGGACTGAGGGTTTAGCTCAGAAGTAGAATACCCAAGATTAATCCCCAGTAACACACACACACACACACACACACACACACACACACATGTTTTAGTTCCAATGCACCTTTTAATGCTCCAATAGTTACTTCTTGAGACAGGACACCAGAATTGTTCAGTAAATGATTGCTAATTTAGAGGTTCCTTGATAATAAAGGTTAGGCTTAGTAATGTATGACAAATAGTCCCATCGCTCCATGGAGAGGTTCAAAGGCTCTATAGACCCAGGGCACTTACTGTTTGCTCTGGCCATCTCATTTTTCAGGATCACGTACTCTTCATATAATGGCCTCAGCTGCTTGCCAACCTCAGCCCTCCAGCCTTCCCAAGCCCAGAGCCTCTCACTGTAGTCTGTGCTCTTTGCCATTATGTCATCCAAACCTGTTATCCAAAAGCACCCCAAGAAAAAGAAACAGAGACGTGTAAATACTTTATTTGTAAACAATTACATGAACTTTGAAAACTTTAAAGGTTGGCAGACATCAAGGTCGCAACATTATTAAATGAAATCTTATGATTAATTCATTTCCTTGCCCTTAAAATGTGTCTACACAGAAAATTAATCACCGCAAATATTGTCAACTGACATTATTTGAAGGTGATACAATTTACAGTGAGGTTTTTAAAAGTTGAAAGGGAGCCAGGCATGGTGGCTCACACCTGTAATACCAGTAATTGGGAGACTGAGACAGGGGGATTCCAGATGCAAGGCCAGACTCAGCAGCTTAGCAAGACCGTGGAGGAGGAACTCTGGACAAAGAAGGGGATACTATGGATGAGCAAATAAGGCGACCTGAGGGGATGGGAGGGAAGAAGACAGAAATTCCCTAATGTTCATGATGTATATTAACAAACATGTCAAAGTCAATCACTAAGCCAAACATGAGAAGAACGGAGAGGGAGAGAATGGAGCGAAAATTGGGGTAAGCATTAATTGGGTGATATGTGCATGTATACCTCCACCATCTTGTACCCCATTAAGATTGTATGGCTACAATGCACCAAATAAAAAGGTTTAAAAGGCACCTATGTGCTGAAACACATATTTTTGAGATCATATCATCTTTAGAATACCTATCTAAAAAGCACAGTGGCATAACCTAAAGAGAATCTCATTTTCAAAACTTGGGAGACAAAAGTAAATTTCAGAGTTGGGCAGGGTTATGCATGCTTGTAATCTCAGAATTTGGGAGGCTGAGTTAGGAGGATCATGGTTCGCAGACAGCCTCAGCTACTTAGTGAGGGCCTTTGCAACGCATTGAGACCCTGTTTCAAAATAAAGAATAAAAAATAGGGCTGAGGGATGTAGCTTGAAGGTAGAATGCCCCTGGTTCCATTCCCAGTACTAAAAATAAAAAAGTAAATTTCATATTTGCTACTCAAAATTAATAGCATACCTGGTTCAAGTAGTAGACACTCCTGAGGATTATTTGGCTTACAGACTTTTCCAGTACTGTAGATGGTGCTCATCGAATTTAGAATTGTGTTCAGCTGCAAATTAAAGTCAATAAATAATATTACAAATAAAAATGTGCTTAAGAGAATGCCAACATCAAAATATCCTTTTGCCTGTATGATTTTTTGATGCCTCAAAATGTAGCGATTCATATCTTCTTTGCCAAGTATCTTCCTGTATGTGTGGAAGGAATATCTCATTTTACTTTCCCTGCACAAACCTTAAAAGCACACAATAAATATATGTAGAGTAACCGAAATAAACAGATCTGCCAAAACCCCAAGAATGCTTTTCAACTACATGCGCACAAATAGGTGTATTGCTTTGGTTTCATTCCACATCTATTACACTGCTGCTACGTCCTACATTCTGACAGTTCTAAAATGAACAAGCCACTGGCCCTCAGTGACCCCAAAGTCATGAGACAAGGAGGCAGCCATGAAATCAATAGCTACATGACAGAGTGGCAAGTGGAATAACTGTCACCAAAAAAGTGATAGGCGGCCATATTAGCTCTGGATGGGGGAAGAGGGACTTACAACATGAAGATCTAGGAATGGCTTCATTAAGAGGGGACACTGGAGCTGTGTCTTGCAGAAGCAGGAACTGGTCAGGTAGAGAAGGGAAACAGAGAGAAGAGCCTAAAAGATGGGAGGAAATCTGGGCATGGTGCCACATGCTTGTAATCCCAGCATTGGGAGGCTGAGACAGGAGGATTGCAGTTCGAGGACAGCCTCAGCTACTTAGTGAAGCCCTTTGCAACTCAGTGAGACCCTGTTTCAAAATAAAGAATAAAAAGGGCTAGGGGTGTAGCTCAGAGATAGAACGCCCCTGCCTTCCATCCCTAGTACCAAAGGAAAAGAAAAAGATGGGAGGAGATTGGAGAAAACAAGACAAGGCACTTTCAAGAGGTAGAAAGATGTTGAACTGAAATGGGACGATGATGATGTTCAATGGGGGAAACAGAGGATGTGAAACTAGAGAGATAAATAGGGGGCAGATCATGAAGGCCTACGCCCTAATAAAGAGTTTAAACACTTCCTTGTAAAACAGTGGTCCACCACTCAGAGTATGGTCCGTGGGCTGGGCACACATTCATATTCCCACTACTTGGAAGGCTGAGACAGGAGGCTCGCAAGCCTCATAAAACCTCAGCGACTTTGTGAGAGCCTCAGCAACTTGGCTAGACCTACTTTCAATTTTTTAAAAAAAGGCATGTTTTGGAGGTAGTGCCCCTGAATTCAATCCCCAGCACCCCAATAAACAGTGCGCTCCATGGATCAATGCCTGTCAACAAATGTTTGTTTCCAGTCGATAAGTACAGAAATTGAGAGAATAAATGTTTATAAACCCCTAAAACGATTAGAAATCTCCATGACCTCTAAGGATGTAGTCAATACACTTAACCCAGTAGCGATTTGTGATGGATCGGAAACAGAAGAAGAAATGCAGGAAAAGGGAAGAGGAGAAAGAGAGAGAGAGGTATAGAGAAAGGAAGGAAGAGAAGAGAGAGTGAGGGCGAGAAGAAGGAAAGATGGAGGGAAGAGAGAGAGGGGGAGAAAGGACTGTTCCTCTCCCATAGATGATCTAAGGAGTACCTGATTAAAGATCCTGTTCCCCTTGTTATAATTCCCCTTTCCATTTATTTTTCACTCACCACAGAGTCATTATCCTAAAACATGAACTATATTCCATGCTTACAACTTCCATAAGATCCCACAGTCCGCGGGAATCAACCTAGATTCCTTTCTTTGGCATAGAAACCTCACAGTCTCTCTACCTGCTCCGTCAATCTCCCTTCCTTCCTCCCCACTGTACCCATGTACTCTTCTTCCCAAACACTTCAAGTTCTTACTTGCAATTAAGTAGTTTGCAATCCTGCCTACACATTAAAGTTATCTGGGGATCTTTTAAAAATAGAATGTCCAGGTTCCACGCAGGCCAGACTGTTTGGTCTGGAGTCAAATGGACAAAGTTTCTCACGGTGTCCTTGTGAAAAAGATGGGAAACATGAAATGGTCAGATGAAGTGGATTAATAGGGAGCAGCATAACTGGATCCAAAGAATGCAGAATAATAAATATCGACTTGTAGAAATAAATACCATATGGCTTTATCTCTGCCCTTATCCTGCATTTTATTTTGATAAATGCAGATTAGGACATACAGAGTTCCGGAGGACAAGTAAGATGAATTGGATGTTAAATAGCTAAATATTTTAGATAAAATGTTTCAATAGGCTATTTCAGGGGTCCTCAAAGTGTGATCTGCAGATTGGAGTCCCTCTGCTGCCTGTTTTTAGTAGTTTGGTTGGAACACAGCCAGGTCCGTTCATTTATTATTGACTATGGCTGATTTCCTGCTAGAATGGCAGAGTTGACTACTTGTGACACAGACAATACAGCCTGCAAACCCAAAAATAGTTACTATTTATTTCTTTATGGAAAAACTTTGCCAACTCCTAGGCTAGAGGCATGAGATGAAGGATGTTATTTTAATAGGGGCAAATATAGGCTTTCATGAAATCAAAGTTCCATTTCAGAGTAATGTTGATAGAATACATTGAGACTTCTTTTTCAATGGGATTGACATGTGCCAGTTATGGCATTCGACTATAAAAAAAATACCACTAACAATCTCACTAACCTGGATGGAGAGAGAGGGGAGTTAAAAAGAAAACACATCAAATGTTATGTGCATGTATGTTTGTATCACTTTGAACCTCATTATGATGTATAATTATAACACATGCACCAATAAAATATAAAATAAATAAAAGACCCAGGCATGGTGGCATATGTCTATAATCCCAGTACCTGGGAGGCTGAGACTAGAGAATAGGTTAGAGGCCAGCCTTGGATACTTGGTATGACCTTCATCAACTTAGCAAGACCCTATTTCAAAGTTTAAAAAATACAGTAAGGGCTGAGGGTATAGACGGGAGGTAGAATGTCCCTGAGTTCAATCCTCAGTACCACTATAAAAAGAAAAAAGAATTCTTAAAACAGTAAAATAAAAAAATCCAACACAGCCCTAGACTGTCTTAGTAGGCGTAGACCACAGGGTTCAGAGCACCACATTCCTGCTCACCTCTGTGAATATCAGAACCAGTGTCTTCTTTCACTCTCAAAAAGATGCCAGTGTGGATAATAAGTTTATTCAGTCATTTTACCTAGGCACAGAGATCTTTCTAATATCAGCATCACTGACTTAAAAAGAAAAGAAGCAGCCATGGGTGTTATGAATGCTTAAGACTTGCCAAACATTTCAACCTTTGGGATGAATCCTGAAATGTTCACAAATATACCTGTTCCCTCTTGTCTGAGGAGAGCACTGAGGACCCGGTCTGCTGAAGGATTTGCAATTGGCGCTTGATTGTGAGATTTTGAATTTCTTGTAGGGGATAATCTTGGGCACGTTTTGACTGTTCTTCATAAAAGGCAGACCATTTGGCCCCGGCCTCATTCTGAAATGAGAAAAAATAAAGATAAAGTTGAAGTTGGAACCGAGCTGATTGAATACATAGAACAGAAGAGACAGTTCAAACAACATCTGGCAAAACATCTACTATTTCCTGAGCGGCTCAGTCCTCTACTTTGCTGAAGGCCAAGGTTTAGGTTAAGAGTGACCAGGCCACTCTCGGTCACTCTCTCTTTTTGGCCCATTGCCTATGTTTCCCAAGGGTCCTGTCCCCAGAACTGCAAGTAAATTCTCACAGATAATTCAAGCTGTGAGGCCCTGGGATTACGGCCTCAGTGCTTTTACGTGGGTGAGTTGGCTAAGGATTCAAGGATGAGTGCTCTTAATGGAGAACTGAGCAGAGCTCAAAGTGGGTAGAGTGGGAATCCAGTCCCTCATGACCATAAAAACCACAAGAAATGAGAATCATATCACAGTAAGCTCCCAGGTGCCATGCTTTATCATGGGGACTCTTGTCTTCGATTAGAATCTCAAAAGATAGCTTCTTGGGACAGGACTACTTGGTAGCCATGGTGATTATGGACCAGCAAAAAAAAAAAAAAATCAACAAGCAGGTGACAATGGCAGGACACACTTGCCCCCATCTTCAATATCAGTAGAAATTGGACTTCCCTAGTGCAGTCTTCTCTCAATGCACAAATTCATTTCAACTTAGAAAGACTAAAGAAATGCCTACTTTGTACATCCTACTTTGTACCCCATCCTACTGCTCTAGGCCACAGAAAACAGGCAGCACATGAACCAAATATGAGCTTCATTCATGGAGTCAGACACCTCTTACTAGCTGTATGACCCCGGGCAAATGACTTAGCCTTGGGGAACCACAATTACATTAGCTTCAAAATAAGAGTGAAAATAGGACTTACATCAAAGGGTCATTGTAAAAGTTTAAAAAAAAAAACGTATTGTTGTAAGTATTAGAAGAATTAACAAGAGCCGGGCGTGGTGGCACACACTTGTAATCCCAGTACTTGGGAAGCTGAGACAGGAGGATAGCACAGGTTCGAAGCCAGCCTCAGCTACTTAGTGATGCTCTCAGTAACTTAGTGAGGCCCTGTTTCCAAATAAAATATAAAATAGGACTGGGAGTGTAGCCCAGAGTTAGGAAGCCTCTGGGTTCCACCCCCAGTACCACACACACACACAAAAGAAGAATTAACAAACACAAAAATGGTTACCAGAATGCCTGGTGCATCCTAAGCATTCAATGAATTTTATTTTATTACTTATAGGGAAAACATCTGTGTCCTTAAGTTGCTTATAGTTTTATCAGATGGTAAGATAAGCATCATGAATGTCACCTTAATGAAGCAGAAGTATATGATACTGTATAAACTAAAAGTAGGCCGATCGATTTCTGCTTAAAAAAAGAGAGAGAGAAACTAATGTAGGTGACCAGATGTAGCCAAGCCCTCATAGGGGACGTGGAGCTTCAGACAAACCTTAGTTAAACTAGATAGGATTTAGGCGAATGTGTAATACTCTCCAAATAAGTTACTTTGCTTGAGCTTTTAACAACCTTAGGAGATAGAAAATCACTGTCTCCATTTTTATATGTGCATTAAAAGGCTTAGAGGAACAGTGAGCTGGCAATCAAGCAGCAGCATTTTATCCTGGACCTTGTAGCAAACAGACTCTGTGATGGCTCCAGCGATCCCTACCTTCCGGTGGTGTTATACCCTTGTGCAATCTCTTTGTCTTGAGTCAGAAGAGACCTATGACTTACATCTAACCAACAGCATCTAGCAAAGGCAACAGGATGGATATATTTACATCACGTAAAATTGAAGATTCATCTTTCTAGAAGACTTCCTCCCTTGCTGCTTTTGATGCAGTGAGATGCCATGGTATCCACTACCCTATAGAAAGGGCTGCCTGGCAAGGAATTATGATAGCCTCTGACTAACATCTGATTAGCCTAAATCAAGGACCTCAGTTCAGCAGCATACAGAGATCTGCAGATTAGCACTAAATTGGAAGTGGACAAGACTAAAATCTTGGCTGGCATCTTGAATGGAACCTCCTTATGAGAAAGAGATAAAAGATCCAGCTAAATCGTGCCTGGAGTCCTGACCCACGGAAACTGTGGGATGACACATGAGGTTCTTGTTTGTTTCACTGGTTTATTTTGGTACTAGAGATTGAACACAGGGGTGTTCTATCTCCAGGATACACCTTCAGACATTTTTACTGTTCATTTTGAAACAGAGGTTCACTAAGTTGGTGAGGTTTGCCTTGAACCTGTGATCCTCCTGTCTCCACCTCCCAAGCACTGGAATGACAGGTGTGAGCCACTGCACCCAGCTCCTTTGTGTTGTTTTAATCCATTAATCTCATGATAACTTTTTATACAATAGATAACTAGTGCAGATTCCAAAGGCAGGACTCCAGGCATGACTGCACATTCCAGGCCAAGGATTTTTACTTTTATCCTGTGAGTACTGGGCAGTCACTAAAGAGGTTGCGAGCAGGCATGTGAGAAAATGGAAAAGGTGTGTGAAAGTGACGCAAGAGATGAAGCAAATAGTGGTAGTGAACATGGAAATGGATTCTCTATTTACTTAACACTCACAAGCTTTCAGGGGTCCCTTCCCAGTTAATCTTTACATCTGACAACCTTTTCAGGGAGTTATATCCAGTCCAAAAATGAGAAAAATGAGGCACAAAGTAGGTAAGTAGCTTAGCCTAGGTCACATAGCTAGTAATAAGAAGAACTGGAACATTAACCCAGCTGATGCTCTGCACCACTGTCCTATAAGACTGTATTTGACACAGTCTGGTCTTCTCACTAACGTGTATGAGTGGGAAGGAGTGAGCCATGGAAAGTAGAGTTTGCTTTTCAGAAAAAAATTAACGCATGCCACCCACCACACACTGAGCAATCCCTATTTTCTTCACCTGCTCCAGGGTCATTTACTGTGAAGGAAAATTTCTGGTTAAACTTTAGTGTCACATTATAGAAATAGTCTTATTCTTTAACTATTTTGGCAACAACTTGCCATCTGAAAATTGCCTTGGTCTTGGAACTATTTTGTTTTTACTATTCTGCCCAAGGAAACTTTGAGGCTATTTGATTTGTCACTACCACTCTTTATTTTTACATAACAGTATATACTTTTTATCGTATTGGTACAATGTAATTATGCATCAGAGTGAGATTCAAAGTGACACAAACATACAAGCGCACAGCACTTGGTGTTTTTCCCTCATGTTATACTTTTTATTGCCAAAAAATGACTCTATGTTGTCTTACACTTTGGTCCCTGAGGTCATACTATCCCCTCCCGAACTATTCCTTTTAATATAATTTACAATTTAGCTTATATCCTCACCCTAAAGCTCCTGGGTGTAGGTAATACATAATACAGACAGTTTAGCTGTTAT
>NC_137792.1:9309929-9462429 GCF_963383645.1 Muscardinus avellanarius
TTTGAATGACTTCTAGGCCTTTTACTAAATGGAAAGGAGAAGCCTTAGAGGAGTGAAGAAGGTGACCTAACTGAGGGAGATGGGGGAAAGGGAAGCACGCTAATGTGCATGACGTATATCCACAAACATATCAAATCAGTCACTGAGCCAAACATGAGAAGGAGGGAGGGGAGGAAATGGGGTGGGAACTGGGGAAGGGCTCAAAGTGGGATGTGTGCATGTGTGCCTCCACCATTCTGTACCTCATAATGATTATGATGACAATGCACCAATAAATTAGCAATAATGAGAATAAAAAAAATAAAGCGATCGCTGATGGCCCATCCAATTCCAGGAGGAACCAACATATGTACAACCTGGGTTTTCTGGACTACTTCCAGTTTATGCCATTTTACTCTAAATCGTTAATTTTGGTGACAATATTGTGCTTTTGTTGTAGTTTGGATCATTCTTTCAAAACACTTGTCTGTGTTTCAATGATTCCAATACTCTGCCCATATTACAAATGTTTATTTTATTGGAGAACATATTTTCAGAATTTAAAAAACCTTTTGGCAATAATAAGCAAATACACTTCTTTGAGTATATTTAGTAATAAGCAAATATACTTCTTCCAGTATCACAAAAGCAAAATCAGAAACACCAAGCGCCCTGAAAATATTAATAGTAATGCCAAGTATTTCACTTGCTTTCACTTAAGAGTCAGTTATTGCCAAGAAGTTGTTAAACAGTAGGAATTAGAGTCCGTTATTTTCTCTATGCAAGTAGTTCATTTACAGTTAAGCCCAAAGAAGACAAACTAGATATCAAATAGTCTCATTAAAATAAATCCACACTGTTTTTAATTTACTTAGTCAGTGCATGTCTTTTAAGAACAGATGCTAGTCTGTGATAAAACATAAACTCAGCAGTATGTACATTTCTGGGGGCAAATTGTCCCCTTTGTGCAGGAAAGCAAGATACACAGACAAGGGTTATTTCTTAATTCTTGACCCTGAGTTCTCTGCTGCCTGCAGGCCAAGAAGCAGGCAGAGAAAGGAACACTATGGCCATTTCTGGGAACCACATTGCTTCCAAGTTCATATTCTCCCAGCTGTTCTTTGAATCTCATAAGAGAATGACGGTGGGAGATGCTCGTTTCCCCAGCTCCGACTTTGTCCAAGGAAGTCTCTATTTTAGAACTACCTACTTGAGGGTAAAAAAAGAGTTAAGTAGGGAGAAGGGATATGTTTAAAACACAATGTATGCATACGTGGGAATGTCACAGTGAAACCCATTAATTTGTACCATTAATATCAGTTAACATTGCAAATGGACCAAATAGAAAGCTACGTGCATGAAATAACAGCGAGGCTGCTCAGAATACAAAGCTCCTGAATAGTAATACTGTTGTCAGTGTTGATGGAGAGAGTGCTAATTGGCAAACACACTACCAAGCGTCAGATTACACACTCACGTATTGTAGATTTGCTAGCCTCAGCAATCCTATAGAGTGAATACTATAATATTACTATTATAGTAATGATCTTCAGGTTACGATTCAGGGAAATGGGCTTGAAGGAAGAGAAGAAACTTGCTCAAGGCCTTCAAGTTCTGAGATTCAGAGTTAAGATTGGAACCCAGGCATTCTGGTCCCGGAAGCCACACTTACTATATCCGACACTTACATGTGATCATCCTACCCATGCACATAAATCCTGATAGCACACCATATATCAGCATCCCGCGCATCTTGGTATCTTTTATAACACTTGCCACAGCACCCAGTACATTGTGGAATCTCAATACATGTGATCAGAGCATAGGAGAATCGGAGAAACCATACCCTCCCCGCCACTGTCTGCCTTCCCAGGTAAACTCATACAGGTGCACTTGAGTGTATCAACGTACCCTTCACCATGTCTTGAGAAAGGCGCTAGCAGGCCCCTTGCCCACTTCTTGCATTAGACATTCTTACTTTTCCATCAAAGTGATCATAGTCTTCATTTCTGGTCTTTGCTCTAGTCAACCTGCACAATTCAAATTTTTTAACAAAAAGATAGAAGAGGTGGCTCACACCTGCAATCCCAGGACATGGGAGGTCTGAGACAAGAAGGTCATGACTTTGAGGCTAGCCTCAGCCACTTAGCAAGGCCCTCGGCAACTTAGCAAGACCCTGTTTCAAAATAGAAATAAAAGGAACTAGGAGTATAGCATGGAGGTAAAATGTCTGGGTTCAATCCCCAGTACCAAAAAAGTGATAGCATTTTAATAATCCAGAAATGGTTTCAACAAACATCACTGTATCTCATTTCATAACACACCTCTTAAAAGATCCTAACTCCTAGCCGGGCGTGGTGGTGCATGTTTGTAATTCCAGCATTTGGGACGCTGAGACGGGAGGATTGTGGTTTGAGGACAGCCTTGGCTACTACTTAGTGAGGGCCTTTGCAACTCAGTGAGACCCTGTCTCAAAATAGAGAATAAAAAAAAATACGGCTTGGGATGTAGCAATGTAGCTTGGTAGTAGAATGCCCCTGAGATCCATCCCCAGTATCTCAAAAAAAAAAAAATCCTAACTCCTCACTACAGCACCCAGCTATACTGTACTTCAGTATCTTTTCAAAATAATTAAAGAAGTCAGCATACTACATTGATAATTGCACACCTATGTTTATAGTGGCACAATTCACAATAGCCAAGTTATGGAGCCAACCTGTCAAGAGATAAATGGGTAAAAAAATGTGGTATGCACACACAAAGGAGTTTCACTCAGGCAAAAGTGGTACAAGATTATGTCTTTTGCAGGAAAGTGGATGGAACTGGAGAAGATCATGTTAAGTGAGATCAGCCAGACTCAAAAAATTAAGGGCCACATGTTTTCTCTCATATGTGGGCACTAGGGGAAAAATGGAAAGACAAGGGATCTCATGTCAATTAAGAGAAAGACCAGTGGAGTAGTGGAAAGGGAGGCAGAAGGGAAAGGAAAACTTTGGAAAGAGAAACAGACCAAAAAATGCAATGTGTATCTATGAATGTACCACTATGAATCTTAGTATCATGCACAATTACAATGTATCAAAAACCAGGTACATTGGCACAGGCCTATAATCTCAGTACTTGGAAGGCTGAGACAGAATGGTCGCAGGTTCGAGGCAGCCTCAGCAACTTGAGGAGATCCCTCAGCAACTCAGTAAGACCCTGCTTCAAAATAAAGAATAAGCCGGGCGAGGTGGCGCACGCTTGTAATCCCCGCGCTTGGGAGGCTGAGACAGGAGGATCGCACAGGTTCGAAGCCAGCCTCGGCTACTTAGTGAGGCTCTCAGCAACTTAGTGAGACCCTGTTTCTGAATAAAATATAAAATGGGTCTGGGAGTATAGCCTGGAGGTAGAAAGCCTCTGGGTTCCACCCTCAGTACCACCAAAAAAATAAAAAATAAAAATAAAATAAAATAAAGAATAAAAAGGGCTGGGAGTATAGCTTTTTGTTATCATCCCCAGTACCAAAAAGTGTTTTTAATTAAAAATTATATAATAATTAATGGTTATCCTTGTCATTAAACATCAGAGGAGAATGTGCTGTTAGCCTTTATTCACATAACATCCATTATTTGTTATTTCAATATCTTATGTTATCATAAACATCATTATATTTATTATTCTTTAAGAACATATGCTTTGCTACATATAAAATAAATATAAATTGCAAAAATAGTGAAAAGAATATTCCCATATTCTCATCAATAAGATATTAACACCTTTTTCTTTTTTGATACTGGAGATTGAATGCAGGGCCATCTTGCCTCTGAACTATACCTTTAGCTCTATTTTATTTTTTATTTTTTTATTTTTGTGGCACTAGGGATTGAACCCAGGGGCATTTTGCTTCTGAGATATCCCTCAGTCGTGTGTGTGTGTGTATGTGTGTGTGTGTGTGTGTGTGTGTGTGTGCGCGTGTGTGTGTGTGTGTTTGTTTTACTGGATATGGAATCCAGGGACATTTTAATTTTGAGCTACACCCCTAGACCTATTTCATTTTTTATTTGGAGAGTCTCAAAAAGTTGCTGAGATCCTCACTCAGTTGCTGAGGCTGGCTTCAAACCTGTGATCGGCCTATCTCAGCCTTCTAAGTACTGGGATTGCAGGCAGGCACCACCATGCCCAGCTCACCCCCAGCCCTATTTTTACTTTTTATATTGAAAAAGATTCATGCTAATTCTCTGAGGGCCTCACTAAATTAATGAGGCTGGCCTTGCACCTGCAATCCTCATGTCTCAGCCTCCCAAGTGCTGGGGTTACAGGTATATGACACCACGCCTGGCTACTTTTGTACCTTAAACAAATTCCTAACTCCTTTTCACACTAACAACAATGATGTCTTACTGTTCTCCCATGCCCACAAGCATTAAGCACTATTCTGATGGCTCTGTGTATTAATTCGGTCTTCAGAGCAATCCTATGAGGCACATATGAATATTTTTTACAGATGAAGAAAATAAGGCCCAGAGAGGCTAATTAACTGGATCAAGTTTGCCAAGTTAAAAAATGGTGAAGTCAGGATTTGTATGAAAGGATCCTGGTTCCAGAGCTCTTAGACATGATGCCAGTATACCTTCCTCATCACCCATGAGTCATTTGGTCGAGAATAAAAACAAACACACTGCAGTCACCTCCACCAGAAATCAGAGGAAAAAAAGGTGCATGAAGAGATGAAGGAAAGTAAGAACAAAATGTAAGCCAAGACAAAACATCTCCTATGACAACATTGGGCTGTCAAAACCTGAGATTCCTTGTGCTTTAGAAAAATAGGGGAGGAAGAAGGCTGAGGTTGATTAATGGAGGAGCAACATTGGAATATGTGTATAAGTGCGAACGTAGCATGGTCAACCTGGACACTCATTGATAGGAGGGGGGAGAGGAAGCGAGGGGGGAGGACATCAAGTAATGTGTGAATGTATGCCACTGTCAGTATGATCCACATTATGATGTGAAACTATACAGTATCAATAAAATAAAATAGAATATGCTAGGTTCTGATTTTTCATAAGAATTGACAAAACAGATCCTCTCTTACAACCCCAATAAAAGTTAATTTTTGATTTTCAAAAGAAAAGAAAAAAAATTACCTTGGGGGATTTCAAATCAGGCAGTAGTTCTCAGATTAGATTTGTTCAGCGAATGATAAGAATTTAATTTAAGTGCGCGACACACTAATCATTTGAAAATATAAGCTCCAAAACTCCAACCCTTTTGAAGGAAGGAAAGAATGGCTAAACGAGCGAAGCAAAAAAAATATTCTTAAATAATTGTTAGTTTTCAGCAGTAAAATGTGTAAGGATGTGAGAGAGGAAGAAAAAACCTTAAATCTTTTCACTTGTCAGATAAAACATCTTCCTTTCCCAGAGTATTCTGAGATTATTCAGAACTAGTTTAATCATAGTTTTTCTTGGAGGGCTCTTCTGTGACCTTTGGAAGTCCCTCAGAGCTCTGTGACATTGATAGAAGGAATTCCTAAGTCCAGTCTCACCCAACCCCTGATTAGCCTAATTACTAGCTAGTCCTTTGAATCAGCCACCAGTTGAATTTTTTCACTTAAAATGTCCTTTGTGGAGCATTAACACGTCCCTGTTGACATTATAGGCTAGAAGAAATTATTAAATCAATAACTATGAAGTTTTTGTTGAAATGCTTTAACACTCAATGATGAGAAATATTACGGTAACTTTATAAAGCACATTCAAACTTGTTTCTAGACACCAGAATTAGACTGGCAAATTATTTTCCTAACAATTTTCCAAATGAACTCCGAGATCAATTAAGTTTAGTCATCAGAGACTCCAGAATCAGAGGCACAGAGGTACACATACCAACTCACAGCTCAGAAATTTCTTTGATTTCCCTGTTCCGTTTTATAGGCAGTAATTCTAATCTTTAAGAAGAAAAAAAAAATACTCCCTATGTAGTCATGAAAACTCACCATCTTTTGGGCATTCTCCTCAGTAATATTTGTGTTATAATCCCAAGAAGCAATTGAACTTTGATAAGACAGGTCTTCGGCTTCCTGGTTAAAATTGTCCAAAAATGTCTTGGCCGTTTCCTCGTTGGAGGACTGAGCAGCAGTTACAGCGATGAGGCTGAGAAGGAGCCAGGAGGAGCCGAACATCTTTCCCTGTGCATCCAGATCCCATCCACTGAACAACTTTCCCTAGAGTAAAACCTCCTCATGAGTTTTTTCTCTCTCATCAGCCTTTGAACTTGGGTTGGGCACTGAGGAGGGAAGACGACAAAAAAAAAAAAAAAAAAAAAAAGATGACGACAAAGGAGAAAACAGTAAACAATCTGCTAAACCAATATAAAGTTAATCCTGCTGAGGACAGGTATGTAAACAGCTTTTAGAATGATTTTCTTTAAAGTAAGCCAGATAAAGACATGTTATTCATTAATCCTAGAAAACCTTAGCTTCCCAGCACTTTTATGACTAAATCAAAACTTGTATGTTTGGTTAATGTGTTCCTAAAAAGCTGTTAAAGGTACACGGAGGGTATTACCATCCTACAGTAATGGAGAAGGCTAGAGTTAAAGGTTCTGGGGGTAATACTGACATTTAAATGTTTTTCTGACAATTCCATTAATAATCAGTTATGTCTCTTTGATTTGATTTTAAGCTTATGCTCACAGAAACTCACTACTTGGGTAATATTTTCCCTTTCAAGTAGATGGCTATCTTTGTCTTTAGAAATTCATTTCTTTCAGCTCAATTTTAATTTTCATGGCCCTTTTCCTTAATTATAAGATTACTCTCCACCATCCACGTTAAGTCTCTTGATCTAGCTTCAGAAAACTTTCAAAAGCTCATTTTCTATTATTTCAGATAACCACGTTAACCGCTGGTCCTAAGGCTCACTTCATTGTGCCTTTCCATTTCACTTACCCATTTAAAACTCAGCTGAAGTCACACCGAGCTAAGAATGCCTCCACAGGTCTGCAATCCAGAGAGTCCATGTCCAGGTCTGGCCGTCCATAGCCACTGGATCACAGCAATATTGGATACAGAAGTCTTAGTGAATATCCTGTTGAATCTCAGGAGCTGGCTCCCTGTCCTCATTCTCAGGGTGTAGGCATGCCACAGATAAAAGAGAGGAGCCACTTTAAATGACAGGGCTCGCGGGCCTGCTCAGTTGTGATTATGAAACCTTGACACAGAGAAAACATTTCTTCACCCAGAAAAACAAGTCTTCCAGGTTCAGCTGAAATGGCAGTAACCAGGCCTTACAAAATTCCACTACTTAACTTTATTCCAAAGTCGTGTATACTGTGATAGGATAGGGAAAACCAATAGCAGTTCAAAGTGCTTTGTGTTGCAACAGCTTATTTAAGCATCACAACAAACCTAAATATAAATATTTTCACCAGCATTCTCTTGCTTATGAAACTGAGCTTAAAGAAAGCACCAAATCTTGCTTGGCTAATAACTGGTAAAAGCACGGCATGGATCCATACAGTCTGATTCTAGGGTAGAGACCCTTAACTAACAGCCTACGCTCTAAAAATAATAAGGGGCCACAGGTATAGGGCAGCAGAGGGACTCACGCCCTTAGTGAACCCCAAGAGTGACTCACTATTTGAAGAAACAAAGCAGGTGTAAGTTGGAATAGTGGTAAAGAATATTTAAAGAAAGTGAGATAGGGAGGAATTGGTGGACAAGTTTCAGTAAGACGCCTTCCCTATTTAAGAAAGCAGACCTAACCTAACCTGGCCCTCCTGTGCCATGGGGGAAAAACAGGAAGACAAAATGGGGATAGCATGTGAGTCTCTGAACAGAGTCGAGATGTTACTTGGATGAAAGCTATAACAAATCTCTACTCAGGTAACTTCCTGAATGAAACACTTAGGTTTACAGGCGAGAAAATGTACGAGCAGTCCACATTCAATTCACTGAAGCAGAAAAGAAGATTAACTTGATCAAATTGACTTGGAGGGAGCAAGACAGAAAATCAAGCTAAAATACATGGACAAGAAGCCAGAGGTAACAGTGAGGCAGGGAAAGGTTGATAGCCAAGGGGCTTTGAGAAGCAAGGGAAATGGGAGAATTGTTTACAGCGAGTTTGCAGGAAAACTAGCGCAAAAGTCAACTGCAGACACTGACTGGATATCTGGAATTTGTGTTCATTCTCCATTTGAGAAGCTGCATTGTTCTGATAGTTACCGGAAAGTATTCTTTCTGATCCTATTCTAAGAATGGAAAGGATCCATTGAAGACGCAAAAGATGAAGTCCAGGAAAACAAGTGGCCTGAAGGAACATATTTTCTTTGAGAAAGAATGAAGAAGCAGAAAAAAATTAGAAGGTTTGATATACAAGATATCTGTTCTAACTTTCAAAAGGGTTGGAGGTACCGGACATGGTGGCACATACCTGTAATTTCAGTGCTTGGGAGGCTGAGACGGAAGGATCGCAGGTTTGAAGACAGCCTCTGAAATTTAGTGAGACCCTCAGCAACTTAGCAAGACTCTGTTTCAAAAATAAAACATTAAAACATGGCTAGGGGTGTAGCTCACAGGTAGAATGACCCTGGGTTCAATCCCAAGTACTACCAAAAGGGTTGAAAGTGAGATTGCATTTCATAAAGGGTAGAGGGAAAAGTCTGACTCTGAAACTTGACAAAACTATAATATATAATTTTCAGAATGTCCTTTGCACTTGGAAAAATGTTTATTGGGTCCATTAATGGATTCACTAAGAAGAAGTCACATATTGCCTACTTTATTTCCCTTCTGATAAAAGAATATAATTGTTAAGAAACAAAGACATAGTTATCTTCCATTTCAATAAGGGATTTTGCAAAATACAAAGGGCCATGATTATATCCAATGTCCCCTGAAACAACCACACAGTACACTATTAAACAGTCTTCTGATCCATAGGAGTTCATATTGAAAACAACAAGAATCTGGGTTTCACCATTACTTTATTGACTACTTACTATGTGCCAGGTACTATTATAGATGTTAAATATACAATAATGGATAAGACTGGAAACATCCCCATGACTATTGTATTATAGCTAGGGATAGAGAACAGATACAAATATCTGGCAATAAAAGCCATGAGTTATACTAAGCAGGAAATAGGGAAAAGAGAATTATAAAGTTCAGAGAGATTTTTTAGAAGGAAGGCCCCTCCAAGGAGGTGACTGTTTATGGTTCAGGTCTAGAATGTCCCTCAAAAAGCACATGTGTTGAAAACATGACTCCCAGTGCAGGAAGGTTCAGAGGTGGGGCATGGCTGGAGGAAGCAGGTGTGTGGGGGCACAGCCTCGGCGACCACATATATTCCTGATCCTCTCCTCCCACTCTCTGCTTCAAGCCCCTATAATTGAGAGCAGATTTCCTCCACCGCACACCCTGCCATGACAGTGTCTACCTCAGAGCCAACCAAGCAGGGGCTGATCGTGATCCCCAATAATATTTCTTCCTCTAAGTTGTGCTTGTCAGGTATTCAGACCACAGTGATTAAAAAAAAAAAATCAGGCTAAAACAGACATTTGAGCAGAAACCTAAAAGAATGGATGAAAACAAAGTGGGTATCTAAGGAGAGAGTTTTCTAGACAAAGGGTGCAACAAGTACCAAGGATATATGCAAATCTCAAGGATATATGCAAATCTCAAGAACATCAGAGGCCTGTGAGGTTGGAGCCCAGTGTGGCAGGGAAAGTTGAGGAGGAAGCTTGGAGATGCACCGGGAGGCCTGTAAGGAACTTTGACTTTTACTCTGATCAATGTGGGAAGACAATGGAAGGCTTCCTACAGAGAGGTTATCTGGAAAAAGTTTTAACAGGGTCAGTCTGGCTGCTGCTTAGGGAACAGATTCTAAAGAGATTACAAGTGGAAGCGCGGAGACCAGTTAGTGAGCGCCTGTGGCAACCCAGCCAAACTGGTTGAGGAAAAGCCCAGTGTGAGCTATAAATCCAACTTGCGCGATCCTGGAATTTGTTAATAGAAGTATTAGATACAAAAGAATCTGTAGTGTTACGTTAAAGATTAGAAAGAGACACAAGAGAATATTCAGAGGAAATAAAGAAGAAAAGATCTAAAAGAATATAACTTGATGAACTGTTCAGACATGGGAGAGAGGGTAGCTTCTCTTCATTATAGTACTATCATTTAGGAATAGACAGACTACATAGGAGATTTACTATTTTTTCTTTCTTTTTGGGGGGTACTGATTGAACTCGGGGTATTGCATTTATGAGCTACACCCCCAGCACTATTTTATTTTTTTATTTTGAAACAGAGTCTTGCTAAGTTGCTAAGGTTGGCCTTGAACCTGCAACCTTCCTATCTCAGCCTCCCAGGTACAGGGATTACAGTTGTGTATCTTCTACTCCTTAGCTGTATGACTTTAGGCCCCTAATATCTTCCCTTCACCTAATTTCTTTATTGCAAAGCCAATGGTAGCATTACATTCATCTCATAGGGATGTTGTATTATATGAATTGATAGATGAGAATGGAGAGAATAATACCAGAATCTCAATAACAAAAGCCATTCAAAATAAAAGGATCAGTGCAATAATTAGTACACTTCCATATGAAAAGGTTTAAACAAATCATTTGCAAGATCTTCTTTCCGGCACACTGCAGCACTGTAGGATGCTGCAAATTTGCTAGGCTATAGGATGGAGGAGCTCACCCAGGGGATGAGCAGGAGCATTTGTGAAAGAAAAAGGGCATCTGCATGGGCCTAGCCATGGAGACTGTCAGTCCTCTGATCACCTACTTATGGCCAGGCCCTGGTATAAAGCTTCACATATAAAGAAGAAAACTGAAGGCCATTCTTACTATCTTGAGGGAGAAGATAATATCATGCATGTAAATAACTCTTTTCCAACACTCACAGATATTGTCTTTATAATTGCATGTGCTTTGAATCAGGCTCTGTACATGAACGTGTGTGTGTGTGTGTGTGTGTGTGTGTGTGTGTATGTGTGTGTGTGTGTGTGTATGTGTGTGTGTGTGTGTGTGTGTGTGTGTGTGTGTTAGTTTCTGGGGCTTGAACCCAGGACCATTCTACCACTGAGCTACACCCACATCCTGATTTTTTGTTGTTTTGTTTTTGAAACAGTAGAGTTTTAATATGCGTGAGAGTCTTACTATGTTGCTAGCGCTGTCCTTGAACCTGAGATCCTCTTGTCTCAGCCTCTCAAGTACTGGGATTACAGCTGTACATCACCACGTCCAGTGTACATAAACACTTAATAACATTTATAGGTAGGAATTGTGAGAACCATTTTATAATAAAGGAAAACGAGCTTCCGAGTGTTCCCATTGATTGGCACAAATTCCCAGAACTGATAGGTACTGGAGCTGGATTTTGATCCCCAGCTATTTAGACATTTCTTCTCTTTATGGATTCCAATATTTGATCATCCAGTAACCTCATGTAGAAATAGTAAGTCTTCATTAATGTGTCATATTCTGACACCAAGCAAGCCCACATAAGTGAAACTAAAATGTACTGCTTTGGTTATGCCAGTTTCACAAATTAAAATCATTTTAATTGGAATTTTCTAGAAGAGATATCATCCTAGTCAGAATATTGCCTATTGTGTGTGTTTTGTTTGGTTTGGGTTTTCTGATGGATGGCTCAGTGTAATTTTTTTTTTTTGTGTGTGTGTGTGGTACTGGGAATGGAACCCAGGGGCCTTCTACTTCCGGGCTACACTCCCAGACCTATTTTATATTTTATTTGGAAACAGGGTCTCTTAAACCAGCTGAGGCTGGCTTCGAACCTGTGTGATACTTCTGTCTCAGCCTCCCAAAGCACGGGGTTTACAAGCATGTGCCACCACGCCCGGCTCAGTGTCATTTTTTTTTAACATCATTTACTAGCTAAGCTGGAACATGACCATTCTTTAGGACTTTACATTCAAGGCCCCCTTTACATTCAATAGTTCTATTGCTATTAATTCTGCAATCTCAGCACATTCTGAGTTCACTACCACTTGGAATAGCGACTCACAGTAGTCCTGCCTGCCACAAATCCCTGCTCCGTTTCCGATCTGCTGCCCACTGAGACTTCAGTGAAAACTAGATAACTATGGTGTTCAAACAGAAAGCTCTGTCCTCATAGACTCCAACCTGAGGGTGGGTCATCACACTCCGCTGGAGCAAAGTACATAGACTTTGAGATCCATATTTCCCTTACTGCTCACCTTTGTAGATACTTCCAACTGAGGCATAAAGGGTGAGGTTGCCCAATACCTACAGACAAAAACTTCCTCCAGTTTCCTAAGCTGAGAGGATAACTTGGGTAAATATCAAAGAAGAAAGGATGTTGGATGTAATTTCTTATCTTGAAACTGAGGAATGCTTCTGAGAGGAACGGAACACAAAAGCAGACGGAAATCTAAATGTTTACATGGTTAAGAATTATTTGCATTCAGTACAATTGATTTTCACCACATGTTTATCGCATCAAGTGAATTGATAAGTACAAAAATAAATAAATAACAAGTTGGCCTTTCGGCCTACAGCAAAAGCTAAAAGCTCTTTCCTGTTTACATTTGTAGTCTCTCAACAATCTGTTTTTCCTGCAGATAGACAAAAGATAATCTTCATTAACAAACTTGACAAATAGTTCCAACAGACTTCAAATTTGTAAGGATAGACTGCATTCCAGGGATATTGTACTGATTATGGCTGGCCTGAATTTATGATAGTACAGTGCTTGCTGTGTAACCCTAATTTATTTTCACACCTACGCTCTACAAAATGTCAGACAGCACTAGAAACAGGGAGCCACTGATATAAATGTATGTCTCGGGCCTTAGAAGCCTGAAGTTCCAAAAGCCTGAGATAGAGTCTGAACAGAAGAGTTACAGGATCTCATTGACATGTCAGAGGAATCACTCTGGTTACTGTGTGGAGAACAGACTTCCTCTGGGCAAGACTACAGGCAAAGAGATTGGTGAAGAGGCTAGAGGGATAATCCAGGTGAGATACACTAGAGGCTCAGTAGTAGCAATGCAGTTAATAAAATGTGAAGCTATTTCCGAATATGAGTAAAAATATGAATATAACATGATTAACCTGAACACTCATTGTTTGGAGGGGGAGGGACCAAGCAGAGTTTAAATGTATATACCATTTGCAATAAAAAAATTTTTTAAATGTGGTTGGATTGGGTGGGGAGGTACTACGGATTGAGTACAGGGGCATTTTACCTCTGAGCTATACCCCCAGACCTATTTTCTTTTTTATTCGGAAACAGGGTCTCCCTAAATAGTGGAGGGCGTCACTAAGCTGTTAAGGCTGGCTTCAAACCTGCAATCCTCCTGTCTCAGCCTCCTAAGTCCTGAAGTGACAGGCATGTGCCTCCATGCCCAGCTCATAGGCTGGATTTTTTAATTATACAAGTAAAACTAACAGGATATGATGGTGAATTGGAAGTAGGCTATGAAAGCAAGCGAGAGTCAAGTCTTTCTAGTGTTTTTTAATAGAACAGCAGCTAGAAGGGCAAGGGTAACATTAATTTAGATGGGGATGGCTAAAATAGGTTTGGAGGGAGGATGAGGAGTTCCATAGAGTTTGTGATATCTGCTTAGAGACCCAAGTGAAGATGCTGAAAGGAAGTTGGATATATAAATCTGAAGATTGACAGAGAGGTCAAGGATGGAGATAGAAATGTGAGAACTTGTTAACTACAAGTGGTTAGTCAGACATATTTTTCCAGCTAAGACCAAAGGGAAAAGATTTGACTTCTTCAGGATCACAGTGTGCTAAAAATTATTACTTGGTTAAGAGCAGAAGAGAGAAATAAGGTATAAAAAATTTTAAAAGTTACCGAAACAACCCTCCCGAGAGGAGCCAGGGAGGTGATACAAGGGGAGTTTTAAGAACTTGGTTATAGTATCCCATGTCTTTATTAGTTTATAGCATAATTCTAATACTTAGGAGGCTGAAACAGGAGGATCACAGGTTCAAGTCTAGCCACAGCAATTCAGTAAGACTTTTAGCAATTTAGTGAGATCCTATTTCTAAATAAAATACAATGAACGCAATTTGAATGAGACTGGCCAGTCACAGAAAGTGAAATGGCATGTTTTCTCTCACATGTGGAAACTAGGAAGTAATTGAAATACAAGAGGGACTCCGGAGAAAAGAGGAGAAACCTCAGTGGAGCCGTGGAGGGCATCTGGGCAAGGGAGGTGGAGGAAACTGGTGAAGTAAACACATCCATTAACGTTATGTACATATATGAAATTATCAATGCAAATCCCAATGGGGGAAGGGGCGGAAGTGAGGTAGGATCCAGGGGAAGCTCACCGCGTGCTGTGTGCAGGTGCGCCCCTATCACTCTGAACCGCATGAACTTCACGTCCATGTGTGATAACAAGGGACCAATAAAAGTATATTTAAAAATAAATAAAAATTAAAATAGGACTGGGGTTGTAACTTGGAGGTAGAACGCCCCTGTGTTCCATCTCCAGTTGTTCTCCCCACCAAACAAACTAGCTTATAGCAAAGTAGAACTATCTCAGGTGCGCAAAGTGATTGGGTTGAAGTAAGGGTTGGATTTAGGAAAGGTAGCCAAGAATGCCAAAGTCAAGTGACTTAGATTCAATTCAGGTCAAGGCAGCGCTATTAGTGGACATTCAAAACATAGAAGATTCATTTAGAAGTCTTCTATAAAAAGATTCTGTCTCTTAGCTAGAGTTTTGAGGTCACTGAAGAACTTTATCCTTTGGTCAATGATTCCCAATTGGCTCTACATATCTCAAAATAAGACTTTATTCTCATTGGCTTCTTCCTCAGTGTATATACTAAATATATGAGTCATGTTTTCTGACCTAATTGGAAATTTTCCGCAGTGATAGTGGTCTTCTGTAGGTCTAACAGGCTCACCTTGGAGATCTCCTGGTAACTCTCCATCTTCATCCTCTCCAGGATTTGTCTGGCCTGAGTCAACAGTGGGTCTTGGTCAAGACTAATTATTGACCCCGGCCACAACCTCCTAATTCACTCAAAGCCCCCCCTACCAAGATGAAAGAGGCAACCTCACAGAGACCTAATAGAACAATTCCCAGATAGAGCCAGTTGTACTAACTTCCATGAACAATCCTAGGAAGGCTGATAAAAGCTCTAAGCCCCCAATTTTTACTAAACTCTGTTTTTGCTTTTGCCAGTCTGGCACCTCATGATTTCTTATATATTATTATTATTATTTGTAATGAGTCAAAGCATAGAGTTGAAGCTATCTGATCACTTTATTGACATTTACCCTCCCCAGCCAGGTATGGTGATACACAACTATAATCCCAGTACTTTGGAGACTGGGACAGGAGGATCACAGATTTGAGACCAGCCTCAGAAACTTAGTGAGGCCCTGTTTCAAAATAAAAAATGAAATTGTGCTAGGGGTGTAACTCAGAGGTAGAATAATTCTTGATTCAATTCCCAATACCAAAAAAAGAAGGAAAGAAAGAAAGAAGGAAAGGAAGCTGGGCATGGTGGTACACACTTGTAATCCCAGCATTTGAGAGGCTGAGACTGGAGGATTATGGTTGGTGGACAGCCTCACCTACTTAGGCCCTTTGCAACTCAGTGAGACCCTGTTTCAAAAATAAAAAAGACAAAAAATAGGGGGGGTGGTGGTGTAGCTCAGAGGTGCAATGCCCCTGGGTTCCATCCCAGTACTGCAAAAGAAAGATAAAGAAAAGCCGGGCATGGTGGCGCACACTTGTAATCCCTGCGCTTGGGAGGCCGAGACAGGAGGATCGCACAGGTTCAAAGCCAGCCTCAGCTACTTAGTGAGGCTCTCAGCAACTTAGTGAGACCCTGTTTCCAAAAAATATATAAAAAAAGGTCTGGGAGTATAGCCCGGAGGTAGAAAGCCTCTGGGTTCCACCCCCAGTACCACCCCCAAAAAAAGAAAGATAAAGAAAGAAAAAAAGAAAGAAAGAGAGAAGGAAGGAAAGAAAGAAAGAAAGAAAGAAAGAAAGAAAGAAAGAAAGAAAGAAAGAAGAAAGAAAGAAAGAGGGAGGGAGGGGGGTAGGAGGGAGGGAGGGAAGGATGGAAGGAAGGAGGGAAGGAAGGAAAGAAAAGAAGTCGATCCTCCACACCATTACCACATACACATACATTGGCATTGTACAAACAACTTCCATCCTTTATTTTTCTTCATGTCACTTACCACCACCTGCAATGCTACCCTAGTGTGATAATCACATTCTAATAATTTACTTTTCATTGTCTGCCTTTCCCTACTAGAATACCAGCTCCAGAAGGCCAGACATTTTTCTCTGTTTTGTTCACAGCTATATCCCCAGCTAAAGAGGCGGGCACAGAATAGGCACACAAGAAATATTTATTGCACAGAAACTCAGCAGTAAGCAGGAGGAGGAGGAGGAAGGCAGCTCAGATGTTGACTCTGATGTGGCATACTTCATTTTTATATACATTTATAGGTGCATCGTAATTATACATCCTAGTGAGGTTCAAAGTGTTATAAACACACATGCATACAGCACTTGGTATGTTTTCCTCTGACTCCTGCCCTGTTCCTGCCTCCCTGTACATATCGGGGAGATGGCAGTGATACCTTCATATATGGAAATAGTAAATTTATTTGTTTTATTGTACTAGGGATTTCACCTCCGAGCTCTACCCCCAGCACATTTTATGTTTTGGTTTGGAAACAGCATCTCACCAAGTTGTGGAGGACATTGCTAAATTGCTGAGGTTAGCCCTAAACCTTCAATCCTTCCATCTCAGCCTCCCAAGAACTGGGACAGGCATGTGTCATCATGCCCAGGTGCAAATTCATTTAATACAGCACATTGTGTGTTTGTTGGTCCACCCACAGGATTAATGGATAGAGATTAGTGTGGAATGCAAAAGGGAGCCAGGCGTGGTGACACACGCTCGTAATCCCAGCATTTGGGAGGTTGAGACAGGAGGATCATGGTTTATAGCCAGCCTCAGCTACTTAGTGGGGTCCTTTGCAACTCAGTGAGTCCCTGTTTTTCAAAATAAAAAATAAGCCGGGTGTGGTGGCGCACGCTTGTCATCCCCGCTCTTTGGAGGCAGAGACAGGAGGATCGCGTAGGTTCGAAGCCAGCCGCGCGTGCTGGCTTAGGAGACCCTGTTTCCAAATAAAAATGTAAAAATAGGTCTGGGAGAGTAGCCCTGAGGTAGAAGGGCTTCCAGGAACCCTAGTACCACAAAAAATAAAATAAAAAACAAAAATAGGGCTAGGAGTGTAGCTCAAAGGTAGCATTCCCCTGAGTTCCATCCCCAGTACTGCAAAGACAGTGTGTGTGTGTGTGTGTGTGTGTGTGTGTGTGTGTGTGTGTGTGAGAGAGAGAGAGAGAGAGAGAGAGAGAGAGAGAGAGGGGGAGAGAGAAGTATTTTTTCTCTACAAAATGAGATTTGGAAGCCAGGATTTGAGCTAATATGAAGGAAGAAATAAAAGAAAAATAGCATGATTGCCATAAGCCAGATAATGGACTGGATGCCTTACATATGTTAAGTGCTGAATCCACCAAATGAGCCTGTAAGAAAGTTAGTCTTACCACCGTTTTATAGAGGAGAAAATTAATTTACCTCCATCAAGCTACTTCTTGCAAGGCCATGCTATTAATTACTAAGTAGCAAAGGCACATGTTGGACACTGCTCAGTATTCCCCCTGACTCAGATATTTTAGCCTATGATCAATATTTCGGTTGGCAAGAGAAGTGAGAACACTGTGGCATTGTGTGAAATGAACCATCTTTATGTCACAGCTATCATGATGCCAAAGCACATTGATGACCATGAAACTGAGGTGTCACTGAGGTGTCAAGGAATGAGGTAACAGCAGCGGAAATCCTTCTGGTTGGTTTTATTAATGACTTATATTTTGAATGTATCATTAAATTTATTCACCTACTCTTTACTTAAATACGACATTGATTCTTCACTCCTGCCCAGTGTTGTCACATCAGTAGCCCCAAACGAGCATTTCTTTTCCCACGACTGTGGTTATCACAATCCTTATGATAAAATGGAAGATGTTGTTCTAATAAGAATATAAAAATAAAATCCTCCATAAAATAATGGTATTCTAGAATATAAATGTATTCAATAAAATAGATGTTCTGGTATATTTTTAAAAGTTCTTCTGGCAGCCGGGCGTGGTGGCGCATGCTTGTAATCCCCGCGCTTGGGAGGCGGAGGCAGGAGGATCGCGCAGGTTCGAAGCCAGCCGTGCTGGCTTAAGAGACCTTGTTTCCAAATTAAAAAAAAAAGTATAAAAATAGGTCTGGGAGTGTGGCCCGAAGGTAGAAGGGTTTCCAGGAACCCCAGTACCACCAAAAAAAAGGTCTTCTGGCAGAAGAAAAAATGAGAAAAAATGAAAATATAAATCTATATAAAGGAATAAATAAAGCCAGAAATGATGACTAAAAATATAAGTGCTCTGGATTAAGATTCAGGAAATGCACACACCCTTGAAACTCAGCAAAATGCAGAGCTGTAATTATAGTATTGCCAGTTTACTACGTAACCTGGTGGTGCTCTGAACTCGAGGGATTAGAATGCTGTCGAGAGTCCATACCATGGAGGTCACTGTAGTAAGTGAAGTTAACCAGATACTGAAAGACCAAACCACATACTCTTACTCATTTTTGGAAACTAGTAAATGAATTTAGTGACACAAAATAGAATAGTGGTCACTACAGATTACAAAGAACAGGGGGAAGGGGGGACTTAAAGAAGTCCAAAAAGGAGCACCAAAGATGGGCATGGTGGCACACATCTGTAATCCCACTACTTGGGAGGCTGAGAAAGGAGGATTGGAGGTTTGAGGTCAACTTCAGCAATATAGATTCTCAGCAACCTATCAAGACTGTTTCAAAACAAAATAGAAAGGGCTGAGGGTGTAGCTAGGAGTTTGAATGCCCCTGGATTCGATCGCTACTGACAAAAAAAAAGGAGAGGGCACCAAAACGGAGTAGTGGAATTGCTTCTGGTTTTTCTTCAACACAGTAGGGTTTCTATTGGTTAAAAAATAATTACGTCATATTTAAAAATCACTAGAAGAGTATAAACTTCCCAATGAATAAAAACAATTAATGCCTGAAGAGAAATGCTTATTGACCTAATTTTTTTATTATACATTTGTTTGTATGTATTGAACTACTACAATGTACCTTATAAAATGTACATTGTCTCAATAAAAAATAATACAATTTTATGGTTTGGATTTAAATGCCCCAACTTATGTGTTAGTCAAGATGGTCATATTCAGAGGTAGGACAAGACGGGAGGTG
The DNA here is from genome assembly GCF_963383645.1 of Muscardinus avellanarius. Taxonomy (NCBI): domain Eukaryota; kingdom Metazoa; phylum Chordata; class Mammalia; order Rodentia; family Gliridae; genus Muscardinus; species Muscardinus avellanarius. The sequence goes on from NC_137792.1 coordinate 9,329,220, forward strand.
GGCCCCTGGGGGCATAACCAAGGACAGTGTTATTTTTTCCCCAAGACCAGATTCTGCAGCTTTCTTTTTCATCCCTGCCACCATGAGCTGACACCAGCTCTCATTCTCCCTCTCTGCTCCCCGCTGTCATGCCCTGAGGACCTGCAGCCCTGACTCCTGCTTGGGAGCCGGTCTAACATGGTCTGAAATCTCCAGAACCATGAGCAATTCAATCAATCAATCAATCAATCAAGTACTTTTTCTCAGCTTTGTATGTCAGGTGTTTAGGTCACAGTGATGAGAATGCTGATTAAAACAGAAATAAAATCAGGAGTCACACCATTGCTTGAGGAGTTTCTTTAATTATGGTCCTTATAGCCAGCCATCCACTTTAAAGATGAGGCAACCAAGTAACTATAGACAATACGAAGAAGCCAGAACACTGGTTAAATTGAAAAGCTGCACTGGTAGCCATGTTGGATGCATTTGTTCAAGACAGTGATGATGTATCAGGAGAGCTAGGATGAGATCATGATGACCTGCAGTTCTCAGAAGTATCACACCTACTAACAATTAGTCAGCTACTGAAACGGGTGTGCTTATTTCAGATAAATTAGCTAGCATTGATTAGAGAAATATAAAGTAACTCTATAAATCAAAAGATATTTGAGATTTTTCTGGCAGGTTTGACTCAGAATTCTGCCAATCCTTGGAGGCCCCATTTTTATTCTCTGGGATAATTATGTCACCATAGATTTATATATAACATATTCGATTTATACCTAATGGTTGAATGAGAAATATTCAAAGGAGAAGTTAATATGGTGAGACCCCCAAAATAAAGTCAAGAAACTTGACTATGTCATAGTTTAGTACATCACAACAATACTATTCCTAAAGTTCTTAGAAAGAAAAAAAAATGGGCATTGTTAAAAAAAAGCCTGGCCAGGATATATGATGATTCTACAATGTACAGAATTATCATTTCCATTTGTGCTCTTGCTGGAAAAATTATTAACATCAGAGGTGATAGAAGGATAATAAACTTCAAGGCTATAGATTTTTTTTCCCTTGGAGACATCAAACCCCTGGAAAGCAGGCAAGACCAGGGTGAGGCCCAGAGTAAAACTTGCTGGTCTAGTCTACAGTACCATAAAAAGGGAGCTTAATTGGGGCTCTAAAGTTTTCTTCTAGATTATCCTGTAAGACTGGTACCAAGATCAAGCATGCTAATGTTTACTTGATTGCAGGGCCCCATTGTTATCGCTTTCTCTAGAACCTAAATAAGTGGGAGAGATGAGAGGGAAAGTATGAGAGGTTATAAAATCACCCCATTCCCCCAAATTATAGAGACATGGAATGAATGAATCACTTTGTAAATCTTCAGGTGCCTAATATCTGAATTTCAAGTAGGGCCAGTCTGAAAAAAAAAAAACAATTAGAGGGTAAGGGCTTCTGTTTCATACCCACATACACCATACACTTGGAATTACAAACATTTTCTGAGACTCAGAGTCTACCCAATTTTAAGTCATGATATCTGGGTTTTCAATAATGCAGGAGATATTTGGGCATGGTGACTCACAACTGTAATATCAGTACTTGGGAGGCTGCAACAGGAGGATCACATATTCAAGGCCAACCTTGATAACTTAGGGAAACTGTTTCAAAGTAAAAAATAAAATAAAAAGAACACCTAAGGCTGGTTCAACAGATGAACAGATTACATAATTATGGATATACACACAATGGAATTCTACTCAGCAACAAAGAACAAAATTATGTCATTTTTAGGAAATTGGATGGACCTGGAGATTACTATATGAAGTGAGATTAACCAGTCACAGAAAGTGAAGGGTCATATGTTTTCTCTCATATGAAGAAACTAGGGAGTACCTGGGATACAAGAGAAACTTTAGATAATGAAGGAAAAATTCCAGTGAAGCCAAGGAGGTAATTTAGGGAAAGGTGGTAGTGGAGGGGGGAATGAATGAAGGGAACACTTCCATTGACATTATCTGTGAAGTTATCAATGCCATTCTCAGTATCATATATGGAGAAGGGGAGGGAATGGAGAGGGAGCCAGTAGAGAAGGGAGAAGCTCAACAAACCTGTGTACACGTATGTCCCTGTCACTCTGAACTACATTATGATGTAAGACTACAGTGTGCCAATAAAAGTATATTGAAAAACCACAAAAATAAAAAAATAAAAAGACCTGGGGGTGCAGTTCAGATGCAAGAGCACCCCTGGGTTCAGTTCCCAGTACCACAAAAAATAATAATGCAGGAGACGTCTTGGTACCATGACTATATAAAAACAGATGCTACCTTGGGTAAGAGGCTCACTATTCTTTACCATCAAAGATCCCCCTAATGTGCTATACCCCAGCCTGTCTTCAATCTCAGAAGAAGTCGTCTTTGGCTGAGAAATATGTTCAATGCCTAGAAATTACACAAGTTTCAGGGAACTATTCTACATTTTCTAGCGACAGTCAGAATATGGTAAATCTCAATAATATTAACTTGGGTTCCATTCAGAAATTAATCAGGGCCTTGGAATTTGGATAATGCTATCATGCTACAAAATATCATTTTTTATTTCTGATTCTCAATGTCTCAACATTACTCACAACATATAGAAGGTAAAAGTCATTAAGCAACTTGAAAATTGAAAACTTGGAGGAACTCTCTAGTGAGTGTCTTTGCTCACTGTCACTGATTTTGGTAGTGGGTATTTTCTAAAGTTTTTTTTGCCTCTCATTGATAAACACTGGAGCATCCCTAAGATCAGTGAAGGAGCTGGAATGAATGAATGATCAATGAGCAGCTTGGTCATCTTTGGAACTGACTCAGAATCCTGTTTCAGCGTATTTCTTCAAGAAGTCCTTAGGCCTGGAGCTAGGCATGATGATGCCTGCCTGTAGTCCTAGTACTTGAGAGGCTGAGACAGGAGGGTCACAGCCAGCTTCAGCAACTTAATGAGGTCTTCTGCAATTTAGTGAGATCCTATTTCAAAATAAAAAATAAAATAGGACTGGGAGTGTAGCTCAGAAGTAGAATATCCCTGAGTTCAATCCTCAGTAACACACACACACACACACACACACACACACACACACACTCACTCACATTCCTTAGGCTGAAGTACCACACGTTGATATGAACCTAAAAATCATAGATTACTTCCATAAGCTATTTCTGGATAATCCATGATGTTTGAGGGCGCAGAGTATTCTGTAGACACCTTCAGCAATCAGGATCCATGCCTAAAAATAATATTCTTCTTGGAAAAATGAGAAACAGTGAGGAAGAAAAAAGCTCTTGTCTATTGTTCATTTTGGATTTCATTTCTGACACTCTTCTAAGGTAAAAGATGCTAAGAATAAAAGAGCAAAAATCTAGAGGCAACAAGGCCTGGGAAAAGGCAATGAATTAGGTCAGGCCTCAAGGTACCCATGAGTGGGTATTAGTTACTGACAATCAGGCACCCTGGACAGCTCCAGTGGGGCCACAGAACCTCTGATATTTCTGAAGAATCTGTGGACAAGCTGCTAACCAGCAGAGTAATGATTTAGGGATGGGGGTAGTGGCAGATGAGAAATTGCTTAGTTTTTGCTTAACCAAGAAGAGAGTAAAAAGAAAGGAGAGGAGAGAGAGAAGTGTGAGAATTCTAGGGCTTTAACTAGAGTATAGACCTACCTTTGTAAGTTATAGCTTGTGGTGAACATTTATATACTGTGTGAAGCACCTTGCAAGCATTATCCTCTTGAATCCTCACAGGCCCCCTATCATAAGGAATTACTAATTTCCATTCAATAGGAACATGAATGAAGACTTGGGTTAAGGAAAGAGTCCAAATCCAATGAACAAATAGAGATACCCATATTATAGCTCATGTATTTATCCTGATGCTCAATTCATTGAAGTAATGGTTTTGAGAGGCCGAGACAGAAGGATTGTGTTGAATGGCCAGCCTCGGCTACTTAAGCGAGGCCCTTTGCAACTAGTGAGACCCTGTTTCAAAATAAAGAATAAAAAATAGGGCTGGGGGTATAGCTCAGAGGTAGAATGCCCCTGGGTTCCATCCCCGGTATCACATAAAAAAGAAAGTGGCAAAAATGATACTATGTCAATTCTAAGTCTAGACCTTAGGAATTCCATTCATTCTGTCTTCTGTCTTCTGCCTAGCCATCAAGTAAACAAGCCCAAGATAAACCCTAGAAGGGTGATAGACCAGTGGATGAGAAATGAGACAATCAGGCTGAGGCCAGCCCATAGCCTTCCTGGACTCTGACTATAGATACACAAGTGGAGCTGGCTGATACCTAAAGAACTTCTCAGGTGATCCCAAGTAAAGTTGCCAATGCATGAAATCATGAACTAAATAAGTGGCTATTTGCTGTGAAGATTTCTTAGACAACTCAGAATGGATCCACCAAATGATCTAGCTATACCACTCCGGTTTCAAAATTATAACATGGCCGGGCGTGGTGGCGCACACTTGTAATCCCAACATTTGGGAAGCTGAGACAGGAGGATCATGGTTCGAGGACAGCCTCAGCTACTTAGGCCCTTTGCAACTCAGTGAGACCCTGTTTCAAATTAATGAATAAAATAAACAAGGCTCGGGGTATAAATTGAAGGTAGAATGTCCCTGGATTCCATTCCCAGTACTGACAAAAAAAAAAAAAAAAAAAAATATATATATATATATATATATATATATATATATATATATATATTTAGGGCTGGGGGTGTAGTTTGGAGGTAAAATGCCCCCGGCTTCAGTTGCGAGTAACACACACACACACACACACACACACACACACACATAATTAATGTATGTTCATGATTTCACCTACCCACATTTCAGTTGATGCCAAGCAGGATAGTAAATCACCTGCTAGCAAACCTGCCAAGAGATTCAAGCACAAAGTACCTAATTCTGTTTAGACACATATGTGTACACATGCACTGGTCTCAATAATAAGTAGGAGAAATAAGGAAAAAGAACTGTATAGAATCACTCCAATAATTATCCCTGACTAGACCAACACGGTGGGAGCACAGCAGCCATCACCTCTCGGCGTGTGCTCACAACCAATTTTGTGGTTCGGGATTCGTTATTTTTCAGATGCTCAGCAAGGTTGATAACTAGTCTGTCACGCTCAGTAAAATAACTGGGGTTTAACCTCGCACCGTATTTTCCAATGCAACCCCTGCCTCTTTCCATGGGGTATGATAAATGTTCCAAAGAACTAGTATGATTGTTGAGAAAGAGAATAATATGGTTTTCTAAAAATAGATGAAAATAGTAGAGTCCTTTCACTTTAAGGTTTGTTGACATCAATACATAGAAGATATTGTCCAGACAGCTCTGCCTCTCCTGAGAAAGTTAGGAGGAAATGGATTGAAGGCTTGCAGCAAGAGCTCATGCTTGGCCCTAAGGGATACTGCTTAGCAGATGGAAACACCGAAGCAGACGACTGAAGGGTCTTGTGTAATCTGTGTCTCTGGGGGGGTTTCATAAGATTGGTCTTTGGCAAGGAGGCCTTTATGTGTCCCTAGCTAAAGTGGACAACATGGATGGCCAGGGATTCAGTCAAATACTACTCTCAGCCAGGCGTGGTAGCACATGTCTGTAATTCCGGTACTTTAGAGGCTGAAAAAGGAGGATTGCAGGTTTGAGGCCAGCCTCAGCAACTGGGAAAGACAATAAGTGAGACTTTGTTTCAAATAACATAGGGATGGGGTATAGTTTGGAGGTAGGATAACCCTGAGTTCAATCCCCAGTAAACACACACACACACACACACACACACACACACACACACCCCAAATGCTACTCTGGGAATGAGCTCTGACTGCAGCCCAGCTGTGGCCTTTTCCTTAGACCCCACAACACACCATTTCCTCTGTAAGAGCCTCCAATTCATTAGGTACTGAAGCCAGAATCACCCCATTGCATCTCTAATGGACTGATGGACTGATAGGGAGAGGATCTTTTTACCTAATCTTCCCAGGACTCCATCACTCTTGGCCTTTTATCTGGTCAATTATAAATGCTTAGATCAAGGTGGAGGGTATATGGATGTTCATTATCCTAATCCTTCAACTTTTCTTCATGTATGACCATTTTTATAATAAAAATAATGGGGAGCTATAGGGACTGACAGTAGATTGTGTGGGACCTTATCACCATGTGGACACTTTGACTTCTGGCCTAGGAGAAATAACTAGGCATAGAAATTTTTGAATAAGGGAATGATATGGACCAATTTTTCATTTGAACAGGATACATCACCGGTTTCTTTGTCTAAGCATCTCTTGATACCAGGAGGATGAGAAGAAAAATTTTCCAGAGCCTCTGAAATGAGCTCTGCATTACTCAAAAGAAAACCAGAAAGGGCAAATGGCTTCAATGAAGTAAATACTAAAGCAAAAACATAAGACTTATTTTTAAAATATCCAGTTGTGAATGTGAAGCGTGCTCACGTTTCTAAGATCCCGATTCCTGTCTACACCGCTGCCCATGTGTTCTGAGTTTAGTTTGCACCCCGAATCTTCCTGGCAACTGCCCTGAACATTATTCACTCAGAGGGTGTCAGACAGCTCCATTCTAGCTCTTGTCCTCCATAGATCACACACCTGGCATGGCAAAGATGATACGTTCCAGTGATTCTGGGAAGAGGGATTGATGATCGAATACTTTCAAATAAAAATAATCTAAGAATAGGACTATAATCATTTAAAGAGAAACAAAAAGAAGCAGCCACTGTGGATCCTCCAACTCAGACTATGAACATTTGAAAATGTATGATTTGGACCAAGATATTGAAATCCATTTGGCCTCCATTTCTTCTTTTGTTAAGTGGAACTAGTAACATTTGCCTTATCCTCCCAAAGCGTTGTCGTGTGAATTGAATGTAATAATTAATGAGGAGGAGTTAAAAAAAGGAGTGAATAAAAATGAGATCTGTGAACAAAACACTTCTGTTATTTATAAAAAGTGATACCGAAACTGCTCAACTTGAATCTACAAAGTGAAGCAAAAGTATTTACTTAGGAAAGCTATTTTACTATATGGATACATATTCATATCCACAATGGTTACATCTTAGTAGAAGATAACCTCAGCGTCTAGAAAGATAAGAAGATCTGTCAAAGAGACAGCAATAGGTATTTATTTGAATTCTCAATAAATGGAAAAAAGATCATTGTTGAAGGAACTTTAAATAACCTGGCAAGAGACCAGTAGATTAGTGGAAAGGGATTGGAGGAGAGTTGGTGGGGGAGGAGAGTTTTGGGAAGGAAAAAGCTTAAATAAACTGTACCTGTATGTGATGGTACCACTGCCAATGTCACTAACACGTATGGGGAAGGACGAGAGGGGAGCAAGGTGGCTGCAGAGGGAAAATCACCAAGAGCTGTGTGCATGTATGCTTGTGTCGTATTGAGCTTCACTGTGATGTGATGCACGAATAGATGTATAAGTTTAAAAACTTATGAAAAAGACCATTGAAACTCTAGGAAAAATGCCACAAACGCTGATCTCTAGCCCCTCCTAACACCTTCAGTCCCTCCCCCACGCACCCTGAAGAACTCTGCTATAATCTTCAAGGAGGTTTCACAACTGACATTTTGTTTGCTCATCTATTGGAATGTGCTTGTCAAAGCACTACTTTCTGCAATCATTGCACCACTAACATGAACCTTGGTATTCTCCCATTATAGCTGCACAGATGCTAATCTAGCAAGCAAATATAAGATGTGATGAGGATGTAATGTAAGTCTCAATCACCCTTGGAATGATAGCAAAGTGCTTAGCATTAGCAGACTTCTGCTACTTTGGAGCCCGCAGATTTGAGTTCTGACACTCACGTTTTCTTTAGCTCTTAGCAAGTTAGAATTTGACTCAGCCATAAAGAACAACACAATTATGTCACATGTCACATGCAGGAAAATGGATGGAACCAGAAAGTTTTATGCTAAGTGAGATCAGTCAATTGCAGGAGGTCAAGGGTCAAATGTTTACTGGCCTATGTGGAAGCCAGAGAGAAAATAGGAAACAAAGGGACGTTAATGGAGGAGAGAGACCAGTAGAACAGTGGGAGGGGTTGGAGAGGGAGGTGGGGAGGGGAAAAGGAAGAACTGATGAAAGACGCAGATTACGCTGTGCCCATGTGTGAAGGTCTCACTACCAACCTAGCCCTTATGTATAGGGAGGGATTAGGATTGTGGTGGGACCTGAAGGGAAACACACCAAGACCTGCGTGCATGTTTATTTGTGTGACTTTGAACCTCACTATGATGTGTAATTACAATGCACCCATAAAAGTCTATAAAATATAACTAAAATAATAGCGTTTACAAGAAGATGGAAGGAACTGGAGGACATTATGTTAAGTGAGATCAGTCAAGCACAGAAAGAGAAGGGACATATGTTTTCTCTAATATGCCCAAGCTAGGGAGTAGTGGGAATACCAGAGGGACTCCAGATGATGGAGGGGAAATCTCAGCAAAGCTTGAATGGAAGGATAGGAGAGGAGGAAAGCTGAGGTTGTTTGATGGAGGAGCTACATACGAATATGTGTAATAGCATTAATACATGTTTAACCTGGACACTCTCTATTGGGAGAGGAGAAGGGAAATGGAGGGGGAAGGGAATGAAGCACAATCTAAATGTACACCACTTATAAAAAATAAAAATTAAAAATAAAAAAAAACAAAAAAGAGCAAGTTAGATCATCTGGAATCAACCCAAATGGAAGAGAAAAGGCTTATCATATGAGTGAATTTTCTAAGGCTAGGTTATGGCCCTATCCTCCCAGGGACCTTGGGTCCTTCGGAACTGCAAGCAGTGAAAAGATAGGATGGTGACTCAGCCCCACATACCTGGCAGAAGAGTCACAGGTGCCCGTGGTCAATGCAACAGAGTCCAAGTCACTGGCATTGGAATTTGACCAGGTGCAGCATTTTAGCATATTGACTAATAATTTTGTAAAACGCTTTGTCACCCCCATTAGATAAAATTTTTAAACTGGATTATTGGGAGCCAATTTATTCAATAAATATTAACCTGTTCAACAATAGTTAGACAGTAAAAACAAAATAGTAGTCATTTTAATATGTGATCATCATTACCTGATCAGGTAGAAGTTAATACTGGAACAATCCCCCCCACACACACACACACACACACTCTTTCCCTCTCTGCAGTTTTTTATTTACTACTAGCAGAGATCTCTAGTGCTTTGTTTAATTTCTTTGTGTTGAAAATTCAAATAGATACTTTCTCTGTATATTCTCCTACTATCTGCCTACCAGATCAATGTGTGGTTGTGTCTTTCCTGTTGGTGGGTTATCTTACTGCTGAGATTCAACATCATACATACAAATATATATTCATATGGTAAACTATTTCCTTTAAATGAGCCTCGTATTCCTTTCTATAGCCTAAGTTGAGTAGTCTCAATATTTATTTTCATAAACAAAATTTCTCTTTACAACACACATTCTGCTTATTAATTTTGCTGATTTTCATGATTTCATTCTAGCAATAACGCTCTGGGCATACAGAGCAAGTATTAGTTCGTTTGTAAAGACAATCTGCTTACACCAAATTGGGGACAAGCTTTTTCATTGCTTTCTTTGCTAGATGTTAGAATTATTGAGATAGTACAGGTAGTGTTGTATGGATATCACAGATTATTTTCTTCCCGTTGGCATCCAGGACAGCATCCTATCACCAAACACACGAATATTTTTGCATTTAATAATACAATGGTCTTGCCAGCGTGGGTCACATGCCTGTAATCCCAGTACTTGGGATGATAAGACAGAAGGATCACAGGTTGGAGGTCAAGCCTCAGCAACATAGACTTTATTTTTAAGAGAATTTGGGATTTTGAAGTTTCAGATCAGCATTTATGGGTGTGTATTCTTCAGACCCCTGTGTGGATTAACCAGTCATTTAATATGCACTGTTTGTTGTCCACTCTTTCTCTCTTACTCCAAAATGTCTCTGGATAGCAACAAGCTGTTGGTGGCCAGAAAATAGAACATAAATCTACGTACTTTTTTTCTATCAATTTTATTATGTGCAAGATGCAATTCTTTTTTTTTTTCTTTCACTGTTGGGAGCTCACCTACACTTTACACAATGTCTTTCCAGTTTCATGAAATGGTTTTTGCTAATGACTTGGAGGGAGAAATCAGCTATATTTCCACTTGTTTTACAATCTTTTGTTTCCGGTACATATCACCTTGCAATGTGTCCCATCGTGGCACATTACATGATCACGAAATTAAAAATGAGAAGTGTGGTTGATGATTGACTGTTCTCTAATTACCCTGAGTGTTTATCAAAGGCAGTAGGCAGGAGATAGAAGCTCCATTTTGCAGTAATATTGACTGTCAAGGTTACAGCACATCTCTACTAGCATAAAAAACTTCCCCACCACGGATGTTTAGTGGAGCACACCTTTACCAGAAGAAAACATCTCCTCCCCACTGAAGTAAACAGTGAAGAAAATGATCTAGTGATCACAGCGGACTCATCCCATGCCTTCAAAGTAAGAAACATACCTAGTATTGGTGTTTCTCGAGGATTTATTTTCATAATTGAAAACTTTTATATCTTTTTCTCAATACCTCTCCTATGAAACTTTAATACCGTAGGTCTACTGTTTATCTGTTAAAAGGCCACAAACCATTGTAATATCTCAAATTTTGTCTCTCCACCAAGAACAATTTAAGCCCCGTTGAGAATGCATGCCCTGGATTCTGCTTGCTAGTGCATGCTGAATACATCCAGATGTTTCACCCATTAAAGACTTCTATATGCAAAGCCACAATACTCCCCTGAGGTATGCAACTCAGGAGGATGTAAGATAGAAAATGGTTCTTCGGTAAGATATATCTTGCTGACCAAACTATCAAATTTCATTCCTATCCTAAAAATAATGAGGCCCTAATAATATTAAAGTTCATACATTTCCCAAGACGAAAATCTTGCATCCAGCTGGGTGCTGTGGTGCACACCTGTAATCTCAGTGCTTAAGAGATTTTGTACAAGAGAATCACAGGTCTGAGGTCAACCTCAGCAAATTAGTGAGACCTTGTTTAAAAATAAAAAAAATGAAAAAGGCTGAGGGTGGAGCTTGGAGGTAGAATGCCCCTGGGTTCAATCCCTGGTACCAAGAAACAAAACAAAAAAACAAAAAACAAAAAACAAAACAGGAAGGAGGGAGGGAGAAAGGAAGAAAGGGAAGGAGGGAAGGGAAAAAAATTAAATATCTTGCACCCTTACCTTCAAATTCCCCCACTTAAAAGCTTTGCTCCCAGAAGGGATACAACTATGAGCTATGACAGCTACCACCTGATTCATCTGTTCACTGGCACACGTTTATCAAGTCCTGACTATGTATACTTTCAGCTTCACGATGAAAGAGACACATTTGGGTTTTGTTCACCACTATGGAATAAAGGAAAGAAAGAATCAAGAAAGAAAGAGAAGGTAAGAGGGAAATATGGCACTATGCTAGGCGACTTTAACACTGATTTTAAGAATAGTATATTAAGTATGATAATACAGACATGCAAACAATTACTGGGATTACAGGCAGGTGTCACCATGCCTTGCAACTGTATACTTCAAAAAGCAAGAATAAAGGATCTGGAATGTTTATACCATAACATGGTCAACCTGGACACTCATTGTTGGAAAGGGGGGAAGGGGAAGTGGGGGGAGAGGATACCAAGCACAGTCTGAATGTATGCCATTTTTAATATGATCCACATAAAAATAAAAAATTAAAAATAAATAAATAAAAAGGACATTTTATCAAAAAAGATATGATAAATGTTTAAGGAGATAGCTATGTTTCTCCAAACATTACACAGTGTATACATATATTAAAACACCCATAAATATGTGCAATTTTTATGTTTTATTTACCATTTGAAAAGTAAATTTAAATTAAAAATCAAGTCCCAAAACTACAAGGTATATTCAAAGATACACATAAAACTCATTTCTAAGGCTATATAGATCAGATTAAACATAACTATAAAGATTAGACTCACTCTGTTTCATACTGTCAAAACAAATCTCAGATTAAAATCAGTCAAGTAATCAAAAAGAGGTGATTAGATTTCATTAAATTAGTATTTTATTAAATTAGCATAGATTGGATTTTTACAAATTGCTGAAATAGTCAACAAATAGAACTGCCCTATTCAAGACTGATATTCAGAAAATATACAGGCAATTGTTGATATAACAAGATTAAAAAATCCACCCTGTAAATCACCAGTCCCATATTTATCCATTCCATTTATAATAATTATGTTTTACTTTTGCTTACTTAGTCATATACAGAGTGATATGAACAATATCCAAAGAGGATATATTATCAATGATTGCTATATCATATATAGGTATTCTCCACCGGAAAAAATATTTTTCCTTAGGCCTTCAAAGAGTTAAAAATACATATAGTTTAGACTTTATTTCTAGAAATAATTAAATCAATAACAAAAAATACCCCATAACTACACGTATACTCTGTGTTGTCAAAAAAAAAAAACACGTTTAGGATATGTTGAATGGTCAACTACTTATGATTTGGGTGGTCTTTGAAAGTACAATCAATTACCTAACACTTTCAGACATGCAAAATTTCTTACAAAAGAAGAATGGGGAAATAAAATACATAATCTGCCATTGCCAATTTAGGATGCTTTGCAGTCCTGCGGAAACAAGTATTAAATTTCCCAAAGAAGCAGAACAGCAGCCCCTCAGAGAGGGGTGAGCCGCTCGTCTTCTGGCAGAAAAGCATCATTAGTGTGCCCTCCCTTCGAGTCCAAGGGATCACAGGGGATGCCGTTTTCAATTGTGACTGTATTTTCACACTTGTCTTCTGCATCATCTACTTCAGATGGTCCTTTGTTCTTCCTAAAAGCATATGAAAAAGAGTTATTGGGATCTTAAAGGAGAAAACATAGCTGGGTACAGTCTTCTGTTATAAACATGGAGGACAGAAAGGGGCATAAGAATGAGCCAGGCATGGTGAGGCATGTCTGTAATCCTAGTGATTGAGAGACTGAAACAGGAGGATCACAGGTTTGAAGACAGTCTCAGCAATTAGCAAAGCCCTGTTTCAAAAGAAAAAATAAAAAGAACTGGGAGTGTAGCTCAGTGATAGAGGACTCCTGTGTTCAGTATTCAGTATCACCAAAAAATATATAGAAAGAAAGAAAAGAAACCTGAGAAAGAGAAAATGATCAATGATGTATATTTCAAATAAATTTTGAAGGCTGTAAAGAGCTGGTAAGATGAAAGGGCATATTCAAGATAAGAATTCTACATGAATTTTATATATATATATATGTTATATATTAAATAAATATTATATATTAAATATATTATATATGTAGTTTTGAATGAGTTGTTTTATTACAACACTAAAATACATAAACATGTATATGATACAGACTTACACATATATATGAATAAATATGTGTGTATACATATGCACATATAAATTCACACAGACAAACTGCATGAATAGATGTGAGGAAAATTTATGGTATGTTGACAAGTTAAAAAAATAGTTTTAAGCCGGGTGTGGTGGCACATGCTTGTAATCCCAGTACTTGGGAGGCTGAGACAGAAGGATCAAACAAGTTCAAAGCCAGCCTCAGCTATTTAGTGAGGCTCTCAGCAACTTAGACTCTGTTTTCAAATAAAATATAAAATAAGTCTAGGAGTGTAACCTGGAGGTATAAATTCCCTGGGTTCCATTCCCAGTAACACACACAAAAAAATAGCTTTACTCTTAATATGGTGGCACATGCCTGTAATCCCAGTATTTGGGAGGCTGAGACAAGCAGATGGAAAGTTTGAGGACAGCCTCAGCAACTTAGCAAGACTCTCAGAAACCTAGCCAGAACCTGCTTCAAAACAAAAAATAAAAAAAGGCCTGGGGTTGTAGTTTGGAGGTAGATTGCCCTCTGGGTTCAATCCCCAGCACCACACACATACACACACACACACACACACACACAAATAGCTTTAGGGGAACTTAATAAAAACTGACCTTAAAAAGCAATAAATTTCTCTCTTAGGATTTGAGAAATAAATGGACTGCAAATGGTTTTTCAAAGTGAGATATCAGAGCCGGGCGTGGTGGTGCATGCTTGTAATCCCCACGCTTGGGAGGTGGAGACAGGAGGATCACGCAGGTTTGAAGCCAGCCCTGGCTTAAGATACCCTGTTTCCAAATAAAAAGTACAAAAAATAGGTCTGGGAGTGTAGCCTGGAGGTAGAAGGGCTTCCAGAAACCCCAGTACCACCAAAAAAAAAAAAAAAGTGAGATATCAGAAAGCAAATTCACATTACTTTGTAGAAAGTAAGTAATTGCTATAAATTGAAAGTACCACTGATTGGCTCTATCATTACAAAATACTTTTATTGATTTGTAAGTCAGTTTTTTTGAACTCAAAGCATTTTAATTACCTTACAATTCACAGCTTCAATTCCAAATCATTCCAAAAAATTCTACCTGACAGGATAAATTTTTGATTTCTCATACTCTGGCCTTCTGTAGACCCCGCTACCCCAACCTAAGTAGTAATCAGATCCTAAATGTTTCCTTGCAATATGAAAAGCTGCAGCCTTGAAATCAGAAGTTTTTCCGTGTGTGAGTGTGTGTGTGTGTGTGTGTGTGTGTGTGTGTGTGTGTGTGTGTGTGAAAGATGAAGAAGCAGCCAATTATGCTTGATATTATGGGATAAAGAAGAGAGATTGGTGCCTCTAAACTACAGAGGGACAGGGGGCTTCCCTGAGGCTTATTACAGCTTGAACATTGGGACACCAATCTAAGGTGGCACAATGAAGGCATAGTGTTAGGCCTCAGACTTGCCAAGGCTTTTCCTATACCAGAAATCTGTGGACCTCCAGAGAGGCAGATCTGAAGGGCTCTCCTGGCTAGGTTGTTGGGCACTGCTGCGTTGATCAGGGTGGAGTCTGTGAGACCTTAGGACCTGGATCAGTCTCTTACAGGTTAGAGCAGATGCCCCGATGATGATCAAGATGGAATTTCCTGTTAGTCCTACATGAGAGGCAATTTTCATGTGTTTTAAAGAATATAGTGGAGAAACCTGGTGTGGTGACACGCACCTCTAATCCCAGCTACTTGGGGGTCTGATACAGGGGGATTGCAGGTTTGAGGACTGATGCCTGAGCAACTTAGTGAGACTCTGTCTCAAAATAAAATTACAAAGACTGGGGATGTAGCTCAGTGGTAATGTACCTGTCTAGCATGCACTAAGCCCTGGGTTCTATCCTCATTATCTCAAAAGAAAAAAAAGAAAAAGAGCTGGGCATGGTGGCACATGCTTGTAATTCCAGTATTTGGGAGGCTGAGACAGGAGGAATGAGGTTCAAAGACAGCCTCACCTACTTAGTGAGGCCCTTTACAACTCAGTGAGACCCTGTTTCAAAATAAAGAATAAAAAACAGGGCTGGGAGTGTCGCTTGGAGATAAAATCTGGGTTCCATCCCCAGTGCTGCAAGAACAACAACAACAACAAAAGAATATAGTGGAGGAAAGAAAAATCTCTTTTTTGTGTGTGGTACTGAGGATTGAACCCAGAGGAATTCTAACTCTGAGCTACACCCCTTACTCTATTTTATTTTTTATTTTTAAACAAAGTTTCACTGAGTTGCAGAGGGCCTCACTAAGTTGCTGAGGCTATCCTGGAACCTGTGATCCTTATGTCTCAGGATCCCAAGTACTGGGATTACAAGCATGCATGACCATGCCTAGCCAATAAAGCTCTTACTTACAGAAGAATGCCTTAAGTATAGAAAGGATGATAGACATAGAAAGTCATCACTGAAATAATCATTGATTCTAATGGATACTAACCCATCGAGTAAGAAATGATTGAGAAATAGGATAACCACATGATCTCAAAATATTACCTCTATACGCAGTGTACTGATTTCAAAAAGATACTTAAAAATTTTGTCATGGGGGAAATCTGATGAATTCCACCAGCAATCTAACAAACTAACAAGTACCTACAGATATCATAAACAGAGATCTCATATATAGTTTTTTTCTGATATTCTTGGACCGCTCCCTCGATATTTTACCTGAATTTCATAAGAAGCTAACCAGAAAATCAAAGTCAATCAGTAAGTCAAACATGAGAAGGAGGGAAGGGGGAAAGTAATGGGGTGAGAACTGGATAAGGGCTAATTGAGTGATGTGTGCATGTATGCTTCTACCATCTTGTACTCCATTAAGATATGTGACTACCATGCACCAATAAAAAATATACAAAATCCAAACCTAAAGACATTTTTTTGGAAAATAACTGACTTGAATTCAGCCCAGAATAGGCACTCAATTCAGTGGATAGATGGAAAAATGAACATAGATCCATGGTTGTCTGGCTAGGTAACAAATTAATGGATGGATGGCCATATGGGTAGAGAGAGGATGGATGGACGTTCAGACAGATGGATGCATAGATGCATGTAAAAAATAATAAGCAAAAATTACCAAAATATTAGACCAATGTAGATATTCAATGGGGTCCACTACAAGAAACAGTAAAAGGAAGTAAGGGAGCCAGGGAAAAAGAGAGAGGAAGGGATGGAGAATATTTTGTGGTGCTGGAGATTGAATCCAGGAGCCTTCTACCTCTGAGCTACACTTCTAGCTCGTTTTTTTTCTTCTTCTTTTATTTTTTTATTTATTTTATTTTTTTATTTTTAATTTATTTTTATTGGTGCATTGTAATCATACATCACATTGGAATACAAGACTTGAGAGGATATACAAGCACACATCATCCAATTAGCCCTCATCCAGCCCCCATCCCATTCCCTCCCCCTCCCTCGATCCCATGCTTGTTTGGTGATTAACTTTGATACATATGTTTATGTACCTCCTGCTTTTTAAAGAGGCTCCATCCTCCCCTATTCCATACCCTCTGATTGGTCACCTTAATTGCTTCACTATAGGGCCCTTTCTATAGCTCGACCACTTCCTGTTGCCTGTTTCCTCCTAGTTATTGCTGATTAGGGGAAGCATTTGGTTTTAATTTTCTGTGATATTTTTTTTATTTTGAAACAGAGTCTTACTAGGTTGCTGAGAGTCAAAGTGCTAAAGCTGCCTTCAAACCTGTGATAGTTTTGTCTTCGCCTCCCATGCACTAGAATACAAACGTGTACCACCATGTATGCAGTATCATATTTTTAATGGACTGAGGAAAAATACTTTTCCTACCTTAGGAATTAAGAGTTAGTGTGAAGTTTGCCAGGCTTGATTGTTGGTTAATTAAATTATCTGAAATAGGTGAACTTCATGAGGGAAAGGAAATACATAAACATGTCATCACCTGAAAGTGTTTTGGCACTGTATACACCACCATCAAATGTTACAAGTGACACCATAGGCAATCTTTAAATTGAAATCATTGGGTTTTAAACATTAATTCATAAAACCTTTCGTCCAGTGTGGGGTGGAAATTGAGGGTTGTGGTCACAGAGACTTGGGAACAGATAGGCTGCTGTGTTGTTTTCCCATACTCAGGCTGAAGACAATTCACTGAACATTCCAAATATCAGCAGTCACTGATCAGCACAGGTTGGGACACTAGAATTCAATGTGAAGAGAGGGTCCTCCAGCCAAGTTAAGTCACCCACTGAAGCACTA
This sequence comes from Muscardinus avellanarius, assembly GCF_963383645.1. Lineage (NCBI taxonomy): Eukaryota > Metazoa > Chordata > Mammalia > Rodentia > Gliridae > Muscardinus > Muscardinus avellanarius. The sequence continues at coordinate 9,346,936 of NC_137792.1, forward strand.
GAACACTTTAGCCCTCTTAACTCTGGACAGGCCTAGAACCCCTTTCCATGTACTCCAGAAAGCAAAAACAATTGGTATCCTATAACTGTCAATCATTTTGCTTCCATTTATGGTGTCCAGCATTCATCAATGACTATGTTTGGATGCCTACTATGTGGCAGAGACACATGAAAGGACTCCATGAAAGGAAAAAGCTTCAAATTAACTCATCCTCCCTCTCATTGTTATTGTTATTATTATTATTATTATTATTACTACTACTATCATTATTATTGGAACTGGTGATTGAACCCAGGGACATTCTACCTCCAAGCTATACCGCCAGCTCCATTTTATTTTTACTTTGAAACAAGGTCTCGCTAAGTTGCTGAGGTTAGCCTCAAACCAGTGATCCCTTTGTCTCAGCCTCCAAAGGACTGGGATTACAGGTGTGCATCACCACATCTGGCTCCCTTTCCCCATTTTAAACACTTTAGAAAAGAGTTGTGTTTACAGGAGTGAAACATTAGTAAGAAATATATACTTACAAATGATCATGAAAAATGTCCAGCTCACAGCAGTCTCCCCAAATCACTTCATTGAAGTTAGCATGAATAATTCTTCATAACAATACATTTTAACTAGTCAAATCTTGCCCTGAACTTTATGTAAGTATGAAACCCATGTTACACATATTTTAGTGGATGGAGCATTGTGGAGTAGGTGGTGATGCAATGTTGGTCTCAGATATGATGGATTGGCACTATTTGCCAGTTTCTTAAGTGAAAGATGTTTTATGGAGTTAAGGAGAAAAATGGTAGAGAGCTGAGCACCTGTAAATCAATGTAAGGAATCTCACCTCCCCTTCCCGCAAAGGAAAAAGAGTCCATCAGGTATCACAGTGAATAAGGAAGAACTAAAAAGAAAGATGCACATAGGTGATGACTAGTTCCTCTTCTTTAGAAGAGGGATCATTTCCCAACAAAAAGATTCTGAGGGGCATCTCTGTGGAGATTTTTCGAACTGGGCTACGTCAGTAGCAAATTAGGTACTTTATTTTTGGTGACCTTAGATCTAGTTGTTTAGAATCTTGGCATCACTGGGCTTCAAAAACTGCACTGCCAGTAACTTGCTGGCTGGTAGGCATGATAAGCAGTTCAAAGGTTATCTAACAGTAATATAGCACTTGGTCACATTTCATAGTGTGCAGTGTAATAAACTGATTCACTGCCTGTGCATTGCTCTTACTAAGAATAATAAAACTTAACTGTCTTTCTGGATGATTCTGAGTTGATGTTCTGCTAAAAACATGACTTTCCTGAAAAATAAAACTGAGTGTTAATGACTTCCGCCGTTCCTGCCATGTCAGTTGGTTCCGGAAGAGGATGTAGAAATGGTGACTAAACTACCTCCAGGAGCCTTCAGAGTGGATGTCGCTCATGAATCCTGAGAAGAGGGGCAAGCAAAGAGACAAAAGAAGTCTGGTGCTCCTTGACATTAGAGGGTTTGGAGGAAAAAGGCTTGCACTATTCTGAGATGACGTAGTGATAACTGAAAGCAAAAAGAATATTTCTGTCTCCCTTCAAATAAACTAGGGCCCAAAGCCAAGGCCCAAGAATAGCTTCAAAAACATTAAAGGATAGACAAACGTGAATTTTGAAGAGAATAGAATTTAATAACTGGGGAACTGGGACTGTCTTTGCAACCAGTCTGGATGATTCTTGGTGGGGGGATTGGTGTTACTGAAATGGTTTGCATGGGCAGTAGAGCACAGTGAGACTAAAAGGCCTCAAAATCAAACCCACTGGTTTTAAATCCCACTACCACAATTTTCTAACCATGTGACTGTAGGCAAGTTGGTTGACATCTGCCATGTAATAGCAATAATAGTGATGCTAATAAGTACCTATTACATTGCAGAAGTCTCACTTGGTGCTTTGGCTGCATCGTCTCAATTAAATTTTGCTGCAATATGATGCAGATTGTATTATTATCTCTGTTTTGCAGATGAAGAAGCTGAGTTTCACACATGTAAGCAGATTGTCTTTCAGAATGGAATAAGACTAGTGAAAGGAGATGACTTAGAACTCTATTTTGGTCTCCCTCGGGCTCTATTCAAAACATACTTACAAACTGAGCATGGTGGCACACATCTATAATCCCAGTACTTGAGAGGCCAAGGCAGGAAGATAGCAGATTCTAGGCCAGTTTCAACAACTTAGCGAGACTGTGTTTCAAAATAAAAATAAAATAGGGCTGGGCATGTAGCTCAGAGGTAGAATGTCCCTGGGTTAAATCCCCAGTATTGCAAAAAAGAAATACATACATATATACATATTGTTTTCCTGTTAGTTGTGTACATTTAAATAGAGCAAAGGAAAACAATTATTTTATTAGCGCTTCTAATTTTTAATACAATTTATCCATTTGATTAAAACTTTGTAAGAATGTGGAATTTCAATAAACGATAGCACTGATCAAGCCATTAGTGTGTGTGAAAAACAAGCTTTGCTGAAATCCAAATGGTCTTCTACTTAATACTAATTTTATTGGAAAAGAACTATAACTAGAAAGTAACCAAACAAATTTACTAATAACTCTGCTTAGCTGTGAACATTAGCTAGGGTTCTATGTCCTAAGTCCTTGACCTTTGTTACCAACTATAAGGTTTTAATTTCATTGTAGGCAAGAAGCATCCAAGATATCTATGCTTGTCTCTTCTGTGATATATACTATAGCTCCTATCAAAGAATGTATAGTCAATAAAGAAATAAGATATTTTACCACTCTGGGCTTTGGTTTCTGGAGGGTTGCATTTTAGATATTTGGCAAGGCGCCTTCCTAAGACTCAGGTGCAGCCTTGGATCTAACTAAAGTCTAACATTTATAATAATCAACTCACTTAAATATTTTGTGGTACTGTGGATTGAACCCAGGAGCATTCTACTTCTGAGTTATACCCCCATCTCTATTTTATTAATTTTGAAACAAGGTCTCACTAAGTTACCCCATGCTGGCCTCAAACCTACAATCTGCCTGTCTCAGCTTCCCAAGAACTGAGATTACAAGTGTGTGCCACCACACCCGGCCTATAGTAGTACATTTATATGTTGATTCATAAATCAATCTTACTATGTGCATATAAATCTGAAAGTGTGCTATGACTCTCGTATATAACACAAAGTGCCATGTTATGTAAAATCATCGCTTTGTAACTACTTTTTATAGTTATATTAGTAACTTACAGTGATATAGCCCTTTCTAGTAATAAAGAATCTGTGTGCCACCCAGCACAGTGGCCCACTCCTGCAATCCCAGTACTTGGGAGGCTGAGACAGGAAGAATGCAAGTTTGAAGTCTCTGTTTCAAAATAAAAAAAACAAACAAAAAAAAAAACTAGCAGTGTGGCTTAAAGGCAGAATGATCGTGGGTTCAATCCCTAGTACACACAGAGAGAAAGAATTGTTGTGTCTTCTTTGATTTTGTCTTTTTTATCATTATAAAAGTCTGAGAAACTACTAGTATCATTGATGATATGTGACCTGCTCAAAGTCACTCAGCTAACAAATGTCACTGCCTGACTGAAACTCAAAACCAAAAGTCGTGGTCAAATTCTCTTTCTATTAAAACATACATGGTCACCATTATAACAATCATCATTATCATCATCACCACCACTATTACTATTATCATAAAGCTTCCCAGATAACTAGAATACCCACTTCTGGCTGGAGTTAAGAGCTCTTATAGAAATCACTGTGAAGCATATGCAGTTAATTCTGGTTGCCTTCCCACCTGTCCAGCTCCCTAGTCATTACCCGAGACTTAAAAAACCCCTCATCTTTCCAATTCCTTTTCAACAAATCTCTCCTTTCCACAAACTGCTAGTCACGTCCCCGAATTATTTGACAAAGAGGTGACAATTGTGATGGTGTACTGGAGCTGGCTGGTGCATTAGCAAAAATGTGCTAAGGAAGCCAGGAATGGTGGTGTCTGGGAGGCTGAGAGGAGGATGGCTGGTCCGAGGCCAGCCTCAGTAACTTAGCAAGATCCTCAGAAAATTGGAGAGACCCTGTTTCAAAAGGTTTTGAAAAATTTAAAAAGGGCTGGGGTGTGGCTTGGAAATAGACCGTCCCTGGGTTCAATCACAAGAAGGAGGAGGAGGAGGAGGAGGAGGAGGAAGAAGAAGAAGAAAAACAAACAGAATTATTCAAGCTTTGATTAAGATATTTCCTCCTTAATAAATATAAATATGAATATGCCTTAGATGACTGGCACATTTTTCCATAGAAGCAGAATAGTTACTTAGATAGCCCTGTGGCCCCTCCAGGTCTTCTGATTTTAAGATTCTGGACCATACTAACTCTGTTCATTATTATCAAACATATGAATTGGATTATTAAACATTTTTAACTGTCTTCTTCAAGACTAAGGGCAGTAATACAACTAGTATATATTTCATGATTAGAAAGGGCTTTCTCCACAATTATCGGGACTATCTTTACTTCCAACTTTACCCTCTCCTCATCTTTGAAGCAATAGTTTTCCCAACAGAAACCTACCCCAGATTGTATCGGGCTTAAAACACAACAAGCAATTTATCTCCAGGAGGTTGTCAAAATTGCCCTGACTGTATTTGCTAATTGTCGATGCGCTCCAGGTTTACACAAGAGATTTATCCATCTGTTTTCCTAGTTTGGATGTTAAATGAATTTATGAAAGCTTAAGTTTGTAACAACAGCCTCACTTCTCCTAGACAACAGATTATCATGCTACACACCCAATTATATATTACTGTAGAATCTGCTCAGAAAGGAGACAGCTGATCCCATCACAAACTGACTGAAAGACCAGTGACTGGCAAGAAAGAAAATAGTAGCAGCTAACACTGACTGAGCACTCGCCGTGTGTCAGGTACCACTCTAAGCATTATGCTATATTAATGCTTTTAGCTTCTCAAGTTAATTATTTCCAGCACACCTTGCTGTTGCTCTACAAAAGTTATCTATGCACAGACAGTAAAGATAATCAAGTTGACTCCAACACCACAAATCATATTCTGCCAAACTCAATTTTCCTGATTCATCGTGCTTCCTGATATCCATACAGCTAATGGGTTATATAAATACTTTGAATCTAAGCAGTCTATCTCCAGAATTCATTCTTCTAACTTCTGCTTTATACCAGTGACAAAATTGAGAACCAAGGAAGGGAAGTGAATTCACTAAGGTTTGGAATCATGGCAACTCAGAATTGATAACAAAACTTAAAAATGCTAACCGTGGCTATTTAACTATTATAAGAAAACATTTCTTAATATTTTAAAAACAAATCCAGGTGTGGTGGTATATGCCTATAATCCCAGTACTTCGGAGGCTGAGATAGGAGGATCGCAGGTTCAAGCACAGCCTTGGCAACTTAGCAAGACTCTCAGTAACCTGGTGAAAACCCTGTTCTAAAACAAAAAATAAAAAGAACTGAGAGCTTAGCTTGAAAGTAGAACCCCCTGAGTTCAATCCCCAGTACCACACACAACCCCCCCAAAAAATACCTTATTCCAAGTCTTTTTGTATTACATGTCATGTCAATGTTATCTCAGAATCAAGCAAGTACAACTTGATCCTAATATTTGCATTTAATTTGAGGCATACATGTATATTGTATTATTTCATAATATTGCACTTACCATTTGCAAAAATACTGTACTGTCTAGGATGTGTAATTCTTACTTTCTATTAGTAACTAGGATAAAATAGATGCAAAGTAGTAAACATCAGGAGAATCATTTAGTTGAACATATATTTCGCCAAACATACCCGACATGTTCCATGTGTACCAACCCTTTAAAAGCCATGTTCCTGTCATTTGGGAATGTATATTCCTGTGATTCCCACTGGCCAGAATTCCTCTTTCTCAGCATCAGAAAGGGAGGTGTAGAAACGTTAAAGTATTTAGTGAAGAATTAAGGGATTCCCCATCTTACCCTTTGGATTAGAAGTACCTATACACCAAATTATTTTCTCATTGTGTCATTCTAAGAAATTCTGAATGCTCTCTTTCTTACCACCTCAGTAGTCCTCCCACTTGCCTGAAATTCCTTCTTGAGGCAATACCAAAAATGCTGACATCAAAGTCTGCAAGTTCCCCAGGATCCAAGTAAATGATTTCAAGAAGTAAGACCCTACGCATCACCTGTTAAATTGGAGGCTCTCAGCTCATCAGGTGCTGTGTGTGTGTATGTCCCTACTACTCTGAACTACACTGTGGTGTGAGACTACGAATGCACCAATAAAAGTACAAATAAAAAATAGATTGGAAACTCTCAAACTAGATGAGATGGGACATTGTGGCTATTCACTGAGATGTATCCTCTTCAGAGACTCTAATTTAGTGAGTCTGCGATAGGGCCATAGAACATGCGTTTTAAACAAGTGTTCCAGGTGATCCTGATGCAGGGAGTTGATCAAAGGCCACAACACAGCTTTGTATATGAGAGGCACCAGGGGAATGAGTATCCAGCAATAAAATGGAAGAATAAAATAGCACACAGCATCTCAGAAAAGAGGGTGGCCTGTAGGCCTTGGGTCACGAAAAGACAAGCCAAGGCAGGGGAGCACAAAAGAACTCTGGAACTGTCTGGCATTTGGATATGAATGAATATCAAAGATTAACTTTGCCTACTAGAAAATTCTGCTTAACTCCAGGTGCCCAGCTTACAAAATCACAGCACAGATACTAAAAATCAAACATGGTAAAACTGTAAATTAGTATGACCACTATAAAGATCAGTTTGGAGGTTCCTCAAAAAAAAAAAAAAGGAACTAGGAATGGAATCACCACATGATCCAGCCATAGCACTCCTTGGTATCTTTCCAAAGGAATTATGATCAGAATACTAGAGTGATACAATTCATACCCATGTTTATAGCAGCACAATTTACAATAGCCACCTTATGGAACCACCCAGCTGCCCATCCATAGACGAAAGAGTAAAGAAAATTTGACATATACACACAATGGAATACTACTCAGCCATAAAGAAGAACAAAATTGTGTCCTTTCCAGGGAAATGGACAGAACTAGAGAATATTATGTTGAAATCAATCTCTGAGAGTTAAGCATTGTTAGATTCTCTCTCATAATGTGGAAGCTAGAGAGAAAATAGAAAACACCAGGGATTTTAATGTGGAGAGAGACTTATGTTGAGAGAGTTAAGGAAGGAAAGAGGGGGGAGAGAAGAAAGAAACAGTTGAAATAATAGTGTGTTCATATATAAAGGGATCATTCCAATCTCACTAACATGTATGGGGAAGGGAGCAGGGTGGGATAGAGAGGGAAACACACCAAGAGCTGTGTTCATGTGAGTTTTTATCATATTGAACCTCACTATGATGTAAAACTGCAATGTATTACTATAATAATATAAAATAAAGCCTGAATGTAAAATATTCATATACTATAGAGAGAAAGATATTAATGGAAGGAACCCCACTAGACAAGGAATATTGAACTCATGAAAAATAAAAAAGAGCAAAGAATAAGTGATATTTTGAAAATCACATTTTTTTTTCAAGTTTAAGGCATTGCCTTCAGCCAAAGGAAAATTCTCTCCTTATTTTCTAAATCATGAGAAAATAAGCAAATGCTCCCCATTTAATCATTCCCATTAAGTATCTTACCTTTTACGTTGCCGGATCCCTGATAAAATTAGGAGAGCGATTGCAACTATGACAACGCAAAATATCACTCCAAATATAATAATCCAGATGGGCACATGTGGGTCCATGGGTGGTGCAAGAGTGGATGGGATTTTTAAAAATTCCAGAGTCTGATCATTCAAAAAGAAGGCATTGTTGATCCGGTTCCTATTCATTCTAAAATACAATGATAATACAAATAAAGAATATAAGACAAAAATCCATTAGAAACAAGGTACAGACTGATCTCTCCATGATTACAAATATCTTTATAAACAAAAATCCCTTAGTCAAAGAGTTTAGGTTGACTAGGAAATTTGCTGAAACCAATCATTGTGCCCACCCTTCCCTCCTTGCCTGCCTGCTTTCCTCCCTTCCTCCCTTCCTTCCTTCCTTCCTTTCTTCCTTCCTTCCTTCCTTCCTTCCTTCTTTCCCTCCCTTCTTCTCTTCCTTTATGTACCAGAGATTGAACCCAGGGGAATTCTACTTCTGAGCCTCAACTCCCAGCCTGCCTGCCTCCCTATCTATGTATAATATATAGAGTGTTCATATATATATAGATATATAGATATATAGATATAGATATAGATATATAGACTGAGAGTCTAAGTTGCTGAGGCTGGCCGTGAAACCTGTGATCCTCCTAACTGGAAACCCTGAATTTTAAACCAATCTTCCCAACATGTTTTATTTCTAAGAGATCGCATCTAGGTTAAAATAGCAAAACTCTATTTAAGGTGGCTTACATAAATACCAACGACTGCCCGGAAGAAAATTATGTGCAACAAGTGAGCAAGAAACAAGAGAAGAAAAGAAAACCTGGAGCAGAAAACAGGAAGCAAGACTGGCTTCAGATCTATCAACTTGATTGGTTTTTTTCCCCTAAATTAACTCAACAAAAATTCTCTAAAAACTTACTAATGATCAGATATTGTGTTAGGTGCTGGAGATTAAACAAAATGAAATAGCAGTGCTAAAGAGCTCACAACCTAGAGGGGTGGCAGATTAGTACACCCCCACCTCCAGTGAAGTGCAAAATAGTGTGAAAAAGGCAAATATGGGTGTGTCTGGAGCATAGAGGAGGGCCAAGTATATTATAGTGAGAAGTCAGTGCTGCTTTTCTGCAGAGCAATTTGTAAGCTCGGCATTGAGGGACAAATAGGAGTTTGTTTTCTACCAAAGTACACAGTGAGCACAGGAATGGAGCCATGGTAAAGTATGAGTTGTTCAGAAAAACCACAGGTGGTTTCATCTGGATAAAGTCAATGTGGGTCCAGGAGTCCAAAAGTCTAGGAAAATCTAAAGGTAACATGTCACTTTTCCTGGGGGAAAAAAATCTACATTTGGGGTGGCTGTAGCAGTTAGGGAAGGGTTGGCAGCAAAGACTGATTTCACTGAAAACGAATAAGTGGATTTCGAACTGGAATTTGCAAATTAGGTGAGGTGATTCCTTGGAGACATGTTACGGCCTTTACTGAAATCACACTACACAAGTGAACTTTGTCTACCTTTATGGAAGCCCCGGAAGAATAGAAACATAACGCAAAGCTCTTGCGCCTTAAAATTTCCTACTAGCTGCTCAAAAAAGATAAAAAGAAACAGGTAAAATTAATTTTAATGATGTCTTCTTTGTTCAATATATCAAAAAAAATAGTTTCAACACATAATATTCTGCCGGTTCACAGTTTGCTTTATATTGTCTTTGAAATTTGACATGTATTTTATACAAAAAGTGTATCTCCTCATTTTGGACTAAGCACAGTTCAACTGCTTGGTGGGTGCATGTGGATGGCAGCTATGCTACTGGAAAGTTCAGATCTACAGCTTGATAGTAATGGCCTGAGAAACTCCACGGACCACCATAAGCCCATCAGGGAAGAACTCCTTTAGGAAATAAAAGTCTATGATAAAGGCTGGGGAGTGTAGCTCAGTGGTACATCACTACTTAGTATATGTGAGGCCCTGAGTGTTATCCCCAGCACCACAAAAATAAATTTATACTGAGGCATGAGTGTTCATGGACATGGAAGAATCCCAGCCAGATAACATAGAGCAAGGGATAATTTAAATACTGCTTTTGATAAAACCAAGCCGTGTTTTCTCTTTCTCATGATCTAATACTGTTAATATGGGACCCCAAAACTTTCCACAAAATAAGGAGCAATACTTTTAAGATATAACCCAGGAGCTGGGCGTGGTGGTACACACTTCTAACCCCAGTACTTGGGAGGCTGAGACAGGTGGATCCGGGTTGGTGGCCAGCCTCGGCTACTTAGTGAGGCTCTCTTCAACTCAGTGAGACCATGTTTCAAAATAAAGAATAAAAAATAGGGCTGGGGGTGTAGCTCAGATGTAGAATGTCCCTGGGTTTAATCCCCAGTATAGAAAAAAAAGATATAACCCAGGTTGGGGCATGTTAGTGAAAACCTATAACCCCAGTACTTGGGAGGCTGAGACAGGAAGATCACAGGTTGGTGGCCAGCCTCAGCAATTTAGTGAGACCCTGCTTCAAAATAAAAAATAAAATAAGGCTGGGGGTATAGCTCAGAGATAGGATGCCCCTGAGTTCAATCCCCAGTACCAAAGAGAAAGAGAGAGAGACAGAGACAGAGAGACAGAGAGAAAGAAATAACCCAGAGAAAAATGAAAAGTCACTCTGCACACTGATTCTATTTACCTAGTTGGTTAATCCTTTGCTCCTGTCTCACTCCAGGCTGGGACTGTACGCTGTCACCACTCAGGCTGATTGCAAATCCTAGCTCACGTACAGATGAACTCTCCTGTACTACAGAAATTCCCAATTGACCTGTCATCATAGGTATCTTTCAGCCAAGACTAGAGTTGAATTGAGCCAACCTCTCACAAGAGAATAACACACACCTTAGAACTGGTTGCTCATTTCCTGGCATCATTCCATAGGTTTTTAATCATGTCAGATATGGTAAAAATCCTCACTTTTTTTTCTTTCTAGCATGATAGCTTAAGCAAATTAACTCATCTTTTTTATCCTATTGCCTCATTTATATTCCTGGGATAACAAAGTCATGGGCAGTGGCACTTGCCTGTAATCCCAGTACTTTGGAGGCTGAGAGAGGAGGATCACAGATTCCAGGCCTCAACAATTTAGCAAGACCCTCAGCAACTAACCGAGACCCTGATTCAAAATAAAAATAAACAAACAAATAAATAAAAAGGATCAGGGGTATACAGCTCAGAGGTAGAATGCCACTAAGTTCAATCCCCATACTCAAACACAAATAAATAAATAAACCTGGGATAATGAGCCTGTACTCAAAATATATTGATGGTAATATTAAATGCCACAGATGCCTAAGACATGCCTTGTGAACCAGAAAGTGCTATGTAAATTAGGTAGCACTAGTATTATTTTGCCCAACCACAAAGATTATTCAACCCTGAAATTCCTATTCCCTGACCTCCAGGTACCAGCTCCTTTATTTCCCCACTCTATTCTTCCTTATTTTTGTTGTTCCTTTTCTTTTCCTCCAACCTTGATGTACCCTGCTCACTCCTAACATAAATTCTATTTTTTATTTTTTTAATTTTTAATTGGTGCATTGTAATCGATTACTACATCACATTGGAATACAAGACTTGAGAGGATATACAAGCACACATCATCCAATTAGCCCTCATCCAGCCCCCATCCCATTCCTCCCCCTCCCTTGATCCCATGCTTGTTTGGTGATTAACTTTGATACATCTGTTTATGTACCTCCTGCGTTTTAAAGAGGCTCCATCCTCCCCTATTCCATACCCTCTGATTGGTCACCTTAGTTGCTTTACTATAAGGCCCTTTCTATAGCTCGACCTCTTCCTGTTGCCTCTTTCCTCCTAATTTTTGCTGATTAGGGGAAGCATCTGGTTTTTATTGTCTGTGATATTTCTCTGTGCAATGCCGCGCTAACATAAATTCTCATGCTGCTGGCTGTGCCTGCCTCCTAGATAGTTTCTCCTACTAGGGCCTTGGAAACAGACACGTTTTTGAGAACACAGTCATCTACTTTGCTGCCCCCCCCACCTTCACCCAAAGTACTCACATTCCTCCTCACATCAACTGAAGATTGGTTTAACTACAGTGCCTTCATTTTCCTTGACGTCTTCCCAGAACACAAGGGTTGAATAAAATCTCTTTTTTCACATGAAATATATTTCTAACCATTCCACCCTAAGTGGAGAGACTTAACAGTATTCTAAGTGACAAAAGTACAGAAACAATTTAGTTCAAACTCCCTTGGGAGGGCAGATGAAACCATTTCCCATTGGAATAGATCTTCAGCGCCTTTGTTTCAGCAAAAGAAATAGATAATTGTCTCCAAAGACCTTTGGGATTTGATTATATGGTCATATCTTAAATATTAATATTTTACAGATATCAAATTAGTTCTTTCACAGGCATTTCTCCTTGGTAAGGAGAATAATATGCATTTTAGCAATTTGTAAATCATTTGTGGGGATGGTTGCTTTGTTTTGGTCTTTCTTTTGGAGGAAATAGTTTATTTCCTGAATTCATTCTTCCAACTTACCTTTGCCCAGCATTAAACACAGGTAGTATTTGAAGTCCTGACATGTACAAAGTGCACATTAATTAGAAAAAATTGCACATTTCTTCTTCCTGAATGAAGACAATTCCGCTGACATTCTATACGTATATGAAATGACCAATGCCAATCTCAATCTCATATATGGGTAAGCAAAGGGAATGAGGAGGGAGTTGTGGGAAGGGGCTCACCAAGTGTTGTGTGCATGTATCTCTCTATCACTCTGAACTATATTATGATGTGAAACCACAATGCACCAATAAAAGTATATAAAAAGAGAAAGTAAGAAATTCGTTTCACTTTTGGAAAGGCTGTCATGATCCCCAGGAGAAGAGGGGAGCAACTGTTAGGAAAAATTACAAAAGACTTAAAATAGGCAGAAAAGATGGCTGGCCTTTTCACCAAGTATCCTGCCTAGTGCTCCTTTTTGGGCAATTTTCACATTTCATGTCTTAGAGAAATTTTGCACATTTATTAGATCTACAAAATTAATACGATATAAATGACTTGTGTCTATGAGATATCAAATAAATTGTGTCTGATGGAACATGATTGATTATTGCCTGGTAAGACTGGTGCATCTTTTCATAAATGCATTTATTCCATTATTCTTCATTCATATATATATATATATAGATAGATAGATAGATAGATATAGATATATATATGAATATATATATGTGGTTCCTTGAAGTCTCCTTTGAAACAATTTTAACACTCTACTGGCTCTCTCATTGATTAATGAGATAGTAAAATCTTTGATAGTATTCATTTTAATATGTATGAGTCATAATTTTACCTTTATTTTTAAACATTATCATTTATTTATTTAATTACTTTTTTATTTTTGCAGTACTGGAAATTAAACCCAAGGGCATTCTACCTCTGAGCTATGCCTCCCAGCCCTATTTTTTATTCCTTATTTTGAAATAGGATCTCACTAAGTTTCAGAGGGCCTCACTAAATTGCTGAGGCTGGCCGTGAACCTGCAAGCCTCCTGTCTCAGTCTCCTATGCACTGGGATTAGAAGCATGTACCATCATGCCTGGCTCTAAACATTATATTTTAAAGGTAAAGTTTGAGCACACTGATAATCCCAGTACTTGGGAGGCTAAGGCAGGAGGATTCCAAGTATACAGCCAGCTTCAGTAACTTAGCCAGACCCTGTTTAAAACTAGAAAAAAATAAAATAGGGCCAGGCTGTAGCTCAGAGGTAGAATGTCCCTAGTTTCAAACCCCAGTACCACAAAAAAGGTAAAGATTGTACATTGGCTGAAAAAAATTAAGTTTTTAAGATACTCAAGGATTGAAAATACTTTTTGATTTTAAATAAAATTCAAAGGTATGCCTTGTTCCTTAAAAGATCTTATATTATCAATTCATGCAATCTTGGCAGCTCTGAGAGAGGGGTACCATAGTTAATCACATTTTATGGATGATGAGAGGAAGGTCAAAAGATGGTTAAGTAACTTGTCTGTATTCAAATAGTTAGCAAAGCAAATAGCCAAAATTAAAAACCTACACATTCTGGCTGCAGAATCTATGTTAAGAAACATTAAACAGTAGTTCCATAGTAGAGTTCTTGCCAAAAGAAGACAAAAGTCAATATTCTCAGCTAGTTAAACCAGGGTATTTCAACCACAGCATGATTTACATTCAGGATCAAATAATTCTTTGTGTGGAGTGCTCTCCTGTGCAGAGTAGGATGTTTAGCAACTGCCCAGATTCTGCCAACTTGATGTTGGTGGCACTGCCACTTCAGCTGTGACAAGAAAAACATCTCCAGACATTGTCAAGTGTCTCTTTGAAGGCAAAATTGTTTCTGGATAAGGACCACTGATCTACACTAATTTCTCATAGAGACAAGATGGAAGTTTTGACATATTAATCAATAAATCATATGTGAAATGAAATGAGAATGCTTCGATGTCTATGAAAATGGGGGAGTTAATGAGCAAGTTGATTGATCAGTAGAAAGCATACTTGGGGATGATTACCTTATGGCCGACTGCACTTCAACAGCAGGAAGAGTATGGGTTTTTGAAGGGTCTGTGACCACAAACCAGAATGACACCCTTTGGGTTACATTGCAAACTAGAACATGGGAAACTCTGCAGACAATGGAAAGAAAAATTACATTATAGATAAACAAATGAATGGGTAAAGACAATATGGCATTTACAAACAATGGAAGTTTACTCAGCCATAAAGTAGAACATTCGCTGGAAAATAGATGAAACTAGAGGATATTCTGCTGAGGTAAGTCATATTCAGCAAGTCAAGGGTCCTATGTTTTCTCTTATATGTGGAAGCTAGAAAAAAAATAGGAAATAAATGGGACTTTAGATAAATGAGGAGAGGGACCAGTAGGCAGTGGAAGGGAGACAGGTGTGGTGGCACATGCCTCTAATCCCAGTACTTGGAAGGCTGAGACAGAAGGATCAAAGGTTTGAGGATAGCCTCAGCCACTTGGTGAGGTCCTATTTCAAAATAAAAGTAAAAGAGGGCTGGGGGTATAGTTCAGAGATAGAACATCCTTTGGTTCAATCCTCAGTAACACACACACACACACACACACACACACACACACACGAATAATAGAGGGAGTTTGGAAGAGATAAGTAGGAAGGGGGGAACTGAAGACTGAGGAAGAAAACCATTAAACCATTCAAACAATATGTCTACATATAAGGGCATCTTTACCAATCCTGCTAACATGTATGGGGAAGGATGAGGTTAAGGCAGGGTGGGATGTGGGAGATAATACATCAAGTGACGTGTAGGTTTGTATCACTTTGAATTCATTGATATGTATAATTACAATGGACCAAAAATGTACATAGAAATATCATCTTATGTAGTATTAAACTGTTCACTCGGATGCAGTTGCCATTTTATGACACATCTTAGCTATGTTTGAAAAGTCTTTTCTACCATTTGGACCACTATCTTGATAAGAAAACAGTTTATAGGAAGTTATCATGTTTCAAAAATCATACCCTTGGGGATCATTCTTTAATAAGGAATCTGTCTCAAAAATACAAAATAAAATAGGCAGTCGAGAGCATTAGGGACCTCATTTTCCATCATCTCGTGGCTGACAACCTCAGCTTCCTCAAATTTTTTTTCACCCAGTTTCCTAAACTTCTTTTTAATCGTGTGTGTGTGTGTGTGTGTGTGTGTGTGTGTGTGTGTGTAACTAGGGATTGAACCCAGGACCCAGGGCCATTCTACCTCTAAGCTATACTCCCAGACTATTTTATTCTTTATTTTGAAACAGGGTCTCACTTAGTTCCTCCTCCTCCTTCCCCTTCCCCCATCCTCCCTCTCTCTAAGATCCTGACCAACTTGGTGTGGTAGTGAGGTATGCCCAGTTGGGTCCTTTGAGCAACTTTTGACTAGAAGCTTAAAAATTAAAATAAAAAATAAGGCTTCTTTACCACCCCCACCCCTGCTCAGATATTAATAAGCAGACAAAGATAAAACACAGCTGCTACTAGATTGTACTTCTCCAGCTTCCTCAAAATTTGGACCCTTTCCGAACTGCAGAAGCCCTTGGTGTTTCCTCATCAAGTTAACTGGTATCCAGTCCAGTCAACCTTCCACCTCTCAGATCCAATCAGAATCTATTGCTTACTTTTGATTCAATACTTGCACTGTCTGCCTCTACTATCCTTCCAAATTCCAGCACTGAGACCATTTCAACAGGTGCCGTCTGCATTCACTTTCAAGGAAAATGTTAACAAAAACATCAGCATTAATATTGCCTAGAGCAGACCTCCAAACTTAAGTGCTATAATCACCAGAGTCTCTGAACACTGTTTTGAAACTACATGCTTTTCAGCTGGAAATTAGAAATGCTGCTCATTCTATTCTAATAATTAATAGTGAAAAGAGACAGACAGCATTAGTGATCA
Organism: Muscardinus avellanarius; assembly: GCF_963383645.1. Classification (NCBI taxonomy): domain Eukaryota; kingdom Metazoa; phylum Chordata; class Mammalia; order Rodentia; family Gliridae; genus Muscardinus; species Muscardinus avellanarius. Next base: position 9,363,091 of record NC_137792.1, read on the forward strand.
GAAAAGTGGCCATCTCTCTAGGTGGATGTACGAAGCCTGAAAATTATAGTAGACTCCACCAAAAATCATCAATGTCAGTGCTAAATCATAAGTCCTGGATGGTTTTCACCATTTCCTTAAGAGCTTAATTGCAAAAAGTAGCATTAACATCTATTCCACAAGAATGAGATACATCAAACCCTTTGCCAAAAAGAGTAAACTAGTTATCTGGTTTTTCCTTAAAAGAGCATTCAGGTGTGTTCTGTTCATTTTGACAATGCTGAAAGAGAGCGCCCTCTGTCAATGGCCATCTGCAGAAATTCATAAATATTTTCCCTTTCTATGTCAGGTAGGAAAAGTGGAGGCAGGTGTGAGACCCCCCCCAAGCTAAGTGTCTGAGAGCAGTGCTTAGAAAGAGAGGCCTTCAGAGAGAATGCCTCCACCCCCTGCCACTCCCTGCCTGCCACTGCGCAGGGTGATGCCAGGGCATGGGCCTGACCCATTGCCAACAGTCACCCCAATTTCTATGCACTTTGTCTCTGGTCTCCTGCCTTGAGATTCATCAGAAACCAGAGCCTCACTCGAAGGCACCGATCCTCCATCCACCATCACTCTGCCGGTCAAGGCGTCTCTCTGAGCAGTTACCTGCAGAGGTACCTGGGCATGCTCAGAGCAGCACTGCTGCCCTCTGCCATGGAACACAGGTCTCCCAGGCCCAGACCTGGTCCAGGCCTTAACCCCTGGCTCTGCCAAGCGACCTGCAGCTGCCTACAGCAGCACTGGGCTGCCACCCAAACCCTGCATGCCAGAGGACAGAGAGCGATCAACTCTAGTGGATCCCCATGGCCTGTGCTCCTGGCTGGTCCTCAGGCCCGACCTTATCTATGCTTGGCAACATTACCCAATGAACAGGATGCAGGATGCCTGGTACCCACGTTGGTCCTGCAACCTGGTCAAAGTGCAAGCCTATCCCCCTTGAGCGCCCAGGGAGCTTTTACAGGTTCCCCCGGTCACAGCCGGTCTTGAACTCTTGTGGCAAGGGCATGATGCTAAAGGCCCTGGCTCAGAACAACAAAGGTTTTGAGGTCCTAGAACCCAAGAGAAAGAGGCAGAACCCAGAATCTAGGCCCTCTGCCTTCAAGCCAGTGACCAGAAATAGAGTGGTCCCACCTTTTGTGCCTAGGCCTGAGCCTCTGAGCTACAGTTTCTGGGTACCCCGGTCTATAAGGAGAAGATTGAGCTGGGACATGACCCCCAGCCATCCCTCGACCTTTCAGGTCTACAGCAGGACCTGCAACAGGCACCATGCCAGTCCAAGACACCATCTCATAGTCTCTACTGGACAATTGAGAGCAGATGAGCCACTGCAGGGAGATCTCCAGCATTCTTCCCCTCCCCCAGGGGCTGTACTGGGAGCACCCACTCCCCCCTGAACATGCTAGCCTAGGCTCTCAAGAACCAGTGCCCCACCACCCTTCCTGAGACTCCGAGCCCTAGATTTTATATCCTACTGACTCCTGCACTATCCCTAGGACCCCCTGCACCACCAGGTCACCCCTCCTACACCTAGCTGATACATCTACCACCCCCAGACTACCTCTTCTGACACTAAGAAGCCCACAATGAAGAGATTGTTCATCTCAAGACCCTGGACTTCCCCCACTTGCCTACTCAGACCTTCTCCCTGGGACCAGACTTACCAGGAAGGTGGGCCAACATGCCCAGACTATGTAAAGGCTTGTTGTTTATTTTATATAACAATTAATAATAATAAGCAGTTTTATTTTATTATTTTATAATAAGTGGTCCTTTCTTTCAGACAGAATGTAAAGGCTTGTTGTTTATTTTATATAACAATTAATAATAATAAGCAGTTTTATTTTATTATTTTATAATAAATGGTCCTTTCTTTCTTTCAGACAGAATGTCATGCTTTCTCAAACTTGGCACTGCTGTCATTTAGATCAATCTCAGTGGTTGAGGGCTGTCCTTTACATACCAGGCTTTATATGCAGCATCCACCTTGTGACTATCAACAGTGTCACTGCAAAATAATCACTGGGGAAGAGGTCTAAAAAAAAAAAATCACACTAGCCGGGCGTGGTGGCGCACGCTTGTAATCCCAGCATTCGGGAGGCTGAGACTGGAGGATCGTAGTTCGTGGACAGCTTCAGCTACTTAGTGAGGCCCTCCACAACTCAGTGAGACTCTGTTTCAAAATAAAGAATAAAAATAGGGCAGGGTGTATAGGTTGGAGGTAGAATGTCCCAGGGTTCCATCCCCAGCCCCACAAAAAACAAAACAAAACAAAACAAAACAAAACAAAACTCTGAGCATCACTGACCTCTACTGGCTAGACGCAGTCAGGTATAGTCTCCCAAAATGGGTGTTTTTCTAATATGTATCAAAGACAGAGAGATTAACAAGATGTGGTGCATGCTTGGCAAAAAATATTTCTACTTTTGGGAAGCGATGGGTGAAAAAGAAATATTTCCGCAGGTTGTTTTGTTGTTTTGTAGAGTGCTTTGGATTTTAATTCCTATTATCTTAATTTGCCAGTAATCAGGAAATGCAAAATTATTAAAATTGAGCTACTTCATGCCAGTAATCCCAATATTTGGGAAGCTTGGGTTTGCACCCAGCCTCAGTAACTTAGACCCTCCAAAACTTAGTGAGACCCTGTTTCAAAACAAAAATAGAATAGGACTGGAAGTGTAGCTAAGTATTAGAATGCCCTTGGGTTCAATCCCTAGTACTATACCAAAAATTTAATTTTTTTAAAACTAATAAAGCCAGGCATGGTGGCACACACTTGTAATCCCAGAATTCGGGAGGCTGAGAGCAGAGGATTGCAGTTCGTGGACAGCCTCATCTACTTAGTGAGGCCCTCCACAACTTAGTGAGACCCTGTTTCAAAAATAAAGAATAAAAAATGGGTCTGGGGATTTAGCTCGGAGGTAGAATGCCCCTGGGTTCTATCTCCAGTACCGCAAAAAAAAGTAGTAAAAAGGGGTAGGGGTATAGCTCAGAGGCAGATTGTCCCTGTGTTCAATACCCAGTAACTCCCCCACCAATAAGGTATTTCAGACTTCAAATTTTCAAAAAAATTTTTGGTAGTACTGGGGGTGGAACCCAGAGGTTATCTACCTGTGGGCTAGACTCCTAGACCTATTTTATATTTTATTTCGAAACAGGGTCTCACTAAGTTGCTGAGAGCCTCACTAAGTAGCTGAGGCTGGCTTCGAACCTGTGTAATCCTACTGTCTCAGCCTCCCAAGCGCTGGGATTACAAGCATGTGCCACCGTACCCGGCCAAATTTGCTAAAATTTTAAGTTAAATAATACCAAGTTCTGGTTAAAGATGCATGGAATTGAAATCTCAAGCAGTGCTATGGGAGACAATGGGTCCAGCCACTCTGGAGTAGCATTTGATAACATTTTCTAGAACAGAGAGTGCAGCTACCAGAAACTCTCTTGTGCACTCAGACACTGCTGACAATGTTCTCTGTAGCACTCTTTGTCATAGCAAAGAATTGAAACAACCTAAGTGTCCATTAATAGGGGTCTGGATAAAGTTAGTACAGTGAGTGCTATCACAAGAATATTAGTCCACAGGTTACAGGAAAGAAATACCCTAGGGATCCTCAAGCGCAGTATAGTCAAGCCTGATAATTCTCTACTGTGAGGATACCTTGTGGACTGTGGGATGTTTAGCAGCAACAACTCTACTAAGTAGGTATCATTAGTACTACCTCCATTACAAAAATCAAAAATGTTTCCAGGCATTGCCAAATATTCCCTGAAGGACAAAATCACGTTGTAATAGAAACCACTGACCTAGAACTACCTTTTTAATAAAATAATAAATCTCAAAATACATCATCAAATAAAAAGAAAGGATATGGTATATGTGTAACACATCACGTTCACATAACTTAAATAAACAGCAAGTCGCATTTCTGGAATGACAAAGAAATCAAGTGTGTGGTCATTTGGATACCGTGGGTTGTGCTTCCCACCTAAAGCCACTTTACATATTGTTCAAACAAGAGTTCCACGAAATTTCCATCAGAGAAGAATACAGTTTTAAACAAAACAAAGTCCTTTTTCCCATGGAGCTTGCCTTCTAAGGGAGTTGAGACAGAAAATAAATGAGAAATAAATATATACACTTGGGAGGAAGGCAAGTGTTATAGACAATAATAAAGTACTGGAGGAAAATAAAATGAAAATATTTTGTCTACTTAATAAAAATCTAAGTCTGGCACAATGATGCTGCCTGTAATCCTGTATTTAGGAGGCTGAGACAGTGGGGATCGCAGGTTTGAAGTCAGCACATGATAACTGAGTGACACCCTGTTTCAAAATAAAAATAAAATAAAATAGGGCCAGGGATATAGGTCAGAGGTAGAACCCCTCTGGATTCAGTTCCCAGTTCCATATGTACAAGGGATTTAAGTTGTTGTTGAAAATATTAAACCTTATTTGCTCCTCTCTAGGATATCCTTTTTCATCTATGGTTCCTCTTATGACCCATTTCTCCCTAGATTTTGCATATTAGGGAAAGCATCAGATTTCTTATTTTTTGTGAGTGACTAATCTCACCTCCAGTTCTATCCATTTCCCTGTAAATGATGTAATTGTGTTTATTTTTAATGGCTGAGTAAAATTCCATTGTGTACATATCCCACAGTTTTGTGGGTGGGAGAGGAGAAGAAGGAAACTCTCTAAATCACAAGATGTACTTAAACATATCGGTCAACCACTAAGCCAAGCATGGGAAGGAGGGATGGGGAGGGAATGGGGTGGGGATTGGGTAGGGGCTTACTGGGTAATGTGTGCATTAATTTGTGTATGTCTACACAAATTTTTCACCCCATTATGATGTATGAACACAATGCACCAATAAAAAATTTTAAAAAAGAAAATATTAAACCTTACATTTTCTTCTTTTAGTTTTTATATTTTTATTGGTGCATCGTAATTACTCATCATAGTGATATTCAAAGAGATACATTCATACATGTACATACTACTTGGTGCATTTCCTCCTCACAGTCCTCTCCTCCCTCCCCATATATGTCAATGACATTGACAGTGATACCAACAGTAGTATAAGAAGGTATCAAAAGTCTCTTCTCAATTGGGACAATAACTGTTAGATTCAAAAAGTTCCTACACTAAAATTGAAAATTAAGCTTTAATTTCAAAATTGACTTCCTGCCAATTGTTAGACTTCAGGCAAGTCATTTCACTGTACACGAGTTATGAGTTAGGGCTTGAGCTCTTAGTGTGCCAGTGGGGGTACATTGTTGCAACTCTGATTGTGAAATTCCTTGTTCTGAGTCTTACACCATGCTGATTATTTCTTATCTTCTCTAAATATCACAGTACTCTCCAGTCATAGATATAATTCCAAAACACATCCCATTTCCATATGCTCCACAAGTGGGAACAGTACCATACCCAAGTAAGAAACATTCCTAAATCACTTTCAAAGTTTCAATGTCATGAACAATAAAGGAAGATAGAAACTGTCAAGAATGAATCAGGATCTTCCCTTGCAGCACCAGGCTCCAGAGAGGAGGGGGACTCAGAACGGAGCTCAGAACCAGAGAGGAGATATGCCAGCCTCACGGCCAAGGATACAGCAGCAGCGCCATACAGCCGGCGGCAGCAGCAAGCTCACCAGATGGCTCCAGACCAGCGCACTCAACAGCCCACCAGGCTGTTGAGGAGGGGCGGACAGCGAGCCGAGGTGAGCGGCTGTGGAACAGCCAGGCGGTATTCGGCAGATTTTCTGGTGCAGAGAGCGTCTAAAGCTTGCAGGGGCCGGGCTCAGCACACCTGCAGGGACTCAGAGCGGAGCTCAAAACCAGAGAAGAAATAGGCCAGCCTCACGGCCAAGGGCGTGGCAGTGGTGCCATATTGCCAACAGCAGCAGTAGCAGCTAATTCAGAATCCACCACAGTTCCATCAGTGCACTCAACAACAGTGAGTCAAATTGCGGCCCCTAGAGGAAAAATCCCAGTACTGCACTCCCAGGGACTGACCCAGTGGGGGGGGTCACGGTGGCAGAGATATCAAACCATAGTCACAACTCCCCACAGGAGAACACCCAACGTGGTACCCCCCATGGTCTAAAGCAGCCTCGATTGACTCCCTGGGTCTGAGAATTTGCAATACAACCCAGTAAAGGAGTAGTGGTGACTGAGATACCACAGACTCGAGATCCAGAGCACCTTAAGTGAAGTCATAGTGACCCAAGGGAAGAACCCAGAGAAGGCACAAACTTCCAAAATCATGGGAAAGAGGAATAACAATGGAGCAATGAATGCCCACAACCCCACAACATCAGAACCCGATAAAACAGAAATTCAGAGATTTCTAGAAGATCAAATCAGGAAAATAACTGTAGAAATAATAGAGGTGCTTCGAAAAGAACTCAGAGAGAGCCAAAAAGAGATAAAGGATGCAATTAATGAAGTAAAGGCCTCAATTCAAAGCACAAACAACCGATTAGAACACATGGAGAACAGAATCTCGCTCTTAGAAAATGATCATTCTAAAAATGAACGCATAGTTTCTAATCTAGAAAAAAATATCCAACAGCAGGAATCTGATATTGAAGAAATATGGGCCCATTTTAAGAGAGCTAACCTAAGAATAATTGGAATAGAGGAGGGAAAAGAAAGTGAAACCAAAGGGATCAACAATCTCTTCAAGGAAGTAATAGCAGAAAATTTTCCAAACATAGAGCAAGAGGTTGATACATAGGTCCAGGAAACTTATAGAACTCCCTTTAGACAGGATCGGAGAAGAGGATCCCCATGCCACATAATTTTCAAAATGACCAATGTGGAAGCCAAGCAGAGAATCTTAAAGGCAACAAAAACAAAGGGCCAAGTGACATTCAGAGGCAAGCCAATTAGAATCACTCCAGACTTCCCAAACCAAGTCATGAGAGCCAGAAGGGCTTGGAGTAACATATTCCAAACTCTGAAAGAAAACAACTTCCAGCCAAAAATTTCCTACCCAGCAAAACTTTCTATCAAATTAGATGGAGAAATAAGAAGCTTCCATGACAAACAGAAACTGAAGGAATTTTTGTCTTCAAAACCAGCACTAGAGAAAATACTCAAAGAGATTAACTACAAAGAAGAAATAGGTAACAGACACCAGAACCAGAGAAACAAGATTTTCCATCCATCAGACAACTAAGATTGGTTATCTGTGGAGATTCATTATTTATGTTAGTCTTTTACCTATCTCTAAATTGTATTGTTTGCTTTTATTGTTGCTAATTTTTAGGAATTCTATTTTGAATATTAATATACCTTCAGATAGAGCATTTGGAAATATTTTATCCCATTCTATCAGTAACTTTTAACTCTGTTTACATTGTCTTTGGATATACAATATTTTTTTTATTTTTAGGGAGTTTGTTTACCCTTCCGTTGCCTGTGCCATTGAAATCATATCCAAGAAATCACTGCCAATTTCAATGTTTTGAGGTTTTATTAACCAGATTTCTTCTAAAAGTTTATAGTCTTAAGAGTTATATTTAGGTCTTTTATCTATTTTGAGTTAATATTTGTATATGGTGTTAGGTAAGGGTCAATTTTATTCTTTTTCATGTAATTATTATTTTTCAACAATATTTAGTTAAAAGATTATTATTTCCTTCACCAAATGTTCGTGGAAACCTTGTCAAAAATAACTTGACAATATATGGAAGAATTTATCTCTAGGCTTTTATTTAACTCCAATGGTTTATATATCTGCCTTTATAACAGTACTACACTGTTTCAATTATTGTAGCTTTATAAGGTTTGAAATCAGAAAATATACATCTTCTAGCTTTGTTCTTTTTTGAGATTGCTTTGGGTATCTAGAGTCCATATTCCATATTAGGACAGATTTTTTCTGAAAAATAAATAAATAAATGTATGATAGTTTCACCTAAAAAAAGAAAAATATATTCTCTGGTAAGAAAGAAAGCAAAAGGAAATATTGAAATGTTATCTTTAAGTCATCAAAAGCTTGGTATCAGACAAATGAAACTGTTATTTGAGATTATTATTGTTAATTTTGGATAAATTGCTATAATACTAGATGTCAACCACTAAGTTAAGCATGGGAAGAAGGGATGGGGAGGGACTGGGGTGGGGATCAGGTAGGGGCCTACTGGGCGATGTGTGCATGTATGTCTACAAAAGTATTTTTATCCCATTATGATGTATGAATACAGTGCACCAATAAAAAAATTTAAAAAGAATGAATCAGACTAAGAAGAATCAGATTCCAGAATAAAAAAGGACAATATTGGGGAATTAAATTGACCAAATTATTTTATGTGCATGTACAAATATCTAACAATGAACCCCACTGTTATGTATCATTATAATACACCAATAAAAATAAATAAAAAGGACATTAGTAGAAAGACTGGAGAAATACTAAAAGTACCAATAGTTTAAGTAATAATATTGAACCACTGTTATTTTTTTGCTTTGATAAGTCTACCATAGTTATTTAAGACAATAACATTAGAAAAACAAGGAGAGGGTCTAGAGCAAGGTTTCTCAGCCTCAGCACTGTTAACATTTTGATCTGCATAATTCTTGGTTCTTAATGGCATTCTAGGGTTTTTATGATGTATATCAGCATCCCTAATCTCTACATATTAGATGCCAGGAGCATATTCAAGTGTGAAAACCAAACATGCCTCCAGACATGTTTAAATATACTTGGGAGCAGTGAGGGGGACAAATTCTCCCCAAATTGAGAACACAGGACCTCTCTGTATTATCTTTTGGGGGGTACTGGAGATTGAATTCAGGTGCATTCAACCTCCAAGCTATACCCCCAGCCCTTTCTATTTTTTATTTTGAAATATGGTATCAATAACTTGTTGAGGATGTCCTCAAACCTGTGATCCTGATCCTCCTATCTAAGCCTCAAAAGTACTTGGAGTATAGGTGTGTGCCACCAGGCCCAGCTTCTCTGTGTTATATTTATGACACTTTAGTAAATCTAAAAGTTTTACAAATTAAACACACACACACATATATGCACATGCATGAACACACACAAATATGGGAGCAAAGTAGTTATTTGAAAGTTTCCAGGGTACTACAAAATTGTCTACAAAAAACTAGGAAATTTAAGAAACAATTTTTACTAGCTTCATTAATTAAAAGATAACAGATACATACTTTGAAAGTAACATAAAGCTGTATTCAAATGCAAGATATTAGCACCCGTTAGCCTAAGGATGGTCTTAATAATTATCCAAAATTTTAAAAAGTAGTTGTTAACTGTTCAAGTGTGTAAAATATTTATCAGAAGGCCTCCCATTGTCCTAGTGTCTTAAGTACCACATTTATCCTTTTCCCAAGGATATTAGGAAGAAAGGTTGCTATGGTTTGTCCACCTGAAACTCATGTTGAAGTTGAACCCCTATTATGAGTATTAAAATGGTGGAAATCTAATCTCACTATGGTATTTAGAGGTAATACCTATGAGAGGTTGTGAGGATTATGGAAATTATCAAATGGAACTCCTGTGACTGAATAATGGTCCCTTTAAAAGGGAAGGGAAAGAGGGGCCAGATGTAGCTCAGAGGCAAAGGGCCTGCTTTGTAGGTGTGGTGCTCTGGGTTCAATCCCTGGTTCCAAAAAGACAAAAAAAACCTCTTTAAAAGGAAGGGAGAGAAACCAGAGACAGTACAGTATACACACACAAGCACACTCCCCAGGTCTTGATATATAAAGTCCTATATGACCTTTTGATACTGCCAGGAAGAAGGCCATCACCAAATGTGGGCCCCCAACCTTAGGCTTCCATAACCATGATCCAAAATAAACCTCTTTTCTTTATAAAGCAGTATGTCTTGAGTATTTAATTATAGTGACACAAAACAGACTATTATAAAGGTGAACAGTTTCAGCCTTTTGGAGTCTTTTTAACAAAAGAATACTAAGTATCTTCTTACATGACAATTTTGTCAAAGATGTGAGTCCTCTAAGATCTTTTTAAAATTTTTTATTTGTGCATTATATTCATACATCATATTGGGGTAAAAAGCTTGTGTGTACATACATGTACACATCACTGATTTAACCCCTACCCAATTCCCACCCCATTCCCTCCCCGTCCCTCCCTCCCTTGCTCGGCTTAGTGGTTGACTTCGATATGTTTAAGTACATTGTGTGTTTTAGAGATTTTCCTCTTCCCCCCTCCTCTAAGATCTTCAACAAAAAAGTAACCCACTGTTTCAAAAATGTCACCCATAAATTCAAATAAATTTAGAGAGATGTATTTGCATTTTGTTTAAATATAGGCAGTTAAAGAACTAAAAAGCTCACTTCTTAAAGTAGCAAGGTTGTGGGAAAGGGACCAGGGGAAAGTACATCCCTGTTCTGAAGACAGACTCAAAGCAACGGTTGTACATGGAAATGGAGACAAACTTGGTGGGCTAGGGTTTCTTACTTGCTTGAATTATGCTCTGAGAAATGGAAATATCATGTAATTTGTCTACCTGCAATACAACAGACTTCTCTGGGTCTAGGACATAAGACAAAGCCCAAGTCCATCCTGTGCTGTGAGCTCCTATACTCCAGAAGGGTATCCCATGTGGGTTCTTGGTGATTATAAAATGAATGGATAGAAGAAATAAGGTTAGCATCTCTTTGTTTCTGACATATATCCCTGTAAAATTCTATGAATAACTAGTTTGAGCAGGAGTTGCAACAAGAAATAAGGGAGGGAAGAAAGGTGAGAGATTACTTCCTGAAACTTCCCCTAGCCAGACTGAAATATTCACATAACATCGTAACACAAAAACTACAATGACAGAAGAATCATTTTTGGCACTGGGAGGTTGAACTCAGAGGTACTCTGCCTCCGAGCTGTACCCCAAGCCAATTCTCTTTTTCTTTAAATTTGAAACAGGGTCTAAATAAGTTGCTAAGGCTGCCCTTGAATCTGCAACCCTCCTGTTTCAGATTCCCAAGTACTGGGATTATAGGCGTGCTCCATTGTGCTCAGCTGAGAAGAATCTTGAATGCACTATGGATGAGGGTAGCCAAAACAAAGTGTCAACATGAATAAGAAATGATACTTCAAAGGAAGTAACATGAAGAATAATTAAAGAATAGCCGAGCATGGTGGCACACACCTATAATCCCAGTATTTGGGAGGCTGAGACAGGAGGATCACAGGATTAAGGACAGCCTCAGCAACATAGTGAGACTCTTACCAATGTAGAGACACTTTGTTTTCAAACAAAAAATACTACTCTATGGTCTTGTAAATGTGATTATACTGAATGTCCCCCAAGATTTGTATAAAATAGGAAACTAATCCACCAACAAGTGCTTAGTATGTTAACCATGTCTTTTAAAAGTGTGTTTTTGGAGCTCAGGATGTAGCTAAGTGGTAGAAAATATGCTTAACATGCACAGGGCTCTAGGTCCAATCTCCACCACACAAAAAATGTGCTTTAAAGTAATATACAAACTAAAATGATATTAGCATAACTAAATACAAACCTTATATTTTCAAGATTTTAAATATGGAAGGCTCTGATAAAATTGAGTTCACTTTAATAATCATTTTGACCAGGGGTTTTAACCAGTAAATTATATAAACACATACCAATGTGGCTTCTTTGAGTAAGTCACTAAAAAGAAGTAAAAATGTTCCTTCCTTTTCCTTAGTGTGGGTATGATGCTAAATCTCTAAGAATTTCTTCCATTGCCATTTCTCATCAACAGGGCCAGACAAAGCCAAAGGTATCCAAGGAGTGGTAAGAATCAGACTCTTGTTTCTGGAGATCAAAAGGACTAAATGGCAGGGGGGCTGCTGTTTTACAAGCACAAGACTGTTAATCCCCTTACCTTACTGTGGATAAAAGAGCATGTTGTTCCTTTTTAAATCACAAGACTTATCCTTGAATAATTAATCACAGGAGAAAATCCATTACATGCCCTAGACCATTTAACTCAAAAAGAGAAAGCCATGCCTGAGTTACACTTGCAACTGTCTTGCTAAAAGTGATAAATTATCAAAATGTCAAAATTTGGGTACACTTAGGTAGATAAATTTCTCAGCGTACCTGGGAAACAGATTGTAAAATTTAAACTTACATCATAACTTCCTTAGAAACTACTAAGAACATTAAATTTCTATGAAACTCTTTTAGCAAATCCAGCTTAAGTAATTTTGTAAATAGTTTAAAAAGCCCTGGTTGCCATCTTTAATGCAACTCCTAAGAAAAATTCAATCTAATCTACTGAAATGAGAGCTTTTTCTTAAATTCATTTTCCATTAATCTTCCATTCTGCTTCTAAGAAAATCATTTGTCAAAATTTATAAATTTTTTTTTAAAAAATCGCCTGTTTTCTGTCACATTTCGTCTATCTATCTCTAACACCGTGGCCAGTTTCATGGGCATGGGCACTGGGTACGATGGGTCCTAATGTAACTAAATTTCATGCCCAAGCCAGGTGTGGTGGCGCACGCTTATAATCCTAACATTTGGGAGGCTAAGACAGGAGGATTGCAGTTTGTGGACAGCCTCAGCTACTTAGTGAGGCTCCTTGCAACTCAGTGAGACCTTGTTTCAAAATAAAGAATAAAATAACAGGTCTGGGGTATAGCTCAGAGGTAGAATGCCCCTGGGTTCCATCCCCAGGACTGCAAAAAAATTAATAAAAAATAAAAATAAATTTTATGCCCAGCACAGAACAGGCTTTTAATTCAGTCTTCTTAATTTTGTAGATCTGACCTTCAAGATCATGTAGAATTCAGCCCAGCATCTCAAACACATCTCGCTCATCACCCATGTCTCTGACAGCAATATTGCCTAAGCCTTTACAAAAAATGTTTACTTACCCCCTGGACTAGTTTTGTACTTTTTGATATTTACAACAGTCAACAAACGCTTCTATATATCCAGAGTGCCCAATTTCAAGCAAAACTCCTTTCAAATAAACTAGGTCAGATACCCATAAACTTCTACAGTACCTCAGGTTCTGAATGAAAACATTCCACAGGCAAATTCTTCAAGATTAATCTGAAATCTTACCTATTTACTTATTTTTCCTAAGAATGTAAACATTTAATTTAACATAGCCATGTTCCAATCGCAATGAGAGGGCTTCGAGTAACAGTGCCATGAATCCAGCATGTATAAAATCTGCTTACAAGAAAGGCTAGCAGAAAACAAAAAGAGACTACTCGGGTTAGCATCGCAAAAGAACCAGTGCCTTATTTTTTCTTTTCAATTTTTTGTCATGCAATTACACTACTTTTACTGAAAAGGTTATAAGCAGTTGTGAAAATAACACTACAGTTTAATGGCATAAAATTATATGCTCTTTCTAAAAAAATCTATAAAACAGGAATAAAATTTACTTGGGGTAAAATTTTGTTTTGCTACCTTTCTTTAATTTTTGAATCATATGAATGTATTTTTAAAAATATACACTGAAAATATACATGAATGTGCCCGCACAAGTACATATATCATGTGCCTATCATGTTTCTTCAAATTCCACTATTCTGTTTTATGCTTTATATTTACAGTCTGTGCATCAGATTTTGTGAGTTTTGGGGAAAACAATTCATAAAAAAATCTTCTTCCTCTGGCTCTGAATCACTATAAAATTCAGACTAATGAGTAAAGCAGATCGGAGACCAAAACAAAAGGCTAGGTCGGGAGGAGATGACTTTAATCAACAGGCAGTTTCTTCCCAATTTTAAAAAATCCCCAGATGAGATCAATTTACCCATCCTGTTTCAGATAGAGCTGAACAGAGGCAGGTATCACTATACATTGGAGTAATATGCATGATATTTAATATTCCATATGATGTACCAACCAACCAAACTAAATGCTCCTCAACTGTAAACAGCAAGTGCAGCCTTACAGATGTGGGTGCTACTCCATGCCTGCAGGACCTGGTTCTGGACTTACCTAAGAAGTAACACTGGAAATGTCTAGTGGGAGACAGGATGGCAAGCTAGCCCCTTGGGAGAAAAAAAAACCCACATCCAGGTTCTCCTACAAGATTACCAACCAGAGAACTCATTTGACTTATCAAAGGGAGACATGAGGAAAGAAGTAGAGAGATACCAGGAGTGTCATCCTAATTCTAGACGGAGAATAAGGGAAATGCCATAAACAGAGAAGATCCCACCAGAACAATAGTTAAGAATGTAGAATTATTACAAGTTGTACCAAGTGCTTTAAAGAACATTACCAAAGTGCCGTGGCAGATACCAATAATGGGAAGAACCTACATACATTTAGGTCATTTTCAAAATGAGAATAGAGTTCTTTCATATCTATATTCTGCAAGAAAATTTATATGTATACAACAGAAATATAGAAAGCTTAAGAAATAAAACTGCAATTTGGGAAGTTGTTTATCTACATATTGCCCATTGACCAAAGGGCATTACTAAAATATGCTATCAACTGTAAGCTGATCTACATTACAAAAGTTTTTCTTAATGTTCAGTAAAGATGTAGGTCCCTTAAAAACTAAGTAACAAATTATTTTCGAGATCAAGGTTTGAAATATTACAGTGTCTCAAATAATACAGCAAATAATCAGTTAAGGTGTTGTACAGTTTGCTTACTCTGTTGCTTCTCTGTTGGGAACTTTTCTCATGGAGAAAGCCACCATCGCTCTGAAGAGATATTCTTCATTTGTATCCCAGATGTACTGCAAGAAAAGGAAAATAGAGGCATGGAGTAAAAGTGGCCCCTTCGTTGATATGCACACGCACATTTGCATATTCTTTCTCTCCCTTCATTCTCCTCCTATTTTTCTCATATACTGAAACCTGGACACCATGATAAATCATGTATCACAACATGCACAGTAGAATTTCTTAGATATTCTATAATTCCAAGTTGGGTGTGTTTCCTGTTGAATACTCTTCCTTAGAATTGGCATTGGGGAGGATATGATATATCATGCGAACACTGTCAGGGTTTAGGGTTCACTCTGCGATGGAAAAACATACTTTACTCTTACTGCTGGTCTCTTCTTATGATGACGGAAAGGATAGTAAGTTAAATAGATTAACTTAACAATAAATCACATATCACGCAGCCTTTCAGAATAAGGACGTACTGCCATACATACTCTTTTTAAAGGAAATATTGCCATAACATATTCTTTAAACTTCCTTCAAATAATTTTACTTTACAGTTCTATCTTACATAACTGTAATACGATGCCATCAAGAAATAATGCTATCTTTTTTTCTTCGTGTGCAAGTATTGAACGTTGCAATTTAATGTCAACTTTAGATACTATCTGAAGAGTTTCTTCAATATTTTTAATTGAACTTTTCATTTTATATTATACTATGGTCATGTAAAAATAATTACTGGCTGGTTTGGTGTGGTGGCGCACGCCTGTAATCCTAGCGCTTGGGAGGCTGAGACAGGAGGATCGAGGCCAGTGAAGACCTTCAGCAACTTAGTGACACCCTTTAAATTAAAAAAAAATAATTACTGGCTCATGAAGTGGCTCCTAGTTTTTAATAATGTATTCCATTTTACTCAGAATAAGGGAAACTATATAGTCCAATATAATAAAGGAAAAAAAACATAAATAAAAAAGTAGTCCAGTTAAAAATAGCACTTAAATTCTTTTCAGACAGGGAAGGCTTGTTATCAGAATGGGGAGATGGAGAATACACCTGTTTGAGTATAGATAAAAATGATAAATCTCAGTTTAGAAGATAAAAGTACAGAGATGCTAAGCAGACCTTTCCAGAACATGAGTTTATATTGCTTTTCAGACCCTAAAGATGATTTGACCTGATCTCCTGTTCTTTTATTGATTCCTCTTAAAAACAATAGCGTAAGTCAGTGCAATAGGAGTCCAGTTTGTGTCACAGAGAAAAGCCCCAAGTTATATAGAACAGAGCAAGACTGACCAAATGTACATTGAGTTGGGTATTCTTCCAATGGAACCTACTTATCTTGAGTAAGGACTGAAAGTTTCTGCATTTGGAGTTAGCATATATCTATTAAAGCATTCAGAATATTTCAAAGAGAGAACCTCCATGCATAAAGAGAACCAAGCACCTGGAGTAATAAGAAAACGTACAATTTGCTGGGTGCAGTAGCACATGCCTATAATCCCAGTACTTGGGAGACTGAGACAGAAGATTACAGGTGTGAGGGCAGCCTCAGCAAGAGGTTGTTTCAAAGTTTGTTAAAAAAATAATTGAATAGGGCTAGATGTATGTATCTCACAGGTAGAATGGCCCTGGATTCAATCTCCAGCACCAAAAACAAAACAAAAAGAAAACATATGATTTAACAGAGAATAAGGAAAGAGTTACTAAAGGTAAACATATTCATATTTAATGGCCCAGAATCCTATTCTTGGGCAAATACTCCCCCCAAAAAGAAAGCATGTGGGAAAGATATATACAAGAATTTCTGTAGCAACTTAAGTACCTGTTGTACATATACTTGACACATAATAGGTGCTTAAAAAGTAAGCAAATTTAACACATCTTTATAGCCCACATATGGCTTCACAAATCACATGGTACAAACTAGTTGCGTTTATTTATCCATCAGTTTAAATTCCTTGGTTCCTCATTTCAGTAACTCTTGTGCCAAGGCCCTAAATGTCCCAGCTCACCAGGCTTTATGCAAACATCTAAGAACACTCAAATCATGGTCAACCCTGTATTTTAGGTGAGTAATAAAACATAAATGGGAGATTACAAAACAGAGTTTATTGGTTTAATTCATCTATTCCCAAATTGCCTGGGAATCTCATATCTCTCCATAATGTTTCTCTCTCTCTCTCTCTCTCTCTCTCTCTCTCTCTCTCTCTCTCTCTCTCTCTCTCTCCTTCCCTCCCTCCCTCCCTCTTTCTTGCTCTTTCTTTCTCTCTCTCCCCTCCCTCCCTCCCTTTCCCTTTTGTCACATGACTGTTTTAAACCTCATAAAGGCCCTCTAACTCAAATTCTTTTGCTTTATAATTTATAGGTATGTCTCAACTTATCCATTAAAACTCCCCCATCCTTCAGACACCAAGATGTAAACCTTTCTCCATATACATTCATCCTGTACATCTCCCCTGAGGTGCAGGCGATACTGTTTCTCTCTTCTCAACGGCTACTCTTCCACTTCTATTAGATATACCTCCCCTGTGACCTAAGGATCTAACTGATAGTGGTTTCCCCTCTCTTTTCTGGGTATTTGAATATACCTGGAACCTGTCCACTGACTTTTAACCATGCTCAAGTTTTTTTATTCCCATTAAGACAACAGCAAAAATAAATTACTCAATATTCCTTTGATCCATCTCCTGTCTCTCTTCTACCCTTCAAGCCAAAATATTCAAAGGAGCTGTACACACTTCTGTTTCTACTTGCTTATCACCCATTTATTTTTAATTCCCTCCAATATCTTCCTTCCATCTCTACCACCTCACAGAGGCAGCCCTCTTGAGAGTCCACACTGCTTGAAACAATGAGCATCTGTCAGACTTCATCTTCCCTGACCACAGCATTAATACTCTGTAACACAACCTGAATGTTGAAACAAAACTCCCTAACAGTCACATATTCCCTAGTCTGGTCCCTTTCTCTATAAGCTCACCATGTGCCATGATCCTTTTGACTGCCCCAAATAGTCACCTCAGCCTTTCTTTTAATCATGTGTGTATGTGTGTGTATGTATGTGTGTGTGCATGTACACGCATACTTATGATTTAACTCAGGGACATTATATCTCCAAGGATACAACCAGTCCTGTTTGTTTGTTTGTTTAGTACTGGGGATTGAACCCAGTACTACCTCTTAGCTATACCTTTTTTTGTTATGAAACAAGGTCTTGTAAAGTTGCTGAGGCATCAAGCCATCAAGCCCAGCTCTTCCTCCTCTTCTCATACTTTCCAAGCTTCTTCCTGTGATAAGCCTTTAAACATGCTGTTCTCTCTGAATTTTCTTTTTGATGCCCTGGTTCATTTCTACTCATCATGATTTAGACATTGCAAAAGTGCCTGGTACTGAGGCTCCTGGTGATACCAAAGCCCCACATACTTGTCCTTTCTGTAATTTTCTTTTCTTTTTTTTTTTTTTGGTACTGAGAATTATACTGAAGGCATTCTACCTCAGAGTTATACCCCAGCCATTTTTTTTAGAAAATAGGGTCTTACAAGGTTGCTGAAGGCCTCATAAAGTTGCTATGGCTGGTATTAAACCTGAGCTCCTCCTGTGTCAGCCTCCCAAGTACTGGGATTACTGGGATTATAGGTGTGTGACACTATACTCGGCTACCTTTATATAATATTGACAGACTGTACACTCACATTTGATTTACTACATACTTAGTGGACAACTGATTCTTCCACTGTTGGAAGCTCAGAAGAACAGAGACAAGTCTGATTTTAGCTATCTATGCATTCCCAGCACCCATCATGTTACCTGTTCTGAGAATCCTGGGTTGAAAAACTATATACTATTAGAAAGTATGAATTCTGCAGTCAAACTGCCCCAGGTTCAAATCTTCTCTCTGCCACTTGCTGGTGTGAGATCTTGAAGGGGCCACTTAATTTTTCCCCCTTAGTTTCTCACCCATCCAATGGGAATGTTACCTTCCTCAAAGAGTTGTTGTAAAGACTAAATGAGTTGATATGAGTAGAGTTCTTAGAAGGGTCCCTGCAGGAAAGTATGGCAAGTTCTCATTAAATCCTGGCTGTTAAAACAATTATTACTAATCAAGGAAATAACAAGATAATATGTGGGTAGATTGGCCTGCAAATAGAATGCCTCTAGCACATTTTTTTCTTTTTTGCTTTCTAGTCTGAAGCATCTTTATATTACCTACTAGAGAAACATGTTTGCAAATCACACTAGGAAAAAAACTAGAATTAGGAAACATTGTCTTATTCCTTTTAGTGATCTTCATAGTTTCTATCTTCAGAGGCCCTGTGAGTACTTTTAACTTCTATTTTATATTTAACATTTTAACTTTGATTTCATATTTCATACTGTCACTTTGATAATTTGAGAGAATTGAAACTTTGCACCAGAATTGGAAACCTTATGCCACGAAGGGCTTTATGTGTGTAGTACCAACCCTGCTTTTTGGTGAGTAGAAAATAGGCTGAGAAATCCTGAGTGGTTCAAGTTTCCTAAAGTGGTGTCATACAAAACTTCTCATATTTTCAAGCATATTCTAAAGATTAACACTTTAGGAAAACATATTCTAATCACAATATCTATTTTATTATAGTCCTACTTTTACTTTAATAAAAGATGAGACTTCAAGTCTGATCTTTTATTAAAGATCTTTTATTAATCTTGGATCTAATGAATACAAGATTGAGATTACCATGCAGCAACCACCATTATTTGAAAAAGCACAGTGTTCTTAGTAAACAAAACTTAAAATGAACATGCAGGTGCTCCACTTACTGCTTTATCTCCCAGAGCTGTTCTGATACTAAGTCTCACTTTAAAGGCATTTTCTGCATCTGCCAGAAAGAAAAAAAAGAAAGTGGTATATGATGACAAAATCTGCCAAAATGAAGCCTGAGAAGTCCTAATAGTTAATGCATTTAAAATCAACAGAACTACAATTAAACTGTTTAAAAATACTCCTGAAAATTGGCCGGAAAACATGTCAGATGGTTTAAAATTTTCTTTCAAACTCATGAAATGGTCACAAGCTCAACTTCCAAGCCACAATGTATCTGTACATTTCAAAAACATAGAGTTCTTTTAGTCAATTATTCGTCAATCATTTAGAAAACCATTCATCTATTACTGAGTTTCAAAGCTACAGACCTGGTTGGCAGAGCTCAGCATGAATAGCAGTCACCAGGAAAAAGAGGAGCCACAGCATTCTTCCAGAATGCAAACACAAGGCAAACTGAGGGAAAAAATCCACCCTCCACTTAAAGCTGTCTTAGCCACTCTGTGACCGGATTAGCATATCAGAGAAATGAGCCAGCCACCATCTAAAAGGTTTAATAATTAACATCCATCCAGTTGAGTTAATACGTCCATAGAAGCAGACCATCTCCTGTTAGCTATTTATGAAAATCTGTTTGAAAAACAGATTAGTTGTTTTTTTCCAAACTCTCTCTCAGAAGAATGCTTCCTCTGCCAACAAAATCTGAATCCTCCCCCAATCCTTTCTGAACTCCTGTGGTTAAATGAACAGTGAAGAGAACTGAGTCTTTTCTTTAGGTTTTCTAGAACATAAAATTTCCACTCTTTCAAGTCTAAAGTATCTCGTCCATAGGTAGGGTCTCTTCTTTTGGAAGGCAAGGTATCACTCCTCTCTATCTCTGTTGAACAAAGGATGCACTTCCCACAGTATCAACTGACTCTCACCTTGGCAGGTAAACATCCCAGGATAGCTTCTGTTTCACACAAAGGAGCTGGTTTTATTTATCCTTAAGGTCTGAGAGTTGTTTAAAATCAAAGTTAATAACATGAAGCAGTGCTGCCAAATAGAATATTTTGGGGTTTTTTTCTTTTGCAGTGCTGAGAATTGAACCCAGGATCTTGTGCATGCTAGGCATGTGCTCTACCACCGAGCCCCATCCCCATCTCTCAATGGAACATTCTGTGGTGATGGAAACATTCTGAGTCTATGCTAGCCAATATGGCAGCCACTGGACATGGGTCATTGTTGAGCATTCGCAGTGGGGCTAGTGCTGCTGAGAGACTGAATTTCCCACTGAGTGCAGTTTAACAGAAGTGGTCATGTGAGCTGGGTGTGGTGACACACTTGTAATCCCAGTACTTGGGAGGCTAAGACAAGAGGACCACAGGTTTACAGCCAGCCTCAGCTACTTAGTGAGGCCCTCTGCAACTGTCTTAAAATAAAGAATAAAAATAAGGCTGGGAGCTGGGCGTGGTGGCGCACACTTCTAATCCCCATGCTTGGGAGGCTGAGACAGGAGGATTGCACAGGTTCGAAGCCAGCCTCAGCTGCTTAGTGAGGCTCTCAGCAACTTAGTGAGACCCTGTTTCCAAATAAAGTATAAAATAGGTCTGAGAGTATATCCCGGAGGTAGAAAGCCTCTGGGTTCCACCCCCAGTACCACAAAAAAATAATAATAATAAGGCTGGGAGTGCACCTTCGACGTAGAATGCCCCTGGGTACCATCCCCAGTACCACAAAAATAAAGTGGTTATGTGTGACTAGTGACCACATTGGTTGGTGCAGCTATACACCAGATACTGAGAGCTGAACAAGGCTCACTGTATCCTATCTCTAATATTCAAGGTACACCACACAGGAGAGAGCTGAGGGTCTGGCATTAAAATCAATTGGCATCAATGGCAAGAGTGGAATGGGTGTCCTTTCACCTGCTGGGCTGACTTCTACGGGAACCTACCTCCACTGCACTAGGCCACATTATTGTGTCTCTGGCTCCCCTAGGTCAAAATTGCAATAACAAGACCTCAGAGATGTTCTGAGGACGAAGCTAATGAATGTAAAAGACTCTTACCTGGTAGAAACCCCACGGATATCAAGAGAAGTCCCCAGGGTCTTTGTCAGGGCTTTGTTCTGTCCCATGCTGCCTCTTCATGAATTAGATCCCCAAACTCCACCTCTTTCCTCAAAAATAATGAAGGAAACAGTAGAATGCAAGTCCCTATATTAAATAGAAAATTTGGAATCTTGTTTTTATGTGTGTGTGCGTGTGAGTGTGTGTGTGTGTGTGTGTGTGTGTGTGTGTGTGTTACTGGGGATTAAACCCAGAGACATTCTATCTCTAAGCTATACCCCCCAGACCATTTTTTATTTTTTGTTCTGAAATAGGGTCTCAATAAATTGCTGAGGCTGGTCTTGAACCTGCAATCCTATCTCAACCTCCAAAATACTGGGATTACAGGCATGTGACACTGCATCTGGTTGAATTTTTTATTCCTAAAGCAAACATGAGGAGGGCACTTCTGCAGCATATCAATTCCCCCTCCCAGTGAGGGTGGAATGCCAGTAGAGGTGACCTATTTTCTGTTTGTCCAACCCACTTGAGGATGCTTCTTTTCATCTTCACCTTGGCTGCAAGGACAAAGCCAGGAAAAGCGCCACCACAAGGGATGTTGCCCAAAGGCAGCCCAGACAGTCTAGCAATTCCACTGTGAGTTGCAGTGGAAATTTCCCAGAAGGAAGATCTCACTTAACCACCCTGGAAAAAAAAATTGGAGCTAGATGAAGTTATCTGGGAAAGGAAAAGTCAAACATACAGAGACAGAGATTGTAACAAAGCATCTTGTATCAGGGAACAAAACCATGTTAGGAACATAAAAGCCTGAGTTAACTTTCCTGTAGTCTTGCATTTCATAAAAGGGGCAAAATTATCCACTTCTTCTTAATGATCTGTTACTAGGATTAAAGGCAATAAAATACTTAGTGTAAGCCACTCATTTGAAAGGGGGAAATATCTTTTCAGTTTTAATTTTCTGATGTTTTTTTTGTTTAAAAAACAAAAAGCAACCTAAGTTGTGCACAAAAAATACACAAAAGGAAAAGAGAAAATTAAAAACTATACACAATACCTTTAGCCTGGATGACTAATGTTAATATATTTCAGTAGTTGCAACAAGTTGAGTGTGATGGTGCAGGCCTGTAATCCCAGCAACTCGCAAGGCTGAGACAGTAGGATCTGAACTTTGAGGCCAGTCTTGGCATCTTAAGAAAAACCTGTCTCAAAAAGTAAGGACGGGGAGGTAGCTTAGTGGCAAAGTGCCTTTGCAAGTGCAACCCCCTGGCTTCTATCCCCAATACCCCCCCAAAAAAATCCAGAAAAAGCTTAAAAACTAAACAAAAATAAAAAAATAAAGAACTGGGAATATAGCTCAGTAGTAGAGTATTCAGGTATACAATCTCCAGTATGGAAAAAATGTGAAATAATACAGTCATCTTAGCATTGGATCTTATATGTTCTTGTGTGGTATTGTTTTGTCTCATTGTAGTGACAATATAGCATATGTAGTGAGAATATAGAATATAGCATATGTAGTGAGAATATAGAATATAGTATATGTAGTGAGAATATAACACAGGCATACAACACAGATCCTTGTCTTCTTCCTTTTTCTAATGGGAATGCTGCTATACCACGGAATCTAATAATTAATTTAAAAATGACATGTCAAGTTGCAGATGTAGTTCAAAGGTAGAAGGCTTGCCTAGTATGTATGAGGCTCTGAGTTCAATCCCCAGTACTGCAAGAAAAAAAAGATGTGTTATACGGTAAAAGTATTCTTTTTATTTCTAATTACAAAAAGTTATTCTATCAGTAACTGATATTGTATTTTAACAGCCTTCTCATTATCTATATTTATGATCACAATATTTTTACCATCTGGCACATTATATTAATAAATCTCTTCATATTGATTCAAGCTTTAAACTGGGCTTTTAAATTTTTTTCTAGCATGCTGCTAGAATCAGTTGCTGGTTTTACTAGGATTTTCAAAAGTTTATTTCCTTAGAGGAATATTATACAGATTCATGTTAAAATGTTGATTCTTTTTTTTTTTTGGTGGTACTAGGGGTGGAACCCAGAGGCTTTCTACCTCTGGGCTATACTCCCAGACTTATTTTATATTTTATTTGGAAACAGGGTCTCACTAAGTTGCTGGAAGCCTCACTGAGTAGCTAAGCCTGGCTTTGAACCCGTGTGATCCTCCTGTCTCAGCCTCCCAAGCACGGAGATTACAAGCATGGGCCACCATGCCCTTGCCTGAAGTGTTGATTCTTGAAGTGTTCCTCCTATCTAGCCCTTTCACTATTGCCTTGAAATGATAAAGAAATATTTCATGTTTATCATAGAGGAAGCAGTCTTAAGAAAAGTTTTAATTCCTACATCATCGTTTCTTTTAGATTTTGCACTTTTTCTGAGTCCATTTTGGCTGTTCACAATTTCAAAAATATTTATTTTGTTCAGATAATTTTTTAATTTTTTATTGGTGCACTATATTCATACATCATAGTGGGATACAAACTTTTGTAGACATACATGCACACATCGCCCAGTCAGCCCCCACCCGATCCCCACCCCATTCTCTCCCCATCCCTCCCTCCCATGCTTGGCTTAGTGGTTGACATCTAGTATTATAGCAATTTATCCAAACTTAATAATGATAATCTCACATAGCAGTTTCATTTGTCTGATGCCAAGCTTTTGATGACTTAAAGATAACATTTCAATATTTCTTTTTACTTTCTTTCTTACCAGAGAATATTTTTTCTATTTTTTTTGGTGAAATTATCATATATTTATATATTTATTTTTCAGAAAAAAAAATCTATCCTAATATGGAATACGGACTCTAGATACCCACAACGATCTTGAAAAAGAACAAAGCTAGAAGATATATATTTTCTGATTTCAAACCATATAAAGCTACAATAATTGAAACAGTGTAGTACTGTTCTAAAGGCAGATATATAAACCATTGGAGTTAAATACAAGCCTAGAGCTAAACTCTTCCCTATATTGTCAAGTTATTTTTGACAAGGTTTCCACGAACATTTGTTGAAGGAAATAATAATCTTTTAACTAAATATTGTTGAAAAATAATAATTACATGGAAAAGAATAAAATTGGACCCTTACCTAATCCCATATACAAATATTAACTCAAAATAGAAAAAGACCTAAATATAAATCTTAAGACTATAAACTTTTAGAAGAAAATCTGGGTCATAAAACCTCACAACATTGAAATTGGCAGTGATTTCTTGGATATGATTTCAATGGCACAGGCAACAGAAGAGTATACAAACTCCCTAAAAAATAAAAAAAAATTGTATATCCAAAGACAATGTAAACAGAGTTAAAAGTTACTGATAGAATGGGATAAAATATTTCCAAATGCTATATCTGAAGGTATATTAATATTCCAACTAGAAATCCTAAAAATTAACAATAAAGGCAAACAATACAATTTAGAGATAGGTAAAAGACTAACATAAATAATGAATCTCCACAGATAACCAATCTTAGTTGTCTGTTGGATGGAAACTCTTGTTTCTCTGGTTCTGGTGTGTGTTACCTATTTCTTCTTTGTAGTTAATCTCTTTGAGTATTTTCTCTAGTGCTGGTTTTGAAGACATAAATTCCTTCAGTTTCTCTTTGTCATGGAAGCTTCTAATTTCTCCATCTAATTTGATAGAAAGTTTTGCTGGGTAGGAAAGTTTTGGCTGGAAGTTGTTTTCTTTCAGAGTTTGGAATATGTTACTCCAAGCCCTTCTGGCTCTCATGACTTGGTTTGGGAAGTCTGGAGTGATTCTAATTGGTTTGCCTCTGAATGTCACTTGGCCCTTTGTTTTTGTTGCCTTTAAGATTCTCTGCTTGGCTTCCACATTGGTCATTTTGACAATTATGTGGCATGGGGATCCTCTTCTCCGATCCTGTCTAAAGGGAGTTCTATAAGTTTCCTGGACCTGTGTATCGACCTCTTGCTCTATGTTTGGAAAATTTTCTGCTATTACTTCCTTGAAGAGATTGTTGATCCCTTTGGTTTCACTTTCTTTTTCCTCCTCTATTCCAATTATTCTTAGGTTAGCTCTCTTAAAATGGGCCCATATTTCTTCAATATCAGATTCCTGCTGTTGGATATTTTTTCCTAGATTAGAAACTATGCGTTCATTTTTGGAATGATCATCTTCTAAGAGCGAGATTCTGTTCTCCATGTGGTCTGATCGGTTGTTTGTGCTTTGAATTGAGGCCTTTACTTCATTAATTGCATCCTTTATCTCTTTTTGGCTCTCTCTGAGTTCTTTTCGAAGCACCTCTATTATTTCTACAGTTATTTTCCTGATTTGATCTTCTAGAAATCTCTGATTTTCTGTTTTATCAGGTTCTGATGTTGCGGGGTTGTGGGCATTCATTGCTCTAGTATTATTCCTCTTTCCCATGATTTTGGAAGTTTGTGCCTTCTCTAGGTTCTTCCCTTGGGTCACTATGACTTCACTTAAGGTGTTCTGGATCTCGAGTCTGTAGTATCTCAGACCCCACTACTTCTTTACTGGGTTGTATCACAGAGTCTCCGACCCAGAGAGTCGATAGAGGCTGCTTTAGACTGTGGGGGGTGCCAGGTTGCACGTTCTCCTATGGTGTGATATCTCTGCCACCGCCACTCCCCCCTGGGTCAAGTCCCAGGGAGTACAGTACTGGGATTTCTCCTCTGTGGCCTGCAATTTGACTCACTGTTCTTGAGTACGCAGATGTAGCCGTACGGGACTTGGTGAATTCGCTGCTGCTGCCGCCGGTGGCAATGTGGCGCCGCTGCTATGCCCTCGGCCGTGAGGCTGGCTTATTTCTTCTTGGTTTTGATTTCCACTCTGAATCCCTGCAGCGTGTGCTGAGCTCAGCCACTGGGAGCTTTAGATGTTCCTTCGCCAAGAAATCCCGCCTGGCTGTTCCGCAGCGGCTCACCTCGGCTTGCTGTAGCCATCAGGTGAAGTCGCCACTGCCTCCGGCAGTATGGCGCTGCTGCCGCGTCCTCGGGCGTGAGGCCAATGTATCTCCTCTGTGGCTCTGAGCTCTGTTCTCAGTCCGCTTTCTCTCTGGAGCCTGGTGATTTTTTTTGTTTCTCTGGTGATGGTGTTTTCTGGCTATGAAAGGCGCTGATTTTGTGGTAATGGAGATTGGTTGTTAGCGGGGCTCTCAAGCCCCGCTTTTCTCGGTCGCCATCTTCCCGGAAGTCCCCCTTTTTCTTGTTCAGATATTCAACTATTCTCATGACCTTTCTAAAATATTCCCATAAAATATCTATATTTGTTGCTACATTCTCTTGATATTTTCTTTTATTTTTTTTTATTTTTTTGGTGATACTGGGGTTCCTGGAAACCCTTCTACCTCCATGCTACACTCCCAGACCTATTATTGTTATACTTCTTGTATTTGGAAAGAGGGTCTCTTAAGCCAGCATGGCTGGCTTCGAACCTGCATGGTCCTCCTGTTTCCATCTCCCAAGTGCCGGGATTACAAGTGTGCACCACCACGCCTGGCTCCCTTGATATTTTCTAATGCATATATTATTTTTTCTCCTTTTCCATAATACTTACCAGAGGTTTACCTATTTATTTATATACTTATTTATTTGTTTGTTTATTTATTTATTGTGGAACTGGTTATGGAACCCAGGAGCTTTCTACCTCCAAGCTATACCTTCAGCACTATTTTATTCTTTATTTTGAAAGAGGAAGTCACTAAGTTGTGGAGGGCCTCACAAGTTGCTGAGGCTGGCCATATCCATGTGATCCTCCTGTCTCAGCCTCCCAGCTAATGGGATTACAAACATGCACCACCACGCCCGACTAGGTTTATCCTACATTTTAATCAAAGAACAAATTCATGGATCTAGGTTTCAATTCTCTTCTTTATGTTTTGTGCTTTATTAGTCTTATATACATATATATTTATTAAGTCCTTATTCCTATGGTCATTGTATTTGTTTTCTTATTTTTAATAACTCTTCAATTGGCTAGTGGGATCACTGATATTTTTAGTCTTTTCTCAGTTAATAATTACAGTGTGTATGGTTAGGAATTTTCCCTGGAGTATTGTTTCCGACCATATGAGATATGACATGCAGATGTAAAATTACCTCCTTATTTTCTAAATAGTTTACAATTACACTTTTAATTTTTCTATATCCTAGTAATTGACTAGAGTATTTCCTGTAGCAAAAAAAAAAAGAAACTAAAAATGGGTCAATTCATAATATAGGCTTTTATAGGCTCTGCCATGTGAAGAAAGAGACAAAAGCTCAAATGACAAATATGAGACACTGCCAATAACTTGACTTCAAATAGGAAGAGGCCATGGATTACTTGTCACATGGAAGGTCCTAAAAACGAATTCATTGTGAAGTAGATTGGTGGCGGTCTCAATAAAATAGATGACAACTAGATACCAGAATTCTTGCTTCTCAAATTACTCTCTTAATTTTCATATACTTTTTAAACATATGGACAAATTTAATGACTATTTTGATGTACAATGTTTTATTGTGGTCCTGGAAACTGAACCCAGGGCCTCATGTATGCTAGGCAAGCTTTCTACCTCTATCTATCCCCAACCCTTTTTATTTTGAGATAGGGTCTCACTAAGTTGCCCAGGATGGCCCCAAACTTGACACCCTGCCTCAGCCTCCCAAGAAATTGGGATTACAGTTGTGCACCTGGTTTGATGTATACATTTTAAGTAGTAAATTTCTGGAGATTTGTATCTGTGTAACTTGTTTCCTAAATTGTTCTTTTCAGAAATTTCACCTGAGAACCTAACAACTTATTAGTAACCATGGCAATGATGCCAAATAAAGCAGTTTAATTCTGAATATGTTTCTATTTGCTTCCAAATGTTCTAGAAAATAGAAATTAAAAGTTTACATTATTGTTGCCACAAGCAACACAAAGGGCACCCAGTCTCCTGAGACAGGAAAAATAAATAGATTTCTCTATGTTTTTTATATTCCACAACACTACCAAAAAGAAAAGCAGTTTCTGGCACATAATTATTGATCTATTTACTGTTCTGGGGTAAATACATTATAAGATCACATGAAATAAAAACATGTGTGTTGTTCCTTTGACTCAGACAAGATGTTTTTTAGCATCAACCAAAATTGTAAAAGCATGTGCGTATATGTAAACTCCAATTACCTACAATAAAATAAGAGGTAGGGAGGGCTGCTGTCTCTTAAATTTGATTATTCTGTTTCATTGTCACAAGCAGGAATGATTTTATCGCCCATAAATTGCCAGTTAGCAGTGAGACACTGCATGGGGTGGCAAGATATTTTTCTCTATTTTGCAAAAAACATTCAATTTTAAAGGTGGTTTTCAATCGAGTGGTTTGTCCTCTGGAGGACACTGGTAATATCTGAAGGCATTTTTTATTTGCGGGTGTGAGGATGGAACCCAGGGGCATTTGACCTCCGAGCTACACCCCCTTCCCTGTTTTTTATTCTTTATTTTGAAACCGGGTCTCACTGAGTTGCAGAGGGCCTCATTAAGCAGCTGAGGCGGTCCGGGAACCGCGATCCTCCGGTCTCAGCCTCCCGAATGCTGGGATTACAAGCGTGCGCCACCACGCCCGGCTGAAGGCATTTTTTATGATAACAAATGACATAGAAGACAAATGTGACTGGCATTCGATGGGTGGAGGACAGGGATGCTGCTAAATAGCCTATGGACTTCAGAAACATTCTTTAAGCCTCTACCTGGT
Organism: Muscardinus avellanarius; assembly: GCF_963383645.1. Taxonomy (NCBI): domain Eukaryota; kingdom Metazoa; phylum Chordata; class Mammalia; order Rodentia; family Gliridae; genus Muscardinus; species Muscardinus avellanarius. The sequence goes on from NC_137792.1 coordinate 9,392,333, forward strand.
AACTCTTTTCCTTAGAGTTAACAGAAATAGTCTGCATGAGGAACAACAGGAGATAAAAGGATACTGTGTGTGTGTGTGTGTGTGTGTGTGTGTGTGTGTGTACATAAAATTAAGCATATTATAAGATTACAACATCATTTGTTGTAAATTCTGTAATTACTATTTCTTTTTTGCGGTACTGGGGATAGAACCCAGGGGCATTCTGCCTTTGAGGTGTAATTCCAGCCCTATTTTTCTTTCTTTATTTTGAAACAGGGTCTCCCTGAGTTGCAAAGGGCCTCACTAAGTAGCTGAAGCTGTCCACGAATCACGATCCTCCTGTCTCAGCCTCCTGAATGCTGGGATGACGAGCGTGCACCACCACGCCTGGCTTGTAATTACTATTAAAATGAGCTCAATTACCTCTTTACTAAAATGGCTAATGAGAAAGAAGAATTTCCTGGTTATTGGAGCCCTAAGCACATGTGGACTGTCAGTTCAGTAGCCCATGATGAGCAATGCCAGCACATTGGAAACCCACTGTCAAGGAATGCCACTCCTACCTTCCATTGCCTTCTTTTTCCATAGTAAAATCTTGATTAGCACTCCACTGTCAACATAACAGAGTCTAAACTCTGTGTCCTCTAAGATCAGAACCAACTTGGCTCTACAGATGCATCTATGCTCACATTCCCTCCCCTTCCCTCCTCTTCTGAGCTATTCTACCACCTGGTCCCTGCATACTGACTATGACTATGTCTTGCGAGTATATTTGTTTCCATAGGATTGAGTTCCTCAACTTGAGTCCTGTGAGCTTTCATTTACCTTTACACATCTTAGTCATTATTCCAAGCCTATCTCTTTAGCGTCACCTTTGAGATACTTTGTGTGTGTGTGTGTGTGGGGGGGTGTTGGGGATGGAACCCAGGGGCATTTGACCTCCAAGATACACCCCCTGCCCTATTTTTTATTCTTTATTTTGAAACAGGGTCTCACTGAGTTGCAAAGGGCCTCACTAAGTATCTGAGGCTGTCCGTGAACCAAGATTCTCCGGCCTCAGCCTCCTGAATGCTGGGATTACAAGCGTGCGCCACCACGCCCGGCTGAGATACTTATCTTTTGGGTTTGTTGCACAGTTTTATAACTGACTTGTCTAACCCACTAACTTTTTATTTCCTCTTCCTCCTGTGCTGCCGCAGAATTTTGCTCACATTTGTACATGCATCTACTGCCAATGTAATTTACTTTTGTGTCCTACACAATTTTAAGTTTCTAGACAGCAGAGATTATATTTGGCTCATCATTGCATTTCCCATAGCACATGAATATTTCAAAATACTGAACTGTCAAATTTGAACCATAGGGTGGAATTCTAATAATCTTGAGACAATGGAAATGAAGTATACAGTGCCACGAAGTACACTGCAACTTTATTTTTTTTACATTCCTATCTCCAGTATCCTTGAGAAACAAGAAAACTCAAGCTTTGGAATTTTTTGTCTCCACTCCTCTACTTTATGCCCTTTTTAAGACAAGAAAATCATATGAAGCTAGGTTATTCGAAAAGCTCATCAAATTTTATAAGTTAATCAATAGCCGTAACTGTTATGAACTTTGTCTTATTATTCACAAGTTAACATTTTTGTTCTCCAGGGAAAGTTAATCACTACTGCTTGAAAATAAAAATTAATTCAGACACCCTAGGTGAAAGTAATTCTGCCAACTTTATATACCTACGGTAGAAAATTTAAGAGACTGTTTCTTAAACGTATAGATAAATGTCTATGCAGCCTATCTTGGGCATGGAGACTAACACTTTTAATGAGATCACATGAAATAACAATTTGTTTGTGAGAATTCACTAACATTACTTCCTACATGTTTCTGTTTCCACTGTTGCTAAGATATATTAAACAAAAAGTATGGTAGTCCATTGTTTGTACTCGGCTCCTAGAGTCTGCCCACCAGCCCACACCAACAAAAATGAAGTCAATCAAGCTAAATGCCACACAATCAGACTGAAACTTTAGAGAAGCAGATAGACCCCAATCCAGGCCAAATTTTTTCTGAAAGCAGGAAGTCCCAATCTACTTGAGTCAATATTCATAATAAGGAAATCCCTTTTCTTTTAACCCTTACAAAAAAGTAACCTAAAGGAACTTGGCATTAACCAATCAGTATTTTTTGTATTGTTCTGTTTCCTTGTTTCTATCTTACAAAACCCACTGTTCTTCTATTGTCCAGTGGGAACATTTGCACTCTTTTGTAGAATGGAGGCTGTCCTGGTTCATGAATCATAAATAAAGGTCAATGGGACCTATAACTGAATTGGTTTTAATTTTGTCTCCGTACAGTTCTAAGAGTTTTCTCATGATTTTGGCAAGATATGTTTTTTTTTTCTAGACTAAATTAATGCAGTCATGCTCCATGGAATAGTATTATCCATAGTTAGTGATTGATTTTATTGCCAGTTGGAGGTCACTAAGTCACATTTAGTTCTGTGTATAGATACTTCCTTTGCCGACCTCTACAGAGGTAAGGGGAGGCTGTCAAGCTATGTAACTTTTAGGCTGTATGCTCTTATTTTCATAACAGAATCGTGTGTATCTGTGTTACTGAGGATGAACCCAGGACATTCTACCTCTGAGCTAGAGCTACATTCCCAGTCCATTTTTTTTTTTTTTTTTTTTTTTTTTGCGGTACTGGGTCTCATTGAGTTGCAAAGGGCCTCACTAAGTAGCTGAGGCTTTCTGTGAACCACGATTCTCCTGTCTCAGCCTTCCAAATGCTGGGATTACAAGCATATGCCACCATGCCTGGCTTCACTGGCCTTTTTAGCCAGAAAAGGTCCTATTTTATTTTATTTTACTTTTTGAAGCAAGGTCTCACCAAGTTGTGGAGGACCTTACTAAAGTGATTTCTGAGGCTGGCCCTGAACCTGTGATTCTCATGTCTCAGCCTCCCAAGTACTGGGATTACAAACATCTGCCATCATATCCAGCTATAACAGAATCTTTAACGGTTTTCATTCTGATATAAAAGACACATGAATTAATATCTCAAAGTTTTTACTCCAGGGCTTTAGCCAGCAATAATGACTTTGAGTCCCCTACTGTCTGAATTTGACTTAAAGCTTTGTAATGAGAAATGTTTTGTGAACTGCATAAAAGATTTGAACACGAAATCCCTATTACTACAAATCAAGCTAGGTGTGGTGGCACACGGTTGTAATCCCAGCATTTGGGAGCCTGAGACAGGAGGATCACGGTTCGCAGACAACCTTGGCTACTTAGTGATGCCCTTTCCAACTCAGTGAGACCCTGTTTCAAAATAAAGTATTAAAAAATAGGGCTGGGGGTGTAGCTCAGAGATAGAATGCCACTGGGTTTCATCTCCAGTACCATGAATAAACCTATTACTACAAATCAGAGATGCCAGATGCATTTTTGTTTGCATAAACTTATCCATCTTACACCCATAACAGACATTATTAATCTATTATAGAATGTTTTTCTTCTGAGCATGAACTTAGCCACAAAATTTCCAAATTCAGTTATTCAGCTGGCTAATATGAATGGACAGGAGTTGACATGTAAGTTGAAACTTATTTAACATGGAAAGATGATCTAAATAGATGATCTAAATGGAAAAATGATCTAAATGAATTAAACCACTGAGTGTCTGCGTACTCAGTTGAACTAGAAAGTTTGGATGGTTCAAAAAATTGATTTAACACCCTGGAAAATGATTTAACACACTGTGCTTGTAAATGTGACATATTTTACATTGAGGAAATCTATGAGTAACTTCATATGATCCATATTTCCCACTTAACTCAGCATCAGCATTATGAGGAATTGGAACTTTCCTTACGACTAAAAACACTTGGCAAGTCCAAGTGTAACTCAGTGGTAGAGAATTTGCCTAATGTGCACAAGGTCCTGAGTGTCATCCCCAGCACTGCAAAAACAAAAATCAAACTTAAGAAAAATTGTGCTTCTCAAAAACCAAATGCAGGCCGGGCGTGGTGGCGCACGCTTGTAATCCCCGCGCTTGGGAGGCGGAGACAAGAGGATCACATAGATTCAAAGCCAGCCGCGCTGGCTTAAGAGACCCTGTTTCCAAATTTAAAAAATACAAAATAGTTCTGGGAGTGTAGCCCCGAGGTAGAAGGGCTTCCAGGAACGCCAGTGCCACCAAAAACAAAACAAAACAAAACAACAAAAACAAATGCAATCCTGAATGGTTTTTTATGAACCCTGTAAAAGCTTAAAATAATTGTTATCTCTTTTCTATAGCCATTTGGAAGCTTAAGAGTCCAATCGTTTGCCCATCTTCAGCTGTTCCAGATTCAATGGTATGCAAATGGCTGCCTTATTTACTCTTCTTCAGTGAAGTTCCCTCTGCTTTTTTCCACTATTCTTTACTACAACATTGTTGTTATGGTTTGGATTTAGAATGTTCCCCAAGACATCATGGGCTAAACAAATCAACTCTGTTTGGAGGTGGGGCAGGGCTGAAGGAGATGAGCCTGGTAGATGTGTGTAGTACACCTCGACAGCCCATCTGCGCATGTGCTCTCTGACTCTCGCTCATTGCTCCCAACTAGCGTGCACTGAGAACGCCTCGAGCCGTGGCTCCTGCTTGGAAGCCCAGATAACATAGTCTATATACAAATGACCTCTAAAATCTCCAGATACGAGAGCAAATATACCCTTCTTCCTGTAAGTTTTTCTTATCAGGTGTTTGGATCACAGTAGTGAGAAAGCTCACTGGAACGGTTGTCTGGTTTTTTTTTTTGTTTTGTTTTGTTTTGTTTTGTTTTTTGTAAGCTGCTTCAAACCATTTTGGAAGAAAGTGCTGTAGAACTAATGCTATAAAAATCAAAGATGTAACTTCTACAGGGTGTACTAGGTCCTATATCCTGTGACTGTACCTTTTCAGGCAAAAATGACTGACACTTGAAACATCTTTACATGATTGAGATAGAATTCCCAGGGCCAAGGTAAACTTAAATTTTTCAATTGTTCTTTATTCTCTGTTCCTTTTATCTTAGCATCGTTTCCCTGCTGTCTTGAAGAAACAGGGAGAGAAGTCATATTTTATATGGGATCATAAAAGCTCTACTGCTGGCATATGTAAAATTATATGTAGCAGTTCTTAATGCTACAGAGAGAAAAATTGTAGCCCTCTGCATAAATGAAAAGGGCCTATCCTCATATCACTCCTGCTAATTCGATTAACAAACCAGCACTTACCAAGCCCTTTTCCACCTATCAACTCCTTGCTAAGTTATCTTGAACTTTCCCCTCCTTTGTTGCCCCATCCAAACCCAAGTCAAGGAACTCACTTTAAATAAATGAATGCTGATTGGCAAGTGTCCTTCCTTCACCACTGCCTGTTCAGAGATTTCTGGACAGAAAAAAAAAAGTTAGTAATAACCTCAATTTTTTATTGTGGGCCCCAAATTGCAAAATTGTTCTAAGCATGGTGTTATCTCAACATGCCCCAGAGCGCTTGAAATGACCAAGTGCCTAGGAAAAGTCCTGGCGAACACACATCAGAAAGCAGAGGAGTGTGCCTACTCCACACACCTACCTAGCACTTAAAATGTGTGCTGAGGGGCCAGAAGGTACAAAGTTCCAGTTGGTCGCCCGGGTCGGGTTAAAGGACATGAAACACAGCTGGAGGGAACACCATGCCACCTCTGGTCCACCAGTTCTGTTTCCTACCTGGTTTCTATTCATCAATTGGTGGTGTTTAGGGCTGGAAAAACATGAAGAAAGTCGGTTTTTAGAGGAGGATCAGGGATGAGCAGGCTCATTTCATCCTGTATTTGCAGCTGGCATCTAGCGCTGGCACCAGTTTTCTAAGGAGGCCTGCGTTCCCTCTTCGAGGGGGACCTAGTCCTGGTGGGAGAGACCTGGCTACGAGTGGAACCAAAAGTGGGTGTCCTGAGAACCTGGGGAGCGGGACTTGAAGGTAAATTGCGCAAGCCCAGGACGAGTGTGAGCAATATAAATCCCACCGTGGAGGCCTGTAGCCTGGGAGAAGCCTTGAGATTAACCCGGACAGAGGGATGTAAAATGCAGCAGAAAAAGGACAGGAGGCGAAACATAGCGGGGACTGGCTGGAGAGGAAGGCAGGGGAGTGGGCATCCGGGAAATAGCCTGCCACTGAGGAGCTGAGAAGGCACAGTCCAGAAGAAGGGGCGTGGCCTAGGCGAAGCGCCCGGAGGAGACCCGAATAAGGATTCAGCCCCTTGTGAGAAGGGCGAGAGACAAGGTGATCTGACCAGGTAATCACAGGGATGTGAAACGTTCTAAGCTCAGGGATGTGGGCTGGCGTAGTTTGGGGGCGTGGCCATGGATGTGGGTGGGGCGCAGAGTAGTTTGAGGATGGGTTGGTGACGTGCAGGAAGGCGGGACAAGACGTAGGTGGAGCACGGACACGTGCCTTGGACTTGGGGGAGACGCCCGGACGTGTGGGCGTGACCTTCTGCTCTCGCGCGCGAGTGAGGTGGGGGCTCAGGCGCAGAGGAGCTTGGGCGGCGCGGGACTTCCGTGTTTGTGGGGTAAGGATGCCCGGAAGGACGGGGGTGTGACCTGAATAAGCGAAGTGACGTTCCTCGGCGTGGGGGCGTGGCTATACTCAAGGGGCGTGGTCGAAGTGGCCGGGCGGGCGCAACTTTTAAACCCAAGAGCGGTAAAAATGTCACGGTAAAAATGTCCCGGCTTGGGGCCGGGATGTAGCTCAGTGGTAAAGCGCCTGCTTTGCAGGTGTGGCGCTCTGGGTTCCATCCTCAGTTCCAAAAAGACAAAAAAAAAAAAAAAAAAAAAAAAACCTGTAAAAAATAAGCTAAAAAAAAATGGCCCAGCTCTGTAAGGGCGTGTGAAAATGTGGAGTGTGAGCCCAAGGGAGTGTGATCTGAAAGAGAAGACAAGGACTACCCCATACCCTCACCCCCGCACATGACCACGGGGCCGCTTTGAAGAATAGGGTTGGTCCGGTGGCGTCGGGGAATAGTCCCTTTCCCACTGTACCCTCTTTCTCCACTGTAAGTCACCAGACACCCCCCCCCCCAATGATCCAGACACTTTGGGGGGTAGGAATTGCAATTCCAGAAAACAACATGCCCCAAGTTGGGACCCCCTCATATATGCATTATTGGTCTCCCCTCAGATGTGCCATAAGCAATGGACATTCTCACAGACTCCCCCAGGGTAGGCAATCAATAGCATTTTTTACTTGTGCACAAATCAGCCGTCTCTACGCCTCATTTCCTTCTACTGTCCTTTCTCTTTTGTGTCCTACCCCAGAGCTGGGGAATAGCCTCCAAAGTGCAAATAATATTCGTGGCTTGGATTGCCTCTGACATTCAGGGTTAAATGTACTGCTCTGGGCAGGCGAGGTGGCACAGCTTGTAATCCCAGCATTCGGGAAGCTGAGACAGGAGGATCAAGGCTTGTGGACAGCCTCAGCTACTTAGTGAGGCCCTTTGCAACTCAGTGAAACCCTCTTTAAAAATAAAAAATAGGGCCGGAGGTGTAGTTCAGAGGTAGAATGCCCTGGGTTCCATCCCTAGTAGGGCCCCCATGAAAATGTACTGCGCTGAGGTTTTTGGAAAAACCTTACTGTTAATATTCATGTAATAATTCTTTCATTTATTTTTGCTGGGCTGGAAAAGCTTAAAAATACGCAGACCACAAAGATGTGTACACCTTAATTTGAATAGAATTTGTTGACAGCCACTGTATACTACATTGCTTTCTGCTTTTTTTTAATCGCCAGTCTATCTCCACTCTACGAATTTCTTTCCAACCCCTCCCTCCACTCTACTATTTTAAAAGACTTAGCCTGGATGTGAAGCAATCTGGCTGCAACATCTGTCACCCCATTGATCTCCAGGGTTGATTTGGCTGATCTGGCTGGCTAGGTGGGTATCCCCTTCCTCACCGCTCCAGGTGCCTCCCTCTGGAAACCACACACTCAGTGGAAGAGAACCACCTTCCCTGAATAGAGAAGGCCCGGTCTTCCAAGGGTATACTAGTAGCTGTGCTCCCTTGCTAGAACCTCCAAACAAGCTTTCAGGGTCCATTTGTAGGAGAACGTAAGGTAGTCAAGCTTTCGAGACTCCAGACACATCTAAATGAGGTGCTACATGTGGTAATCTGCCTTTCTTTAAAAAAAGAAAATAAAAATAAAAGGCTTAGCTTGGCATAGTGGAACACACCTGTAATCCCAGTACTTGCGATGCTGAGAGAGGAGAATGGCAGTTTCCAGGACAGCCTCACCAGCCTAGCAAAATCCTATTTTAAAACAAAAACAAAAAAAGGGGACTGGAAGTATAACTTGGAGGTATAGAATGCCTCTGGACTTAATCTGCAGACACACACATAAAAGTCTTGCTGTTGTGTGAAGAATAGTCAGAAATCTCTGTGGAGAAAAGCAACCCTGTGCATCTCAGAGAAGTCACTTCGCAGCTTATATGGGAATCCATTTGAAACTTCACCCCACTCACTCTCTCTTCAGAGACCTTGTGAAGAATTGCACTGTTCTTCAGTATTTTGTAAATTAAAACTCTTGTAGGGTTTTCCTTCTTTTTCTCAGATGTTTCTAAATCAGTGCCTGGGCTGGAATTCAAAAGGCCCAAAGCAACGAGGGTACAATTTTTTTGTGCCAGTGTACACATGCTCCATTCTCCCTGCAACCAGTCAAAAGGCTGCATTGCTTACAGTTGGAATGCAATAAAGATTCAATGAATCATGAGTAAATAGGACTATCAGGGAAACAATGGGAATAGGAAAGTGTACTGTATTTCATTGACTCTGCTGGGACAGATAGTTTCAACACAAAAATTAGGTGTAAAAAAGGTATTTTGAAACCTTCAGCAACCTCAAATTGGGATCTTGCCCTCAGAGAAGTGGGTGAGAGGACAAAGCTACGTTTTCTTCACTGACAACAAAATCTCCAATTTAGATTTTGGGGATTACAAAAGGCTGGCCTCCTTTCAAAATCAGGAGGTGGCCCAGGCATGGTGGCCCACACTTGTAATCCCAGCATTTGGGAGGCTGAGACAGAAGGATTACGGTTCAAGGAAAGCCTCAGCTACTTAATGAGGCCCTTTGCAACTCAGTGAGATTCCGTGTTGTTTTTTTTTAATAAAGAATACAAAACATAGGGCTGGGGGTATAGCTCAGAGGTAGAAAGCCCCTGGGTTAAGTCCCCAGAACTGCAAAAGGAAAGTCTAAAGACATCTATAAATCTTCCTTGAGAAAGGAATCAAAATAACTTTGGTAGAGAACCTCTGGGATGCTAGAGTATACATTTGATTTTGGAAAAAATGAGTTTAATGAATTGGCTAAGTATATCTTCTAAATCGTTATATGTTATTCAGTATTCACAATGAATTAACATAATTTTCAAATATGGCCTTGCTTTCCAATTCAGGAGTTCTCAACTTTTTTTGGGGGGGGGTACTGGAGATTGAACTCATGGGCATTCTATGTTTGAACTATTGTTTTTCTAAAACAGTGTTTCAGTTAGTTGCTGAGGGTCAGGCTAAATTGCTGAAGCTTGACTCAAACCTGAGATTGTCCTGTCTCAGCCTCCAAAGTACTGGGGTTACCAGGTACCATGCTCCCCACCAACTCTCTTTGAAAATGCACATGAGAAAAACAATCATTCCCAATGCTAATCCAACTAAGCCTGACACTCTGAAACTGCTTCATGAGTACATTTTGATTGCATTTTTATTTCCTCCAACAATTGCTATAGTCTCATTGAAATGAACTGGCTCACAGCAAACTAAATTTCTGTTGCAATGTGTGACCACATCCTACTTAAGCTGGATTATTCTGAACTCTGGCACTTTGTGGACTAAGGCTTAGAATGGAAAAAAATTAGTCATATTCATTCAGTTACTAATGTTTGTTATGGCTATGGGTTTTTCCCTTTGGTTTTATGTTGCCTGTTTTATTTAAAGAAATTAAAAGTTCCAAAGTCGGTATGTTTATGTGTTTAGGATAATTTGCTGATTTTAGTGTTGATAAAACAAAAACAAAAAGAGAAAACAGTAGTGGCCTGAGAAGGTTAAGACTTCACTTGATTGATTTTCTGCATCATATGACATGTCCTTGTTTCCAAGTTGGTAGGAAAAATGGGGTACAGTCATTATGTATTTGGCTTTTGGCATATTACAATGCCCTGACCTGTTTTCACCTAGGTTACCCAGAGTTAGTTAGAGTGGCCTTGGCTGAAGGGCGGATGAGAGGGCAGTGGTAGCCTTGGGTACATTTTGGGGAGCAGTGAGTAAAAATAATAGTGAAATAGTAGTGAATAGTGAAATAATAGTGAATAGTGAAAGCACACAGGGATTGCTGAGTATTTCTTTTTCTGAAAACAGAGCAATAAGCCAAGAACTTTGGGAATCTATAAATCCAAGTGCTGTAGGATAGAAGAAATATGTAGGTAGAAAGGAGACAGACAGGAAGGAAAAAGTAAAATATAACTTTAATATAAGAACCTGGACCTAAAGTGCTTCAGCCTCTAGTCCACAAAGCAGTTCTCTTTCCTAGGCCTGTTTCTCCCCAAAATTCCTGGGAAACCTGTAGATCCTAGAGTTAACTATATTTCCGAGAAAACCTATAATTTAGGATATTCTAGCTTATCCGTCAATCAGATAATGAGGACCCCAGTCAACCTGAGATCATCCACCTTAAGGCTGACCAAACCACCTGCCCACCATAAACTGCCTCGAGACTATCAGACTGAGCTCTTCCTCACATACCTTCTCTAGCCCACCCCTCACAAAAGTCCCCTATAAGAAGAGAACCCTGAATTCTCCAATATGCCTTCTTCATCTTGAGGTGGCCTGCATTCTCTTGAATGTGCATTTCCTTCCCTTTCCCAAATAAACCTCTGTCCATGTCTCTGACTGGTACATAGTGAAATTCTTTCCCATCACATTAGCCAAGGACCCTGCAGATCCTGAGTTCCTGAGCTGAGGACTCACCCCAACACAAGGAGAATATTTCATCTTTATTGCCCCACTGATAATTTCCTGTTCTGCTGAATCCATCCTTCACCTGCTTGTATATAAAGACAGCATTGTTTTGGGCAGCTCAGTGGCTCGATGGAAGATTCAGGGTACACCAATGACCAAACCGGACTAAAGATTATTGGAGATTAAAAGAGATAACATGCAGCCAGGTGTGGTGGCACACACCTGTAATCCCAGCATTTGGAAGGCTGAGACAGGAGGATCGCGGTTCACTGACAGCCTCGGTTACTTAGTGAGGCCCTATGCAACTCAATGAGATCCTGTTTCAAAATAAAGAATAAAAAATAGGGCTAGAAGTGGAGCTCAGAGGTAGAATGCCCCTGGGTTCCATCCCCAGTACCGCAAAAAATAAAAAATAAAAATAATACTAAGCGCAATGGCACAGGGCTGTGATCTCAGTATTTGGGAGATTGAGACAGAAGGACGGCAGGTCGGGAGGCCAGCCTCAGCAGCGTAGCAAGACTCATCTAATCTAGCGAGATCCTGTTTCAAAATAAAAAATAAAAAGGGCTGAGGGTAAAGCTCAAAGGTAGAAAGACCCAGGGTTTTATCCCCAGTATGAAAGAGGAAAAAGTAACTTGTAAATACTTTGCTATTGCCTGTGTCCCAGTGAGGACTCAGTGTTGAACACTATCATCGTCTTCTTCTGTATTATCATCTTTATGGCTCATCATACCATTGGCTCAGTGTCTCCCTTAAACCTGGCCACTTTTAAAGAAGCAGCATAGGAAGTGAGTAGAAGTAGGCAGTTACAGTTATTCAGAAACCAGAAATCCTGACAGCCTTGTGCTCTGTGCTTTATCTTTGTTTCCTGCAAGGCATGTTTCCCTGTCAACTCAAATGGCTGTTTTCTGTTATCTTAGTTAAGGGACTGTAACTGTGGACAGTACTAACTTTGAGGATTCATAATACAATAAAACAAAGATTAAAAACCTACACCTATTACTCATGATGAAAATACGATCAGTTTCACTGTATCATCAAGTGAAATCAAGCCCGTAACCTAAAAAAATTACATATAAAATCTTAGACCATAGGAAATTAAATTCAGTAGTGCTAATTCTTAAATTAACAAGAGCTAAAGAATGCCACCTAGAATGGAAATTGTACAAATTAGATATTATTCCAGGAATTATTCATGTTCATAATCTCCCTATTATTTTACTTTTTGTGTGTAGTACTGGGGACTGAAACTAGGGATATTCTACCTCTAGGCTACACCCCAGCCCCATTTTATTCTTTTTGAAATAGAGACTCACTAAGTTGCAGAGGGCCTCACTAAATTGGTGAGGCTGGCTTCAAACTCATGATTGACCTGTCTCTGCCTCTCGGGTACTGGAATTACAAACATGTGTCACCACATCCAACTATCTTCCCACTTTTAAGAAGAAAATTGGCAAGTATGATGCTACATGCTTGTAACCCCAGTACTTAGGAGGCCTAGAGAGGAGTATTGCAGATTCAGCCAGCCTCAGTAATTTAGCAAGACACTCAGCAACTTAGTGAGACTGTTTCAAAATAAAAAATAAAATAGGACTGGGGGTGTAGCTCAGAGGTAGAATATCTCTGGCTTCAATCCCTGATAACAAAAGGAGGAGGAGGAAGGAAAGAAAGAATTTACTTTTATTGGTGTATTACAGTCCCACATCATAATGTAGTTCACAGTGAAAGTGATATACATGCACATAGCACTTGATGGGCTTTGCTCTATTTTGCACATTTCCATCTTCAGAGAAAGTTGTATCTGACAGACTGATGTGTATTATAATTGTGTTATAAAGTTGTTCTCTCATTTTTCCAATTAATTTTGGAGCTGACCAAATCCAAAGAGCAGTAGCATTGAAAGGCCTGCTTTGCAGCGTCTTCACAAATAACTTTAAGAGGATCTGGAATCCCGAGATTCTGTTGTCCTTTATTAACTTTCCAATATCCTTGAGAAACAATGGGCTGTTAAGAGCCACTTAGAATGGCATGGGGGTCTTAAAGTTATCTTCAGCTCCCTGCAAATAGCCCTAGACCTGACCACAAACCCTGGCCTTCTATGCTGATAGGCATGTGTATCCAGTGGTTAATGGACTCAGCATCAAAGTGCCTCTTAAGGCCCTGCTGCTCCAACAAAGCAATTTGTGATTCTGTGATCAGCCTCAAGAGAGCCATGTGAAAGGTCTCTGTGTATCTCATTTTTGCACAGAGTGCCCAGGCCTGCAAACATGGTCTCTCTGTTCCATAAGGATAAAGCATATCCCTTATAAAAAGGGCAGAACATAGCAAGGCTCAGAATAAAAAGCAGAAGAGGGCAGAAAGCAACGCCATTCAATAGATCCATAGTAAGAATGACAAAGGAAGGTAATGCTAATGTTTAAATAGGTGAGAAAAGGGAAAGAAGAAACAAGGGAAATTTATTTTAGTAATTTCTTTATGTAATCCAGGATTCAGAATATTATTACTTTAACATGTAATCAGTACAGGAATTACTCATGAGTGAGTTTACATTATTTCTATCAAGTCTTCAAAGCCTGGTGGGAGTTTTTCATCCCCTTTGAGACCCATCAAGAGGAGCAGCAGGGGAGAACCAGAGCTTGGGTAGGAGGAAGAGGAATAAGATGTGGTGAGGGGGGGTTGAATGAGTACATCTGGACACTTGGCACAGAAATTACAGCTTGAAGTACAATGGTTACCATGGGCTCAACATGATGAAGCTGATCATTTAGGTTACAACCATATGGCAGAACACAGGAATAAAGGAAAGAACGGTGAGGAGGGAAATCTCCCAAGAGGCTTTCTATGAGTCTGTGGCTGAAGGACCTGAACTAGAGTAACGACCATAAGCAAAGAAAGGGAAAAATGACTCTGAAAGGTTCCTCAAGAAATAATGTAGCTGGGCACGGTGGTGCATGGTTGTAATCCCAGGAATCAGGAGGGTGAGACAGGAGGATCACGGATTCAAGTACAGCCTCAGCAACAATATAGTGAGACTCTCAACAACTTAGTGAGACCCTGTTTTAAAACAAAAAGCAGAAAGGGTTGGGTGATGTACTCTCTAGGTAGAATGTCTCTGTGTTCAATACCCAGTGACAAAGCAACAAAAAGAATAGGAAAAGAGAAAGGAGGAGGAGAGGAAGGAGGAAGAGGAGAAGGAAAAAATAACATAGTGATTATGGGAGACATAAGAAATAAAGCAGCCGGGCGTGGTGGCGCATGCTTGTAATCCCAGCATTCGGGAGGCTGAGACCGGAGGATCGTGGTTCGCGGACAGCCTCAGCTACTTAGTGAGGCCCTCTGCAACTCAGTGAGACCCTGTTTCAAAAGAAAGAATAAAATAGGGCAGGGGGTGTAGCTCAGAGGTCAAATGCCCCTGGATTCCATCCCCAGACCTGCAAAAAAAGCAAGCAAGTAAGCAAGCAAGCAAGAAAGCAAAAAGAAGAATCAAACCTTCCCGGTGATGTTCTTCATCTTATTGATATGATCCACAAATACTGATTGACTGTGAGCTGTCTTGCAGAGCATGGGGAGGCAGACTAATGATCAACACAAAACCTTTATTAGTTCCTAACAAAAGACATACATGGGTAGAAATAGCAGAAAGACTAACGGAGAAATTAAAGTTTGTTTTAGACCAACTTTAAACAGGAAAAATTCTTTACAAACAGTTCAATAAATAATTATTAAACATATTACAAACCAGTATATATTTTCTTTTTGGTCATTAGTTGTTCCAAGAATATTTAAAGAACTTTTGAAAAGTTCCAACAATGTTTACCCTAAAACATACAACATACAGTGAAAATTTCTCTTTGACAATATATCAATGTGATGTGAAAATAGATTTTATTGTTTAGATCTATTTTGTTAGTGTTTGACTATACTTCACTTTACTACTTTGAATTGTTACTCAGAGGGAAATCCTTTCTTTTTTTTTTTTTTTTTTTTGAGAAGTGCCCAGTCAACATTGTTATAGATTGCATCAAGTATGCAAAGATGTAACAGAATATCAGTTATACAATTTGGACAAAAATCCTTCATGACACAAAAACACTAACAAATTTAAGCTACAACTAGATTTAGAACATTTTGTCCTAATTTTTACAGGATACATAAAATCAGCGGAAATGCTCTGAAAGCTATTTGCTTAAAGTTTATATTAATAAAACAAAGATCTATAGTCTCTAAACTATATTTCATGAAATGATTTACCTTTTACTGACTTCTGATTTACCTTTCAGACTAAGACAGGATACAACCCAAGTATTATACTTTCTGTCTTTAAACAAAAGGCCAATATCAATACAAATGCTACTACAACGAAGTAAACGCCTGGCTGTTTCAGGTTCCGCCACATAAAGTGCCGTGATACAGCTCCCCACAGCCGACTGCTGTATGTCTGTGAGAGGCTGGGGTGGAACCCAGGGCTTTGCACATGCCAGGCAGGTGCTCTCCCGCTGACTCCAGCCTCAGACTTTAAAACACACATTTAAACAGTTTGAGCACTAAGCAAGTCATGAACTCAGGAGCACAGACTGAGAGTGGAAGAAGTATAGGTTCCCAAGACGATTTTGTATCCATAAACGTTAACAAATCGGGTTCATCACAACTATTAGCAATAAAATAGAATACTAGAACAGCTATTAATAACGTAAAGCACAGGGGCCCTTAGCACTGAGATCTACAGACACATCTGCATATTTTGTATTATTCCATAGAATCATAGAGATTATGGACTATGAGTGTGTTTATGAAATCCAATTTAATCAGGATTTTTCAACAAATTCTTGAAGACAAAAAAAAAAATAACAGCTTTACAGGCAGGTGTGGAGTCCTGGTCTGTACCCTCAGTTCTTGTTAGGTAGATGAGAAGATCGGCAGGTTACAGTGACTCAGCCAGACCCTGTTTCAGAATAAAACAGAAGTAAGATTGAAAGGGTTGGGGATATAGCTCAGAGGTAGAACAAACACCCCTTGGTTTTATCCCCAGTGTCTCTACAAAGGAAACTAGAAAAGGGTTAGTCATATAGCTTTGCTACATGAAAAAAACACTCCTTTTACTCACATGTAAATTTATATGTTTCTCAAGTATTTGAAAAATATTTCTCTGAACTACTAGGGTATAGGAAGAGTAATAAAATACTGCATCTATCTTCCATTACTTAACTGAATGCTGAGTGCTTTCCTTCCAAGAAGTTGCTCATTTGCATCTCCCTAATATTTCCTATCAGTTTTTTGGGGGCATTCTCATCTTTGGCATTCTCCCTCCTTTCGTCTGTCAGGTTGGATGGTGGTGGACATGAGGTTGAGCAGGGATTATACTAATCTGGGGAGTCCTTTTGGTTGGGTTGTTTTTGTTCTTTTTTTATTACTGAGGTTCCTGGAAGCCCTTCTACCTCTGGGCTACACTCCCAGACCTATTTTTATACTTTTTTATTTGGAAACAGGGTCTCTTAAGCCAGCACGGCTGGCTTCGAACCTGTGCGATCCTCCTGTCTCTGCCTCCCAAGCGCGGGGATTACAAGTGTGCGCCACCACGCCCGGCTGTTTTTGTTCTTTTTTAAAAAAATTTTTACTGGTACGTTGTAGTTTTAATACAAATAACCAGTCATTTTCTCTTCTTGTTCTTTTCTCTCAAACCAGAGTTGTTCCAAATTCGCCATTTCTTGTATAAAATTTATTTCTGTTTCCACTTGATCTGAGCAAGATTCTGGGAGCATTTCTCTTCTTTTCCAGAAAAGCATGGATGGCTGAACACTTGAGATGAAGAGTCCTGTTTCAGTCTGCTGGAAATCTGCTCCCCGATGTGAAGGGAAGATGTTCTATTTCTGTTTTCTACTGTGCTACAACCACTATTCATTTTCATGGGTGAGACTGTTCCCACTCTGTCACCAGGAGGCGTCACTGCAGCTTTTCTAGAGTGGAGAATGTCAGTTGTGTGTCTCTCAAGTAGGGCAGGAAGCTCTTTAGAACCGCAGCTTGATCTTGCCTTCGCTTTCCCTTTGAGGGGCCTCTCTGCCATGGAATTGAGGCATAGGTGCCTGCACTGCAGAGATCGCACGCAGCTTGGTTGGTCATTTGAAAGTTAACCTGTGGGGGGAAAATGAGGTGAGGGCAAGTCCTCTTCCTTCTCTGTGTCAGGGGTCATTAGGCTTCTCCTCTTTGCACTTTTTTCCAATTTCTCTTGGAACCTCTGACATTGGCCCACGTTGAGACAATGGGGCCAGACTCTTCTGGGTGTCTTCACTAGGTCGTGGTTGGTTCTCCCTTTCCTCTCCTCTCAAAGTAGTTGCCACTGAATCTGAGTCTCTGGCATTCAAGGCAAAAGCCCTGGTACCACTACACTCACCTGCCCCCTGTCGGCCTTTGGTGATCCCACCATTCCTACACCTGCATAAACAATCTCCTCACCTGAGTTGGTGATGATGATGACTTCAGCACTGGGGTACCCGGCCTGCCGGTCATCACGGCTCCTGGCACTCCTCCCACCTGCATCGATGATAACTCCTCATTAGTGCTGGGGCCCGCAGCCTGCAGGTCATTGCTGCTCCCAGCAGTCTCATCCTCATCGATGATGACAGCGACATCAGTGTTTGGACTCATGACCTGACGGTCATCAAGGCTCCTGTCACTCCACCCATCTGCATCAATGATGATAACTTCATCATTCATTAGTGCTGGGGCCTGTGGCCTGTCGGTCATTTCTGTTCCGGACAGTCTCCTCCCCCGCATGGGTGATGATGACATCAGTCCTGGGGTCCTCAGCCTGCCTGGCATCACAGCTCCTGGCATCTCTCCTACCAGCATTGATGATAACAACCTCATTAGTCCTGGAGCCCACCACGGCCTGCCAGTCATCATGACTCCTGGCACCACTCCTACCCTCACTGATGATGATAACCTCATCATCAGCCCCGCAGCCCACAACGGCCTGCCGGTCATCATGGCTCCTGGAACCTCGCCTACCAGTATTGATGATAACCTCCTCATCAGCCCTAGAGCCCACCACGGCCTGCCAGTCATTGCAGCTCCTGGAACCTCGTCTACCAGTATTGATGATAACCTCCTCATCAGCCCTGGAGTCCACCATGGCCTGCTGGTCATCATGGGTCCTAGAACCTCGACTACCAGTATAGATGATAACCTGGTCATCAGCCCTGGAGCCCACCACAGCCTGCCAGTCATCACGTGTCCTGGCACCTCGCCGACCAGTATTGATAATAACCTCATCATCTGTCCTGGAGTCCACCATGGCCTGCCGGTCATCGCAGCTCCTGGAACCTCGCCAACCAGTATTGATGATAACCTCCTCATCAGCCCTGGAGCCCACCATGGCCTGCCGGTCATCACGGGTCCTGGAACCTCTCCTACCAGTATTGATGATAACCACGTCATCAACCCTGGAGCACACCACGGCCTGCCAGTCATCGTGGATCCTGGAACCTCATTGAGATAGAGGACACGAGAAGACTCAGATGCAGGGCAGAAGGGAGGTAGCTAAACTTCAAGTCTGCACTGCCCTTCTGGTGGACTGTGAGGCCACAATCACTGCTCCATGCCATCCCAGCTGAATGCCCCCGGCTGGGCTTCTAGCTTTAGAAAGTGCAGGGAACCTCATCTGGACAGAGAAAGGCCACACAGACCTCTCTCTGTCTTAAATGGGATTCCAGCAATATCCTAAATGCTAGGGTAATTAATTGGTTTTAGATTGGGAAGCTCTGGGAAGGGGGATGACCTTGCCCAGACAGGATACTAAAACCCCACCATTTCTCTCTCAGATGTGATCCCAGCAATCCAAAGTGAGTGCCGGATCTCCATTCGCATGTGTTCTCCAAAACTGGGAAAAGTTTGAACCCAAAATGCTCAAGAAAGCTCTCATTTTTTTCTGCACCCAAGTATGGCCACAGTCTGCACTGGGGGACAGAGACACGTGACCTCATCAGGGAGGTTTATATTATAACACTACTTGGCAACTAGATCTATTTTGTAAAAAGGAGGAAAGATGGATAGAAGTAGCTTATCTTCATCTGTTCTTTAAACTCTGAGATCACACAGATTTCTTTAAGGATGGCAGGGTCGAAACAATTGTGGCAGCCTTGGCTAAAACAAGGTCTAAAGACCAATTAGAGCCAAAACAATAAGATGCCAAACTGGTCCATCAGCCACTCTCACTAGAATACACAATGGAACAATTAGTGCAGGCTGCTAACTCTGTCCGCTATAATGGAGATTTAAAAAGATAAAAACAGGAGGGAAAAAATGCCATGAGGAAATCCTGGTGACCATGTGTCTAAATGCCAATTCCACTGGAACCCAGGTACAGATGCATGCTGACCCCATAAAAACCAAGGCTCAGGTCTGCTTCAGGTGTGGAAAGCCAGAGCATTTCAAAAGTCGTTGCCGTCACTCAGAAGGCTATGAATGACCACCAGCGCCCTGCCTGAGGTGCAGGGAGGACCACTGGAAATCTAATTGTCCCCAGGTCCGAAGGGACATGGGGTCATCAGCACCAGATCCCCAGTGATGGGCCCCGCTTCTACCACCTGGATAAAGAGAGAGGAACCTTGGTAACTTTATTTATTTATTTATTTATTTATTTATTTATTTATTGCGGGTCTGGGGATGAAACCCAGGGGGATTTGACCTCCCAGCTACACCCCCTGCCCTATTTTTTATTCTTCATTTTGAAACCGGGTCTCACTGAGTTGCAGAGGGCCTCACTAAGTAGCTGAGGCTGTCCACTAACCGGGATCCTCCAGGTCTCAGCCTCCCGAATGCTGGAATTACTAGCGTGAGCCACCACGCCCGGCAACCTTGGTAATTTTAATGGGGGTTCACAGTCTGGTTCCTAGTAGAGACAGGTGCCAGGTTCTCTGCCTCAAGGTATTCTCCTGATTCAAGATCCTCTCTTAAGGTAACAGTCCAGGGCATCTCCAGCAAGCCCTTAGAACATTTTCCCCCCAATATTTCAGCCTGTTTATAGATTTCAGCTCCTATGTTAAAAAGAGTTTAGAGTTTGATCTGTCCATACAATCTGTCCATATACAGTTTTCTTTTAAGGACTGAGTTTAAAGGTATATCACTAAGTCAAACAATAGGTGCTGGCAGTCTTAGTTAATTTTTTTTAACCCGGTAGAAGGGGAGGCCATCCTCAAACAAAGACTAATACTGCAGGCTGCCAATTCGGTTTAACAGGGACTGGAAAAGGGAAAGACAGACTGGCAAAAGCCATGAAAGAACTCTGGCTGAGCACAGAAGCCTGGGCTCAAGTCTTAGGGGTGGAGAGCAAGGGCATCTCTGGCGTAAATGCCCTTAACCACGAGGTCGAAAAGGGCCTTCCGAGGCCTGGCTCATAGGACAAGGGGAACCATTAAGCGGCTGAGCTCCCCCAGTTCCAGAGGGAACCGGCATCCCCAGACCTAGGTTCCCAGTGATTCCTCCCAACTCCCACCACCTGAGTTAAGACTAAAGAAGCTTAGGCGGTCACAGTGAGATCCCAGAAGAAGGCCAGACGAAGGTGTTGCCTTCCTTTCCTGGCCCAAGGTCCAAAAGCTTAGCCAGGTTGGGGGGCATATCAGGCTAACCCTAAATCATCTCTTTACTCAAGACTCAGCATGCTGCATCCAAGATGACCTTCCATTGTCCCATTCTTAGCCATACCAGAGATTTCAGCTCCTCTGCTAACAAGGAGATATAATGTCAGGAAACCAAAAGGTTTTTTTTTGTTTGTTTGTTTGCTGGCTGCACTAAAGTTACTACTCAAAGTTTTATTTCAAGCAATCTTAGCTAAAATGGTTACTTCTAAAAAGCTGTCAAATTAGACCTCTATGAGTTGTGATCAAATACAATATACATTGCGTTTAAAGTTTTTTTCTGTGACAAACTTAATGTTTTCAGACACTAGTGATGCTTATATGAGGTCGTAGATTTCTGTGGTAATCTATTACACAATTCTTAAGTTATACGATCAAATGTGATGTATTGTCTTTAATTTTATTCCTTTTGCAACACTAAGGTTTTAAGGTGCTACTGATATTTACCTAGTGTCTTATAATTCAATTATTAAAGTGGGGAAATGCAAAGTGCAATGCCTTAGAATGCTCTTAACTTCTTAACGTTTAAAGTAACACTTAAGGCTTTTAAATGGGTTTTTAAATTGCTGGTATCTAAACAACATTATTAAATGGCATGGTTGTTTTGGTTTGCCTGTATGTAACAACAAAAGACAGATGTAGAGAGTCTATAGATGTTTTCCTTTATATTTTGGTAAATAGAGATAAAGGAAATTTTGTGAGATTAAGAAAGCATATTGTAAGGGTTATCCTAAGATTGTCCAAAATGGAAAAGAAAGGACCAAGATTTAAAAAAAAAATCAGGGTTAAATTAACTTGTGAAGTGTTTGTAAAATGTTTGTAAAGATGGTATTTTTTTAAAAGTAGGATTCTAGTAAGCCTACCTCTATTTAGACCTCTGGAGGCCATTTTATTTCAACTTATATTTGGCCCATAGCTTTTATTTTTTTTTAATTTTATTTTATTGGTGCACTGTATTCATACATCATAGTGGGATACAAACTTTTGTAGACATACATGCACACATCGCCCAGTAAGCCCCCACCCGATCCCCACCCCATTCTCTCCCCATCCCTCCTTCCCATGCTTGGCTTAGTGGTTGACATCTAGTATTATAGCAATTTATCCAAAATTAAAAATGATAATCTCACATAACAGTTTCATTTGTCTGATACCAAGCGTTTGATGATTTAAAGATAGCATTTCAATATTTCTTTTTGCTTTCTTTCTTACTAGAGCATATTTTTTCTGTTTTTTAGGTGAAACTATCATATATTTATATATTTATATATTTATTTTTCAGAAAAAAATCTATCCTAATATGGAATATGAATTCTAGATACCCAAAACGATCTTGAAAAAGAACAAAGCTAGCAGATATATATTTTCTGATTTCAAACCATATAAAGCTACAATAATTGAAACAGTGTAGTACTGTTCTAAAGGCAGATATATAGACCATTGGAGTTAAATACAAGCCTAGAGCTAAATTCTTCCCTATATTGTCAAGTTATTTTTGACAAGGTTTCCACGAACATTTGGTGGTGGAAATAATAATCTTTTAACTAAATATTGTTGAAAAATAATAATTACATGGAAAAGAATAAAATTGGACCTTTACCTAATCCCATATACAAGTATTAACTCAAAATAGATAAAAGACCTAAATATAAATCTTAAGACTATAAACTTTTAGGAGAAAATCTGGGTCATAAAACCTCACAACATTGAAATTGGCAGTGATTTCTTGGATATGATTTCAATGGCACAGGCAACAGAAGAATATACAAACTCCCTAAAAAATAAAAGAAAATATTGTATATCCAAAGACAATGTAAACAGAGTTAAAAGTTACTAATAGAATTGGATAAAATATTTCCAAATGCTATATCTGAAGGTATATTAATATTCCAACTAGAAATCCTAAAAATTAACAACAATAAAGGCAAACAATACAACTTAGAGATAGGTAAAAGACTAACATAAATAATGAATCTCCACAGATAACCAATCTTAGTTGTCTGTTGGATGGAAACTCTTGTTTCTCTGGTTCTGGTGAGTGTTACCTATTTCTTCTTTGTAGTTAATCTCTTTGAGTATTTTCTCTAGCGCTGGTTTTGAAGACATAAATTCCTTCAGTTTCTGTTTGTCATGGAAGCTTCTTATTTCTCCATCTAATTTGATAGAAAGTTTTGCTGGGTAGGAAATTTTTGGCTGGAAGTTGTTTTCTTTCAGAGTTTGGAATATGTTACTCCAAGCCCTTCTGGCTCTCATGACTTGGTTTGGGAAGTCTGGAGTGATTCTAATTGGTTTGCCTCTGAATGTCACTTGGCCCTTTGTTTTTGTTGCCTTTAAGATTCTCTGCTTGGCTTCCACATTGGTCATTTTGACAATTATATGGCGTGGGGATCCTCTTCTCGGATCCTGTCTAAAGGGAGTTCTATAAGTTTCCTGGATCTGTGTATCAACCTCTTGCTCTATATTTGGAAAATTTTCTGCTATTACTTCCTTGAAGAGATTGTTGATCCCTTTGGTATCACTTTCTTTTTCCTCCTCTATTCCAATTATTCTTAGGTTAGCTCTCTTAAGATGGGCCCATATTTCTTCAATGTCAGATTCCTGCTCTTGGATATTTTTTTCTAGATTAGAAACTATGCATTCATTTTTGGATTGCTCATCTTCTAAGAGCGAGATTCTGTTCCCCATGTGGTCTAATCGGTTGTTTGTACTTTGAATCGAGGCCTTTACTTCATTAATTGCATCCTTTATCTCTTTTTGGCTCTCTCTGAGTTCTTTTCGAAGCACCTCTATTATTTCTACAGTTATTTTCCTGATTTGATCTTCTAGAAATCTCTGATTTTCTGTTTTATCGGGTTCTGATGTTGTGGGGTTGTGCACATTCATTACTCCAGTGTTATTCCTCTTTCCCATGATTTCGGAGGTTTGTGCCTTCTCTGGGTTCTTCCCTTGGGTCACTATGGCTTCACTTAAGGTGCTCTGGATCTCGAGTCTGTATTATCTCAGACCCCACTACTCCTTTACTGGGTTGTATCACAGAGTCTCCGACCCAGGGAGTCGATAGAGGCTGCTTTAAACTATGGGGGGTGCCAGGTTGCACGTTCTCCTATGGTGTGATATCTCTGCCACCACCACTCCCTCACTGGGTCAAGTCCCAGGAGGCCCAATACTGGGATTTCTCCTCTGTGGCCCGCAATTTGACTCACTGTTCTTGAGTACGCAGATGTAGCTGTACTGGACTCGGTGAATTCACTGCTGCTGCCGCCGCCGGTGGCAATATGGCGCCTCTGCCACGCCCTCGGCCATGAGGCTGGCGTATTTTTTCTTCTCTGGTTTTGATTTCCACTCTGAATCCCTGCAGCGTGTGCTGAGCTCAGCCACTGGGAGCTTTAAATGCTGTCTGCGCCGAAAGATCCCGCCTGGCTGTTCCACAGCGGCTCACCTGGCTTGCTTTAGCCGTCCGCTGAGTTCGCCGCTGCCGCCGGCAGTATGGCGCTGCTGCCGCGTCCTCGGGCGCGTGTGTCTCCTCTGTGGCCCTGAGCTCTGTTCTCAGTCCGCTTTCTCTCTGGAGCCTGGTGGTTTTTTTTGTTTTTCTGGTGATGGTGTTTTCTGGCTATGAAAGGCACTCTTTTTGTGGTAATGGAGATTGGTTGTTAGCGGGACTCTTAAGCCCCGCTTTTCTCGGTCGCCATCTTCCCGGAAGTTCATAGCTTTTAAATTATGTGGTTAAGTTTGTCTTCAACAGAGTTAAGACCATTAAGTTTCAGGATTATATAGACACTTGGATTTGTGTCTTTTCACTTTTCTTAATTTTACTCATTTTTCTGTATTAATTAAACAATGAGGCAGTTCATTTTTGGTCTTTTTCCACTTGTTATGTGTTCAATTGCTAAAGGATACTATCTTACAGCCTCTAGCTACATCAGTGACACAGTGGCACTAGGAACGTCCTGAATATTACAGTGCTGGGTTCTCCCATAGGACCAGTAATATGGGCTTGTAATCCCCACGCTTAAGAGGCAGAGACAGGAGGATCGCGCAGGTTCGAAGCAAGCCGTGCATGCTGGCTTAGGAGACCCTGTTTCCAAATAAAAATAAAAAAATAGGTCTGGGAGTGTAGCCCGGAGGTAGAAGGGCTTCCAGGAACCCCAGAACCACCAAAAACAAATTCAAAAACAATATTTTCTCATATAGCTCAACGGTCGAGATTTAAAATTTTAACGGATCAGTCAAAGCCTTCTAAGATCAATTTTTCTATTATTCAGCCTCAAACCACTCTATTTAATACTGGCATCTATAGGTGTATTAAACTTCAAAAACAGTACCCTAATGATATACCATATATGGAATCTTCTAAAATCTTTATTAAATTACCCCAAAGCCTATTTCAGGTCTCCACAGTACTAATTTCTGGATTCACATGGTGCAAAATAAACTAAATACATCCCACCTTTGTGTGTTTCAGCTTAATTCAGCAAAACAGGTTTTAACTTCTCATTTAAGTGCTATATTTAGGTTTTCATGGTTAACCTGTATTGTGAGTGTCTTCTTGTAGGCTGGAAGCTCTCAGACATCAAATGGTGTTACAGACAGAACCTAACAAAGACATCTATCGAAGCCCTTTGGATGGTCATAGAGGCACACGACACAGATCCCCCCCATGCCAATTACATAAACCTGTACCCTAAGCCGGGGCCCCCTTATGTCACCTCTGTTCAGCTAGAAGAAGCTCAATGAGTCATCACCCTTATTCCTTTGCTATGGATACATGTGTGTAATGATAATGGGAGAAAATTGAGGGGAAATTAGCTCATGTTAAATGTTTGTAAAATTGTAAAAATAAAAATGTATTTTCTGTATCTACCTTTGGCCTGACAGGTGTCAGGAAGTTACTAGACAGAGGGGGGAATGTACCTGTATTGGGAATGGCTTGGGAAGATTTGAGAAAGCTCTAATTATTAATAGATATATTTCAAAAATAATTATGGCAAGACCTAGGGAAAGAAAGACTTGGTTGGCATTGGTTTCAACCAGGAAGCAAACAGCTATTGAAACTTAAATTAACCTAGCTAAAGGTAATTAGCAAGTCTATAACAGAGGGGAACTAGGACTTCCTCATTCTCATTCTAAAGACAGGTTTACATAATAATTGATTTATCTAGCTAGGATGGGAGGAGGGGTCGATCTTCCTGAAAGGAGACACCTTGCCCGGGGAGGAACCTTACAGGGACCTTTACTACGTCAGAATTACGTAAACAAGATGGAGGTTATGGATATAAAAGGTTTGGTCCAGCTGTTGTATCTTTGATCGTGCATTCGCTCGAACCACCCCCTTATGCCATTCTTGAATGGCATGGGGCTGTAACTTTCTTCTGTATTTCTTTTTTTTTTTTTTAACAATTTTTTTATTGAACATAAATAGTATACATTTACACTATATTTGGTGCCCTCTCCCCCCCCGCCCCCATTTTCCCTTCCCCCCTCCCACCAATGGTTGTCCAGGTTAACCATATCTTATTCATAATTTTACACATGTTAAAGTGTAGACCCTTATTAATCAAGACTGGCCTTCCTCCTCTCCTATCTTACCATCTAAACTTAGCTAGTATTTCCCCTTCAATATCTGGAGACCCACTGGTATTCTTTGTGTTTCCTAGTTTGGGCATATTAGAGGAAACATATGTATCTTCTTCTTCTGTGCTTGGCTGATCTCACTTAACATTATGTTCTCCAGGGCTTTCCATCTTCTTTCAAATGATATAATTTTGTTCTTCTTTATGGCTGAATAGAATTCCATTGTGTGTATTTCCCACAGTTTTGCTATCCATTCATCTGTTGATGGAGATCTGGGTTGGTTCCATATTTTGGCTATTACAAATTGTGCTGCTATGAACATAGGTATGCATATGTTGCTGTAGTTCTCTGAATTCAACCCCTTTGGAAAGATACCCAGGAGTGGTAGAACTGGATCATATGGTGGATCTATTCCCACCTTTCTTAGGAATCTCCACACAGATCTCCATAGTGGTTGAACTAGTTTGCATTCCCACCAACAGTGTAAAAGAGTTCCTCTTTCCCCACATCCTCACCAGCATTTGTTGTTGTTTGATTTCTTTATCCTTGCCACTCTGACTGGGGTTAGATGGAATCTCAGTGTAGTTTTGATTTGCATCTCCCTGATGGCCAATGATGAAGAACATCTTTTCATGTATCTATTGGCCCTTTGTATCTCTTCTTTTGTGAAGTGTCTATTTAGTTCATTTGCCCATTTCTTGATTGGGTTATTTGTTTTGCTAGTGTAGAGTCTGAAAAGCTGAATCTTTCACCCTACTTCTCTGGCATCTCAACATTTTATTTTTCTTTCCCATGATTTCATGCAGTTTATTTATTTATTTGCTTATTTTTGCGGTACTAGGGGTAGAACTTAGGGGCATTCTACCACTGAGCTACACCCCCAGTGCTTGCTTGCTTATTTGTGTTTGTTTGTTTATTTATCTATTTATTTACTTATTTATTGTGCTACTGGATACTGGGGATTAGATGAGATGGAGCAAACTAGTATGGGTATACAGTTGTTTTCTTGATTATTAGTATTTGTTCCCCCTTCCTTAAGAAATAAATGAGAATTTTTTAACCTAATCCTTTGAATTTCCAGATTCTCAAAATCTACACAATTTTTATACTTTCAGAGAAAATAAAAATTCTCATACACTTTCACCAAAACGAGAAGAAAAAGTAGCAGTACATTCTAATAATCAACATAGAATTTGTATTAGCTTTTAAGAAATAGGTATACATGGTAGGAGTAGCAGAAAGACTAATGGAATAATTGAAGTTTGTTTTAGAACTAACTTTAGTCAGGAATTCTTCCCCACAGGCAAATAATCAGATATATACATACTAAATACATTCCACACATTGAGGGTTTTTTCCCCTTTTTGATCATTAGCTATTTCAAGAAAATTTAATTAGATAACTTTTGAGGTGTTTCGATAAAGTCTACCCAAAAACATAAAGTGAAATTGTTATTAGAAAACATTTATGTGAGCCGGGCGTGGTGGCGCAGGGTTGTAATCCCAGGATTCGGGAGGCTGAGACCAGAGGATCGCCTTTCGCAGACAGCCTCAGCTACTTAGTGAGGCCCTTTGCAACTCAGTGAGACCCGGGTTCAAAATAAAGAATAAAAAATAGGGCAGGCGGTGTAGCTTGGAGGTCAAATGCCCCTGGGTTCCATCCCCAGACCCGCAAAAAAAAAAAAAAAAAAAAAAAAAAAAAATATATATATATATATATATATATATATATATATAGATAGATAGATAGATAGATATATAGATAGATATGATGAAGCCAGGCTTGGTGGTGTCCACCTGTAACCCAAATATCTGGGAGTCTGAGACAGGAGAATTCCAGGTTCCAGGGCAACCTCTGCAATCTAGTGAGACTCTTTTAAAATTAAAAACAAAAATGGATGGGAGTGTAGCTCAAAGGTAAAATGCAACTGAGTTCATTTTCTCTCTCTCTCTCTCTCTCTCTCTCTCTCTCTCTGTCTCTCTCTCTCTCTCTCTCTCTCTCTCTCTCTCACACACACACACACACACGTAATGCAAAGAAAGATTTTAGTCTTTTTATATAAATTTTGTTATTTTTGTTTATATTTCATATCATATCACCAGACTCATTACTCAGAGGGCAGTCTCTCCCTTTATTTTGAGACAGAGCAAGCTAAGATTTAAATTAGCACCAAATTTTTTCCTATAATACCCAGTCAATATTGATGTATATGCCGTTAATGAGGCAAATATTAACAGAATTTCAGTTACAAAATAAAGACCAAAACTTTAGGGACATGAAAACACTGACAAATGTAAGCAAGAACTAGCTTTAAGACATTTTATCCTATGTTTGCATTAGCAGGATGGGTGAGTAGATGTCTGCAGAAAAGCTTTTTACAGTATTTGGTAAATTTCATGAAGCGGAAAGGTAGTTTGGAAACAAAATTTCATATAATAAAACCATTGCTTTCTGATTTACCTTTCGGGCTAGAACAGAACAACAGTCCAATATCAATATAAATGATACTACAATAAAATAAACACAGTCTGAGTACATACTATGACCAGGAATTATCAATATCCATTAGATTTTGGCAGTTTGCATTGGTTGTCTCAAGCTAGGACAAAGTTTAGAAGCACAGTCCAGGGTACACTGCATTGATTGGCTTACTGCTGGGACCAAGTTTAAGGTACTCTCTTGGAACAAACTGGTATACAGGTTATATAATAGACTTAGGCTATAGTTACAAATGAATGCTTAAGCTACAATCACAACATGGCACGGAATACACGTGTATGTAATTTGCTACTACAATAGAAAAGATTTTTTTTTCTTACAAACCCCCTCTTGTATTACACATTTTTACTCTTTTAATTCTTTTAACATGAATTGACTTTCTTCATCTGCATTAGTAAATAGAAAAAGGCTATTCCGTGTAGGGGCAGAGGTTATTTGGTAACGGCTGTATATATAAGTCTCTAGTGTTCCTATGCAGAGAATTACACAGCATCCTACCAAAATCATTATTACAATAACAGTAATAAGGGAGCTCAGTACTGATGTAATTATTCCTTTCTATTTACCAAACCATTGTTCCATTAAATTAATGAAGGGGTCATTTAACCCCAGATGAGTTCATTTGCTAAAGTTCCTAATCCTTGCAAGGCTTTGTTATGGTTTAATTTGAGGCCATATTATTGGGAATAATGGTGCAACATTGTTTTCCAGTCATATCACATACCCTTTTTGGCTAGGATAATATCTAAAGCTAATCTATTTTCCCATGATATTTGGCTAGTGGCATCCAACTGTTCAGCTATTCCTTCTACAGCATCCCTGGCATAGTGCGCAAATTGTTGTTGATTGCAATAGTATATCTAATCTACATTTTATTAATAATAGACCACCAGAATAGAACAGATTAAAATCCTGCTGGGGTTTGAGTCTTAGCCTTAAATTCCTTAGGGATTCCTGGTGGAAGTCCAATGGAGTTGATATAGACATGAGGATCAAACAAGCCACCAGGAGATGAAACTGCCCTATTAGTTTAGTGTTGAACTGGATTAAGTGAAGATTTGGGGTGATGATATGCCAGGGTGAAAGGGATATAGCCAATTCGACCAAAGCACAGGTGCCCCTCCAGTTGGCAGGTAACTCTTCAAGTATCAGCCCTCCTCTCACAGTACCACCAAACATTGGCACTAGCCACCACACATGAACTAATTAGCTATCTCACTCCAGCTTCGGCTTTCTCTGCATCCAGACACATTTCTCAAGGCCAAATTCCCCTCATACCATGAGAGGCATAAGGTATAGCTGGCCTTAGGGTTTGGGGGTCTGACTATTCCCAAGGGTTTTAGGTCACTGTCATTTTAATTTTATTTATGTATTTATATATTTTTGTTTATGGTACTGGGGACAGAACCCGGGGCCCTTCTACCTCCAAGATACACCCCCAACCCTATATTTTATTCTTTATTTTGAAACAGGGTCTCAATGAGTTGCAAAGAGTCTCACTAAGTAGCTGTGTCTGTCTGCTGTGATCCTCCTGTCTTAGCCTCCCAAATGATGGAATTACAAGCATATGCCACCATGCCTGGCTTCAGTGCTCTGTTTAGCCAGAAAACAAAACAAAACAAAACAAAACAAAACAAAACAAAACAAAACAAAACAATGACAAGATCTGGCAAGACTCATCTCTCCAAGTCGTTTTGCTTTGGAAGAGAACTATCATATAATTCATGCCTACAGAATCTAATGTCTAATCCAGGGGAAAGGACACCACTTGGGCCTCTGGCCACCCTGCCACACAAGTGAAACAGTCACTTTTATTTAAAGTGTGGACTGAATGTTTAACACATTCTGGTCAGGCATTTGTCTCCCAATATCCAGAAATATATCCTTGATTTCTGCAACTTTTACATTCTTACAGTTATTTGAAGTTTCCATAGGGGCACTAGGACTAATGTCCTTTGAATCCGGGGTTTCTTTTTCTGGAGTAGGCTCATTTGAGGTTTCCTTTATGATTTTTAAGGAAATTTTCCTAATTGGGTCATATCCTGTGACCTCAGCACCTCGTCCAGATTCTCTGACTATTGGGGCCTTTTTCCATATCCTTGGTTTTATTTATGATTATCATTTAGGATTACACTATAAATTTTGACAATTTGGGTTAGAGGTTTCATTAACTATTTGGATTTTTCTTTCTAATTCTTTTCATCTCATGAGTGATTGTAGGATTATATGTCCATCCATTAAACTTGGTAGTCCACCAAATGTCCTTCCAATCATTGCATGGCTCTTGTATGGCTCTGTATTTGGTCCTCTGTCCTCTGGCCATTGTCAGGGTGCAGAAATACTTCCTCCCTAATTACCAGAGTCAGGATAATTGCCTCTGACTATGCAGGTAGCTACAAGAGGGAACAAGATATGCATAGAATTGAATGATAGTGGGGCTTCTGAATTTGGTTCCATTGATTTCAAAGTCACCAAAAGCCCCTTGAAGCAAGGAAATAACCCAGACAGTGAGAGCACAATATCTTTGTAATGTAACCTTAGAGGGTTCTGGGTAAGGGATAGCTGCCCATTGTCCTTCTTGCTTGGGGGGTTGCGTCCTTTTTACCCTAGTATAATGAGTCCAACTTTTCTCTGTGGTGCAAGTGGTTCTCTCTGTGGTGAGCAAAACCTCATAAGGGCCTTCCCAGTGCGGCATTAACCTGTTTTCCTTCCAGGAACACATAGACTCTGGGTCTGAAGAAAACCTTATTGTTTCAAACATAGAATCAATGCATTTAATGTAAATTTTAGAAAATCACTTAATCCTTTTCAGCCGGGCGTGGTGGCGCACGCTTGTAATCCCCGCGCTTGGGAGGCAGAGACAGGAGGATCGCGCAGGTTCGAAGCCAGCCGCGCGTGCTGGCTTAGGAGACCCTGTTTCCAAATTAAAAAAAAAAAGAAAAAAAAAATATATATATATATGTCTGGGAGTGTAGCCCGGAGGTAGAAGGGCATCCAGGAACCCCAGTACCACCAAAAAAAAATAAATTAATTAAATAAATAAATAAATAAATAAATAATCCTTTTCACTTTTATCCATCTTCAACCAATATTATATCTAAGGCAAACTGATTTTTTTCAAGTCATCTGTTCTATCTATCCATTATCTATCTGGATCAAATGAACTTTCAGGGGGTCTCAGAAGTAAATCTTTACCTCTAACCTCTGAGACTCTGGCAACTACTTGTTCAAAGCTTTTGGTTAAGATAACAGAATTCTATTATAAAGGATTACACTGTACAATTACATTTTAATTGTCAACAATTTGGAGAGGGATTACCAGGTGAAATTGTAGCTTTTATTTAAGAGGCTATAAGGATGGAGCTACCCATTCTAGGTTTAAATCCCCCCTCCATCCCCTTACTCTGTTGTCCACTATCTATCATTCCAGCTAGGACATGGCTCTACCCCAGTATATCCAGTGACTTGTTCAGGACAGAAATACTTATCCACTGCTGACAACTGCCTCTGTTTTTTTTTTTTAATATTTCCATATGACAATACCTGGCAAGTGTCAAAAGTAACAGAAGATCAGAGGCTTTGGTAACATTCATGGTAAATAAACAGAAAACAAAAGTGTTTGCCTTTTGCTTGAGAGTTGATGATGATGGTCTATGCTAAATTGGTTTCTCCCGGATCTGGGTCTAACTGGAACCACTTTATCTGGTTGTAAAGGGTCCGGCCTTATTCCACACTTTGGACAGCCTTTCCAGGGGTCAGGAGCACTTTCAAAGACCCTCCTAGCTGGGCTGGATATTTTCCTATTTCTGAGTTTTCTATTAGAACATAATCCCCAAGTTAATGGTGGTGAGCTGGGACTGCAAGAGGAGAGGTTTGAGCCAAAAGATCTTTCAGCCTAAGAGAAAACAGAGTGGAAGAGACACCCAATATAGAGTTCTTACAAAGTTTATCTTTGGCTTCTATAGTGGGAAGGTCATTCAATCTCCCTAAGTATAGCATTTCATAAGCAGACAGTCCTATGTCCTTTTGAGGGGCCATACTAATTCACAGGAGGGCAATAGTAAGGCATTTTGATCAGGGGAGTTTTGTTTCTGACATCAGTTTGATTGTAGTATGTATTCCTATGTACCCATATGCCCTGAGAATACCATCACACAGGGCTTGAGGTCTCAGTGACTATCCCTGTGAAGATGAGTCATAATTTCTCTCCTAACAGGTTTGGTAACCAATTATTTCCCATCTGGTTGTTTTCACTTTCTTTCCTCACTTTTAACAGTCCCTACTAATTTTTTTGTGTAGTACTGGGGTTCCTGGAAGCCCTTCTACCTCCAGGCTACACTCCCAGATCTATTTTACATTTTTTTATTTGGAAACAGGGTCTCTTAAGCCAGCAAGGCTAGCTCCGAACCAGCGCGATCCTCCTGTCTCCCCCTTCCAAGCGCGGGGATTACAAGCGTGCGCCACCACGCCCGGCCAGTCCCTACTCAATTTTGGGGTAACTGTCATAGGGAGCAAAGCTTGAGTCAGATGGAAGATATCTTAGACTATTTGGTGGCTTCCTTAGCAGCCTCATCAGCCATTCTATTTCCTTGAAACGCCAGTTTCCTCTCTTTGATAGCCCAAAGCATGGACTACAGCAGTTCTCTTTGGTGACATAAGATTTTCCAGTACTTGAAAAACCAATTCTCTATAGACTATGTGCTTTTCCTTGCTATTAATTAGGCCTCTTTCTGCGTAAATCTTTCCAAAACTCTACACCACCCTGTATAAACTGGAATCCACATGGCTTGTTTCCTCCTGTCCCTTTAGTAGTTTTAAGGCTTGCTTTGAAGGGAACATTTCATATTTCTGGGCAGACCAATTATTAAGCAGTATCTCAAATCCCTCCTAACCCTACTTCTTTCCTCTCATGAAAACAGGATTACTATGATTGACATTAATTCCATCTAGGTAAAGACCTGAGGCTCTAAAACCTGACCCAGTTGGTCTGCCAACCCATGAGGATGCTCTAGAATTGGCTTTAGATATTTCTTTGATTCTGTTACCTCTGAGATAGTGGTACATTTACAAACCCTATTCCATCTCCACCTGTCTTAGAGCATATAATTCTTTAGGGTAGGGCCTGTGGTGAGGGAAAGAAAAGTCCTGAATATTCCTGTTAAATTGTTCCAATTATTTTCTTTTTAACCTTTTTTATTTTTTTGGTGGTGGTACTGGAGTTCCTGGAAGCCCTTCTACCTCCGGGCTACACTCCCAGACCTATTTTATATTTTTTATTTGGAAACAGGGTCTCTTAAGCCAGAGAAGCTGGCTTCGAACCTGCAAGATCCTCCTGTCTCCGCCTCCCAAGTGCGGGGATTACAAGCGTGTGCCACCACGCCCGGCCATTTTAACCTTCTTTACCAAATAATCTTTATATCTAATTTCTAAGTACTAGGTTCATTCTGTCTTGGCTCCATCCTTAAATCTATATTTAAAGCAATCGTACAAAATATCTGAACCTAAATAATTAATGGCCTATTTTCTGATAGTTTCCCCATCAAAGCATTTGTATGATTTTGTACATAAAACTACACATTGAGTCAAATGTTAATTTTTAGCAGGCTTTGTTGCCTTTAGTAAAGACCCCAAAACAAAGTCATACCATGCTCTTGCTTTTTTATATACCAACAATTTAGAAGCACATTTAATAAACTGCTTTTCATAGCTTATCATCAAATACTCATCATTAGTGTCTTAAATTATTTTTCTGCCACAGAAAGACTCCAAATGCAATGGACATTGTCATTTAAAACATCATACAGAGGCAAACATGATCTTGGTTGACCATTTGCCTAGGAAAAGGCATATGTTAATAATTTAGGGATAGTTTCAAATCTTAAATTTACTCAATTGTCAGATTTAAGTTATGCCATATATGAAAAGGAACCAAGAAAGCCTCTGATCAGAACAAAAGCATATACATGGAATCAGGTTATTTTAGAAAAAGAAAAAAGAAAAAAAGAAAAGAAAAGGTTTTAGTTATACCTCAGAACTTGGAGTGGTATTACCTGGAGCAATCTCCATCTTGGACCACTTTTTATTTATTTATTTATTTATTTATTTATTTATTTATTTATTTGGTGGTACTGGGGTTTCTGGAAGCCCTTCTACCTCCGGGCTACACTCCCAGACCTATTTTTTTATACTTTTCATTTGGAAACAAGGTCTCTTAAGCCAGCGCGGCTGGCTTCGAACCTGTGTGACCCTCCTGTCTCTGCCTCCCAAGCACGGGGATTACAAGCGTGCGCCACCACGCCTGGCTTGGACCACTTTTTAAATTTTATTTCCTCCAATCTTTTGTTCTGTGATAAACCAATAATATAATGTTTTTATACTGATTTTAGTTGGTGCACCTTAACCACCTTATCCTTTAGCTTCACCTGTATAATGTCAATCTGGTAAACTACTTTAGATAAATTAAGAGATTACAATACATTCAAATTCCCTTCTAATTTTAGAATACCTGAAGCAGAAAGTATTTTATCTAGCTCTAGCTTCTCATCTTTTAGTCCATTCAAAGATTTGTTCTGCCAACCATTTTCTCATCACACATCCATGTAGGGAGAGTATCCTTAAGATGAAAAGAGTGGCTGGGGAGTAAATGTGCTGGAGAGTTTGGTGAGGGGTGCCCCCCTGTGGCAGAAGGGGGACACTTGCACTAGATGGTCACAGCTACAGACAGTAAGGTTTGCTAAGATTCCCAGAAGGACGGTGGGATTTCCCTTGGTGCATCTTAGAAATAGGAGGGTCAGTGTAGGACTCTGATCAGGTACCCTACATGCATACATGCTGTAGGGGACCACCATGCACCTGTATGATGTTCACCAAGGTAGAGGAGGAAAATAGAAAAAGGTAGAAGGAACAGTACTCTCTTCTAACTAAATTTGAGTCATATCACCTAATGGTTTTGAGGCAGGACCCCTGGCTTGGTCCTTAAAACTATTTTTGGTAGAAATAAAACTTTAAGAAGAAAGCTTCGTAATAGCCCTCCCAAATGTTAAGAAACAGCAGTTCAGGAGATAAGATAGCACAGACTCCCTCAGACATAAAACAAGTGATGGGGAAAAAAGTACAACGAATAGGATTGGTAGTTGCTTGGTCGGCCTTCATCACCATGTGTATGCTAGGAAATGCATCTTTCACACTTATTTCTCCCCTCTCCTCCCAACATTAAATAACCAAATGTATAAAAGGGCTTGTATGTTCAGTGGTCAGGGCTCAGACACAAAGCTTTTCTTTCACTAGTGAATAAAGTAGCCTACTTTCCTATTTCCAGATACTGTATTTTATCTTTAAGGACCTAGATTTTCTGCAGCCAATTGATGAGTATAGCCGAATAAGTTTTGACAGAGAAATGCATCCTATTTAAGTTAAGATGGTCTCAGATGCTGGTAGCTGCTTGCTAAAGGTGAATTAGCTATAAGTGGGCATCAAACAATACACTCTACACTAGAAATTCTGTTGTACCTTCTTATTTTTAGTTCTAGGATTATCACCCCAGTATTTGAGCACAGAACCCAGGGAGCTATCTGACAGAATCTTATTCCTATCTTTCTTTTTCTGATCAGAACACTCCTTCCTCTGCTTCCTATCTTATAAACATTGGTTATATGTCTCTGTTAGAGGCTCAATCCTCCTTTACCTGGAGGTTTCTTGCACTCCAACCCAAATCAGTTCCTGCTAGAGGCACAACCCACCCCCCTATTCCTGGAAGTTTCTTGCACTCTAACCTAAGTTGGTGTGTTTCTATTAGAGGCTCTCATTCACATGGAAGGGATCCCAAACACACCCCCAAATTATAGAAACAGATCTTAGAGAAGCCAAAAATAAAAACGCATAAAATAGAAAGTAACTTGGCCAGGCAATATACTTCTGCAGAAGGTAAACAAGCATGCAGAGCAGGCTGCTCGGCTTTTATCCTTAATGCAGTTCTGCCCCTTACCTGGTTTGGAGACGGCTTGGGTTCACAACTCTGCACAATTGGCTACTCTCTAATACAGACAGAAATATAGTTTCAACAATGAAACAAGGTCTCAGGATACATTTTGCATTGATTGGTTTGTTGCTAGGACAAACAAAGTTTAGAAGAATACTCTAGGGTACACTCTGCATTGATTGGCTTACTGCCAGAAAAGGCAAAATTGAAGCTACACTCCTGGAACAAACTGGTACACAGGTTACATAGTTACAAATGAATGCTTAAGCTACAATCACAACATGGAAAGGAGTATGTGTTTATGTAATTTGCTACTTGGATAGATAGCTTTTATTGCTTCTACTTGCTTTAAGGGTTGTTTCTGCTGCAGGTCACACATCACTGCACTACTTTCTTTGCTAAAGTAGCCAAGTGGTGTATGTAATGCTTCAGGATCAAATGAAGTGAAGGTATAATAAGCTTTGCTGAGCCACTCTTAAAAGGCACTGCGGCTCTCATCAGGCTTTTTATGGAACTCTCCAACATTTTCAATGTTGGTAGCCTTGATGCCCCCTTTCTGCAGCCCCTGGAAAGGCTTCTCGAGATGCCTCCAGTTTTGCCATGTCTCTGGGATCATTTGGGCTTCATTAGAGGGTCTATTTCCTGTATGCAGTTTTGAGCAGGTCTGGTTCCTCAACTTTCCAAAATGGGCAGTAGTTGGCCTTCACTTGATTCCTGCTTCTGACTTCCTGACTGGCCGGCCACTAGAGTCCTGCCTTTTGGCGACTAAGCACTGGGAAATCGAACCTTGCAGCCATGGGGGAGGGGTTGAACCAACTGGAGCCAAGTGTCAATGTACGTAGGGTAAATGATCCAAATGTTCTGGGCTGCCAGTGACTTGATCCCAAATGTGTCTTGTGATGCCTGGATCTAATAAGCCTCCTGATAGCCACTCTTCTCCAAAGGTTGGCCATTTTATCTCACACAGAGTGCACAACTTTCCTGGGGTTAGTTTGAATCTATAATAATCGTTCCCAAATTTCCTGGTCATGAGACCAAGGGGAGTGGACTTGCTCTGTTTCTCTCCTATTCAGCAATTAGTGGAGTACCATACTAATCAATAGCATTCAATTCCTTTGACATATAACTCACAGTCAAAGAATTAATGGAAGAAGATGCCGGGCATGGTGGCACAGGCTTGTAATCCCCACACTTGGGAGGTGGAGATAGGAGGATCGCGCAGGTTCGAAGCCAGCTGCGCTGGCTTAAGAGACCCTGTTTCCAAATAAAAATATTTTTAAAAATAGATCTGGGAGTGTAGCCCGGAGGTAAAAAGGGTTTCCAGGGCTTCCAGGAACCCCAGTACCACCAAAAATAAAAGATATAATGGAAGACGAAAATCTACATACAATGGAAACTAAAAACTAAAATACCAATGAACTTGACATGAAATGTAAAATTACATTAATAATGTAATATATTCTGTGAATGCAATTAATATTATTCTGTCATATAAATTATACAAAAATAAATATAAATTGTATGTATGGCATAAAAGAGAAGGGAAGAAACCAGGTACTGTGTCATCTGGCCACTGTATATTGTTCTTTCCATCAAAATACTTAAAAAAATATTGTTGAGCTGGGCATGGTGGTGCACACTTGTCATCCCAGCATTTGGGAGGCAAGATAGGAGGATCCTGGTTTGCAGACAGCCTCAGCTACTAAGTGAGGCCCTCTGCAACTCAGTGCGACACTGTTTCAAAAAATAAAGAATAAGAGATAATAGGAAGAGGGGGGTGTGGTTTGGAGGTAGAATGCCCCTGGGTTTCATCCCTATTTCATCCCTAGTACAATATATATATATATATATATATATATATATATATATATATATATATATATATATATATATATTTGAAATGTGAATTTTGAGTTTTGTGGCATTCCCCATCAGAGAGCCAGAGAATAGAGCTATAAACAAAACAATGGTTCTTTTCCCATGGGGATTGCTTTCTATGTGGGTGGAGGACAAAGGAAAACAAGTAAACAAATAAATATACTTCATGGTGGAGGTTGGAGGGATGCCAAGCTCTTTAAAAGTAAAATATTGCAGGGCTGGATTGAAAGTCTAAAAATCAAGCTTTTCCATTTTTCTCCTCTCTGTGATACATGTGCATGGCAGTATAAATGAAGGATAAGAAGGGCCTTGTATTCTGATGGCATCAATAGTTCCTAAACTCTGGACCATATTATTTATCTCTTGTCCCACCTTCTAACTGCTGCAGCACTCTCCAGTCATGAATATAGCTGCAAGGTCACCCCACCACCACCAAACCCACATCTCTAGATGTTTCCTGGGTAGAATCAGCATCATGCTCAGCTAAGAAAGACTTTGTGTTACTTCGTAAAGTATCTTTTTTTTTTTTTTTTGGTGGTACTGGGGGTGGAACCTAGGGGCTTTTCTACCTCCAGGCTATACTCCCAGAACTATTTTTATACTTTATTTGGAAACAGGGTCTCACTAAGTTGCTGAGAGCCTCACTCAGTAGCCGAGGCTGGCTTTGAACCTGTGGTATCCTCCTGTCTCAGCCTCCCAAGTGCTGGGATTACAAGCGTGTGCTACCACACCCAGCCTTAAGTATCATTTTACCTTTAGAAGCTTTATTCTTCATATAGCTTTAAAGATTGCAAAACAATTATTTTCTTGAAATGCTGTTCTACTTTTAAAATTTTATTTATGGCCGAGCATAGTGGTGCACTTTTGTAATCCCAGTACTTGGGAGGCTGAGACAGGAGGATCACAGGTTCTTGGCCAGCCTCAGCTACTTAGTAAGACTTTCCACAACTTAGTGAGACACTATTTCAAAAATAAACAATAGAGCCAGGCATAGTGGCGCACGCTTGTAATCCCAGTGCTTGGGAGGCTGAGACAGGAGGATTGCACAGGTTCGAAGCCAGCCTCAGCTACTTAGTGAGGCTCTCAGCAACTTAGCGAGACCCTATTTCCAAATAAAGTATAAAATAGGTCTGGGAGTATAGCCCAGAGGTAGAAAAGCCCCTGGGTTCCACCCCAAGTACCGTAATAAATAAATAAATAAACAATAGAGCCAGGCATGGTGGAACACCCTTGTAATCCCAGCATTTGGGAGGCTGAGACAGGAGGATAGTGGTTCACAGCCAGCCTCAGCTACGTAGTGAGGCCTTTGCAACTCAGTGAGACCCTGTTTCAAAATAAAGAATAAAAAATAGGGCTGGGGGTGTAGCTCAGAGGTAGAATGCTCCTGGGTTCCATCCCCGGTGTGGCATAAATAAATAAATAAATAAATAATAAAATTAGGTCTGGGAGTAGAGCTCAGAGGTAGAATGCTCCTTGGGTTCAATCCCTAGTACCACACAAAAAATTCATTAATATATTTGTTTATTTTTTCATTTATTTACTTATTTTGGTACAGGGGATTGACCCAGGAGTGTTCTATCTCTTGGCTATACCCTCAGACTTTTTCACTTTTTATTTTGAAACATGATCTCCCCAGTTGCTGAGGGTAGCCTTGAACCTGAAATTCTCTTCCCTCAACCTCCAAGTCCTGGGATTATAGGCATGTCTGCTGTTCTGCTTATTTGATATAGGTTCTTGTGGACTTTAATTCCAAAGCCCCTTTATAAGACTTATATTTCAGCTGTCAACTGGAATAATTCAATTGTATTAAACCATAATTTATGGGGATTGAGTTTATGTTGATTGTTAATAAGAGCTGTAAAAATAAAAAAAAACCCTATGGCCAGGCGTGGTGGCGCACGTTTGCAATCCCTGCGCTTGGGAGGCAGAGACAGGAGGATTGCACAGGTTCGAAGCCAGCCTCTTTGGCTCAAGAGGCCCTGTTTCCAACTAAAAATATTAAAAATAGGTGTCTGGGAGTGTAGCCCAGAGGTAGAAGGGTTTCCAGGAACCCCAGTACCACCAAAAAATAAATTTAAAAAACCCTATATTTACCTTTGGCCTGACAGGTATCATGTTAATCGATAGAGGGGAGAATGTGCCAGTATTGGGAAATGGCTTCAAAATTTATTTGAAAATAGCTTTGGTATTAGAAACTCAGAGCTTGGGTGTGGACAGGCACTCAGACAGGGAAGGAACCCTGCAGGGTACCCAGCACCAAGGGTGATTAGCAAAAAAAAAAAAGGAGATAGCCCAAGGCCTTGGCATTTTAAAGCCGAGTAACATCTAGCAGACAGTCTAGGATGTGGGAGGAGGGCACAAGACTTCAAGATTATGGAAGTAACACATTTTGGGTTGAGCTTACACCTATAGGAAGAAGACTTTTGGTCAGACAGGATATAAGATAGTGAATCCCCACATCAAAAGGCTGGCCTGGAGAAGGGTTGGATCTAGTCGGGTCAGAAAGATGATTTGTTATGCAAAGATGTGAGATAAAATTCTTTATAAAAACTGTTCTATGTCCAAAAACTTCAGTAACTTATTTTCAAGTTACTCCCCTACACTCTCCCTTTAGGTGTAGGGCTTTAATCTAATTTCTGTTCCTTCTTTCTGCCTTTGTAATAATAAAATTATCAAGCTTATAGCAAAAAAAAAAAAAAGAAGAAGAAGAAGAGTTTTGGCTATTCTTTTCCAAGATAGCTAAGAACAAAAACCCACAGCTACATTTCACACCAGTATAGATTTTCTGTACCACTGTAAGTATAGTAATATTTGTCTACAATTTTGTCTAAATTCATCAGCATTTATCACTTCAGGGATTCAACTTAATTCCTCTCCCCTGAATGTAAGGCCTAGAGATTCCCTTCTAACTGGTGTAGTTTGGAAAGGGAAATTGACAGATGCTACCTGATCCAAGAGGTCAACACGAACATATGGAGATGCCCTGGGGACACACAGCATACACCCCTGACACCATATGTCAGGAAGGGCATTTCTCTGTCTCCTTGTCCAAAAATCCCTATGATCTGGACACCTATGAGGAACCACTAGACAATAGCAAATTGAGGACGTTTACAAAAGACCTAAGCAGCCCTCACTAGAAGAATCAAGATCAGGATAAACAAGGAAAGACAAGTGACCTTTCAGAGTGGGGGAGACT
The DNA here is from genome assembly GCF_963383645.1 of Muscardinus avellanarius. Classification (NCBI taxonomy): domain Eukaryota; kingdom Metazoa; phylum Chordata; class Mammalia; order Rodentia; family Gliridae; genus Muscardinus; species Muscardinus avellanarius. Next base: position 9,434,074 of record NC_137792.1, read on the forward strand.
GAAGAAAACTAGATGCTGGCACAGAAAATAAGTCCATTACCAAATAAAGTATTGAGTTTATTCAGTGACATTTCTTCAACACTAAGTCCTCAGTTTTGGTGACTGCCTTGGGGTTAGGTAAGATAAATAGCCCTGGAGGGGGACTTGGGGAGGTATCTTCAGCAGGCCTTCTAAGCTTTGGTGCTATAGACATCTGCGGCTGGCTTTTTGCTGTGGGGCATGCCCTTGACTTCTCGGAAAGTGTAGCTAACCCTCTGTGGCCTCTACCTTCCTTTCAAATACCCTCCTACCCAGCTAAGTATTAACAGCACAGCCAACAATGACTCCTCCCAAAGTCCTAGGAGGAGAGGGACAGAGAGCTGCCTCAAGGTGTTGTTACACAGAAACTCTTTGCATCTCTGCAAGTCTCTATTTTGTGTGTGTGTGTGGTACTGGGGATGGAACCCAGGGGCAGTCTACTTCTGAGCTACACCCCTAGCCCTATTTTTTATTCTTTATTTTGAAACAGTTGCTGAGAGTATCACTAAGTAGCTGAGGCTGGCTTCGAACCTGTGTGATTCTTCTGTCTCAGCCTCCCAAGCGCTTGCTAAATACATTTTTAAAATGCTCAAGATCTCTAGGCATTAGGGCAATTCAGATCAAAACTGCATTGAGATTCTTCCTCACCCCAGTCATAATGACTATTGTCAAGAAAATTTTAAAAATGACAGATGCTGATCTGGATGCAGGTAAAAAAAAAAAACCTTTTATATGGTTGTTGGAAATGAAATTAATATAGCCACTGTGGAAATCAGCATGGAGCTTCCTCAAAAAAACAAAATTGGAACTAATCTATGATCCAGCTATACCACGTCTATGTATCTGAAGGAATCCAGTGTACTATAGAAATACATTCATACACATGTTTACAGTGGTACTATTCACAATAGTCAAGTTATGGAATCAGCCTAGATGCTTGTCAACAGATGAATGAATGGATTCAGAAAATATGGTGTGTCTGTATACACAATGGAGTATTAGTAGCCACAAAAAGAACAAAATCATGCAGAAAAGTGGGTGGAACTGTGATCATCATGTTAAGTGAATAAACCTGAATCAGAGTATCATGTGTATTCTCTCCTATGTGGGGTGTGAGAGGGAGCAACTTGAAAGTAGAAGGGAAAGTATTAGAGAAGGAGAAAAGGGACCTGGGGAGGGAGGTGAGACAGGAAATAGAAAAGGTAGATATAATCAAAGCTCATTACATGCATGTATGAAAATATCACAACATAGCCCATTATTTTGAACATTTGATGTGCAAAGATAATTATAATGAAAGGAAACATGTGTTTTGGTGTAATTAGCTGCAATGCCATTATCACAACTAATTAAAAATTCTACATTTTCAAGATGTTAAGTATAGAGGGGTCTTGCAAATTCACTTCGGCAATCATCTTGACCAATTGTTTTTATCAATAAATTATATTCAGACATTCACAAGTAGCTTCTTTAAGCGAATCACTAAAACAAAGTAAAAATATTCACTCCCTTTCCTCAAGTGTGGGAAGCCCTTGTCTGAAGGTAATTCTCTAAGCATTGGCTCCAGTGCCATTTCTCGTCAATGGAGCCAGACAAAGCTAGGGGTATCCAAGGGGTGGTAAGAATCAGGCTCTTGTTTCTGGAAATCAAAAGAACTAAATGGGAGCCGGGCTGCTGTTTCAAAAGCACAAGGCTGTTAATCCCCTTCACTTACGGTGGATACAAGAGCACGTTGTTCCTTTTTAGATCACGAGATTTATCCTTGAATAATTAAGCAGAGGAAGAAACCCATTGCATGTCCTACAACACTGAACTCAGAAAGAGAAAGACATGCCCAAGTAACACTTCTTCCTCTCTTGCTAAAAATGGGTGATTCTCTAAAAGCCAAAAATGAGTAAACGAAGTAGATAAATTTCCCATGTTGCCTGAGAAGTCAACTAAACCTTAAAATTAGATTATAACTTTTGCAGAAAATTGCTTTCAACATTTTGAAATTTCCATGAAATCATTTAGTGGAACTGATCTACACTGTATTATAAATATTTGAAAATACCTCTTTACCAACTTTAATCCATGTTTCATGAAAACCTCAAGTAACATAACCTATAAAAATCAGAGCCTTCAAGAGCAGGATGTGGTGGCGCACACTTGTAATCCCAGAGTTTGGGAGGCTGAGACAGGAGGATCATGGTTTGCAGACAGCCTCAGCTACTTAGTGAGGCTCTTTGCAACTCAGTGAGATCCTGTTGCAAAATAAAGAATAAAAAACAGGGCTAGGGGTATACCTCAAAGGTGTAATGCTCCTGGGTTTCATACCCAGTACCACACACACACACAAAAAAAAAAAAATTCAGAGCCTTCTATCAACTAGTGTGTGTGTGTGTGTGTGTGTGTGTGTGTGTGTGTGTGTGTTTTAATGGAAATGGAATCCAGGAGCATTCTAACTCCAAGCTACAACTCCAGCCTGATTTTATTCTTTTATTTTGAAATAGGATTTCACTAAGTTGCAAATGGCCTCACTAATTTGCTGAGGCTATCTGCTAATCTGATCCTTCTGTCTCAGCCTCCCAAGTACTGGGATTACAGATGTGTACCACCACACTCGGCTCAACCAATTTTTTCCATCCATCACACAATTTCACTTTTTAAAAAATCCAGCAAAAAAGTGAAGACTATTTGATATCAAAATTTATAGCTAGGCATGGTGGTACTTGCTTATTGTAGTCCCAGCTGTCCAGGAGACTAAGGCAGGAGGATCAGTTGAGCCTAGAAGTTCAAGAATAGCCTAAACAATGTTGTGAGACCCTCCTCTCAAAGAAAAAGATATTTTGCCTGATTTCTGAACATTACTGACTGATTTTTTGTCTGATTTCTGAAATTGCCTGATTATTGTCATATTTTCTCCATCTTCTTTTTTGTGTGTGGTACAGGGGATTGAACATAGGGACATTCTACCTGTGAACTATACCCTTTCTGTAGGCCCACACCTTCAGCCCCTCTTTGTAATTCCCTGGCTTGCCTTCCTCTGCCCACTCAGTGGTGATGGTATCCCAACCAGATAAGCTCTCCAGCAAATCCTACCTGGATGCAGCCAGCACTTCTCTTTAGAAGTCACATTCTCTTTCTTGGCCAGTCAAGATTATGCCATAAGTTATACCAATCATAGGTCTCCAGTAGGAAAAGGTTTCCTTAGGAGATAATGCACTCTTGATCATTGGTGGGGATCAAACTTGATATAAGAGATACTATTGTAAGGACCAGTTCAAAAGTGGGATAAAAAAGAGCATATTGGTTATTATGTTAATTATTTGAATATCTTTAATAAATGACTGCATTTTCAATTCAAGTATTTTTGTTTGATTCTTTGTATATCTTAGAATCTTCAAGCTTTCTGCAATACTCATAGAACAAGGAATGAAATATATGTTTCTTCTGCCTGTCTTTGCACTGGCTTAACTCAGTACACATCTGTATCCTAACCTCCTCTTCCCATAAGGACGCCACTCATATTGGATTAGAATGCACCCTAATAACCTCATTGTACCTTAATTACCTTTTTGAGGACCCCATATTCATATTCAGTCACATTTCAAGGTACTAAGAGTTAGGACTTCAACACATGAACTTGGAGAGGACACGGTTCAACCAATAACAGCTGCCATCCAGATACCACTAAGACCACCTTTGCACCCAAACACCTCCAAAAGGCAGAAGATATAAATACTGACCAAGTTGCCAAGTTACTGGTGTCTTCCATCCATCCCCCATGCCCAAGAGAGGCAGCCTCTCTGAAAGCTATTTTTAAGCTTACCCTGCCCTACATGGTACTCTTTCCTACCTATTTGTGTAATGGATGCAGCCTCTTCTATGGCAGCGCATGTAGAATCTAGCCTAGTACAAGAACTGCATCTTAAACGCAGCCTGCCTCATTAAGCAGCCCTCATTACTCATCTCTTGACAGCAGGGTTGCTGGACTCATATTGCCTGGCAGCATGATCAGCATGCCCCTCCATCTAGGGCATCCTGCCAAAAGCCAACTTGCCTTGCCTTGAATAATTTTCCCCTTACAAACTCCTTCTGGTTAACTCAGTTTCAGCTTAAATGACACCTCCACAGAGCAGCCTTCCCCTGACCACCTAACAAGGAAGCCCCTACCATACCACTTCATTAGCAAGGTCCTCAGTAGTTATTTTTCTTGGCTGCACATATTTACCTCCAGTCTCTCCACTGGTCTACAGAACACCAGGAAGAATGTTAAAGGATGCTCACAATGGTCAATTATGTGCCCCAATTTGGGCTTGGGAAATTTTGCATACCATAGGCCTCACAAAATCTGTCAATTATGTCATTGTGACTTATATAGTTTGTTGTTGCTTTTTCATAACTGCACACAAGTAACGGTACAAGTACGTAGACCATGGTGGCCCCAAGGGATGGTTTGTGGGGTCTTTAGCCCCCATGGGTTTAGTCCATGGTAATTTCCGTCCATCCTTCTCTCAGAGCTACTTCATATAAACGTGAGATCTCAGTGAAAGGGGAGCATGTTATTGAAGTGTAATTTTAACAACAATTCCCTATAGCCGCTCCCTCTCCTCCAACCCCTGCCAGAATACCTGAGATCAACACTGTCTCTGAAAACAGGGCATTCTCATTGGGTCCTGAAAATCAGAAGCAATGTCCCATATGCCATTAATGGATATTTTGTTCAGAGATAAATTTTAAAAATTAATTTACATTGCACTGAATCAACTCCCTTGAGTATAAAGGAAGAACAGGCTCCTGACAGGCTTCTTTGTATTATCTGTAATAACTTCAGACAGGAAAAGAATGGATTTCTGAAATACAGATAAAATTGAAATCTTCGCTTTAGTATTTAGTGAATCATTTTTAAGACTCCTTTTCCTCAAAAGCTACTTTTTGTTTGGAATACTATGGATTGACTCCGGGGCTGTTCTAACTCTAAGCTATACCCTAGACCTTCTTAATTGTTTTTATTTTGCAACAGGGTCTCACTAAATTGCTGAGGCTCACCTGAGCATGTGATCCTCCTGTCTCAGCCTCCCAAGTATGGGGATTACAGATGTGTGCAGCACATCTGGCTCCCCAAAGCTACTTTTATAAATATAAGGAGAAAGAAGTTTTAGTTCCATTCTTCCCTTGGTTCTCTTCCCTGCTTAAAGAGTATAATTATAGAAGGACTTCAAACCTATATACTTGAAGATAAAGAAAGATCACTGATCACAGTGGGTAGGCACAGTTCAGACAGAGATTTGTTAGCAGAATATAGAGATGGAGTGTGAGTGTAGCTGAGAATAAGCCCAATGCAGCGAATGAAAAGGAAAATTCTAGCCAGACCTCACCAGAGAATAAATTTAAATTGCTTTCCAAATATTGGAGATAATTTCACCCGATGTGTCTTTTCATTGGTTCCTCTTTAAACCAAGAGCATAAGCTGCCTGATGATGGGTAGGATTCCAGTTTGGGTCACAGAACAAAGTCCAAGCTATTGAGATCAAAACAGGATTGACTCCATTCTGGGTCGGGTATCCTGCTGGTGGAACGCACTTATCGTAGGTGTGTGTGTGAAAGTATTGAAAGCTTGTGTTTCGGACTTCGCATTTTCTCTGCTAGGGCATTCAAATGAAATGAACACAAGGACTGAGGAGAAAATGTGCCATTCAGGAGAGGATAAGTAAAGAGATAATAAAACAAAACATATGTATCCTCTATGACCCACAATTCTACTAGTGAGTAAAAATCCAAGAAAAAATATCGAACATACACGGATAAGAATGTTCACAGCAGTAATGGCTGTGCCTATTCTCAGCACAAAACAGATACACAGTAAGTATATGAAATTGAAGCAAACACATCTTTATATCCCACATGTGGCTTTTTCAGTCTAAGTGGCACATACTAGTTGTGCCATCAGTTCAGATTTCTGACAACATACCCATCTTCATAGCAGCACCATTCACAATAGCCAATAGCCAAAATTATGGGACCCATCTAGGTGTCCATCAACAGATGAATGGATCACAAAATTATGGGAAATGCACATGGTGGAATTCTATTCAGCAATAAAGAAGAACAAAATTATGTCATTTGCAAGAAAATAGAAGGATCTGGAGAACATTTTGTTCAATGAGATGAGCCAATCACGGAAAGTGAAGGGTCAAGTTTTCTTTAATATGTACAAGCTAGGGAGTAATTGGAATACCAGAGGGACTCCAGGTAATGGAGAAGAAACCTCAGTGGAGCCAGGTGGTCTAAGCAAAGGGTAGGGGGAAGACTGAGGTTTATCACTACCATCGACTCTGTATACATATATGAATATACCAACGTTAATCTCAGTACTCAGTATTTGGAAGGGAGGAAATGGGAAAATGGGAAGGTGGCGAGGTGGGGGGGGCAAGTACTGTGTGCATGTATGTTACTGATAATTTATAATATGTTGTGAATCGATCATGCACCAATAAAAGCACAGTATAAAAAATAACATGAAAAATTTCTGGAACATACTATACGTGAATATATATGTTATGTATATATGTAGGTATATGCAGTATATACCTTATATATTTGTACATTTATACATATATATACTGTACTGGGGATTTACCTCAGGGGCATTCTACTTCTGAGCTACACCCCCAGTCCTATTTTATTTTATTTTATTTTGTGTGGTACTGGGGATGGAACCCAGGGCAGCATTCTACCTCAAAACTACACCCTCAGCCCTATTTTTTAGTTTTTTTAGTTTTTGAAACAGGATCTTACTGAGCTATGAAGGGCCTTGCTAAGTAGCTGAGGCTGTCTGCGAACCACGATCCTCTGGTCTCAGCCTCCAAAATACTAGGATTGTAAGTGTATGCCACCACGCCTGCCCTATATTTTATTTTGTCTTTATTTTCTTTGTCTTTTTAAATTTTTTTTGGCAGTACTGGGGGTGGAACCCAGAGGCTTTCTACCTCCAGGCTATACTCCCAGACCCATTTTATATTTTATTTGGAAGCAGGGTCTCACTAAGTTGCTGAGAGCCTCACTAAGTAGCTGAGGCTGGCTTCGAACCTGTGGTATCCTCCTGTCTCAGCCTCCCAAGCGCGGGGATTACAAGCGTGCGCCACCACACCCGGCTCCTATATTTTATTTTGAAACAGGGTCTTGCTAGGTTGCTGAAGGACTTGGGGTCAACTCTAGATTAAATACTTGAAGCAAAACCATTTTATTAACAATTTTCACATTATTTTAATAAAACATCACATTGAGGTCTTTAGGAATAATTTATTCAAGCCTAAGAAAACTATACAGTAAAGCCCATTATTTTAAAAAAGGCATAATGTTAAATTTTTAAAGGAACATGCAGGTGCTCCAATTACTACTGTTTTAACCTACAGAAATAGTATGATCCTAAATATCACTTTCAAAGCATTTTCGTGGTAAGAACTTGGATTTTTGGTCTGGTAGTTGTGAAAATCAAAGCTAATGATATATAAAGATGATGTCCAGTGGTCCTTTCTGTAATGATGGAAATGTTCTGTATTTGTACTGTCCAACATGGTAGTCACTGCGTATAAGTGACTACTGAATACTTGAAATAGCAGCAAATTATCACAAAATGTGCCAAACAGTGCCAAAGAAGCCCTAATACTTAATGTAGCTAGCCTGAACAGAAAACAAATCTACAATTAAAGAGCCCTAAGTATTCCTGCAAGTTTACCCTTACTCATTTTAGATGGTTTAATATTGTCTTTGAAACTGCTACAATAGTCACGGGCTCAAATTTCAAGCCACAGCTTGTCTGCAGTTAGAAAACCAGAGGTTGTTTTTTTTTTTTTTCCAGTTAAAGATTCCTCAATCATTTAGTAAGCCGTTCATCTCTTTTTAAATTTCAAGGCTATGTGACAGACTTCAACATGAACAAATGACCAGAAATAAAGAGGGCGTGGCATTCTTTCAGAGTGGAAAACACAAAGCAAACAGCAAAAGTAAACAAAAATCTATGCTCCACTTGAAGCTGCCTTAGCCATTCTGTGGTCTGGATTAGAATATCAGAAAAACAAGTGAACCACCATCTGAAAGGCTTAATGATTAACACCAGACCAGCATGGTGGCACGTGCCTGCAATCCCAGTAGGTAGGAGGTGGAGGCAGGAGGACCGAAAATTCTAAGGTGGCCTCAGCAACTTAGTGAGACCCTGTTTCTAAATAAAGTAGGGTTGGGGGTGTAACTCGGAGGTAGCATGCCCCTGGGTTCAATCCCCAGCACCATACACATTAAAAAATTTTTAATGATAACGCCCATAATGTAGGCTGGTACTTTCATTGAAGTTGCCTGTCTTCTATCAGTTATTTATGGAAATCTAAGGATTAGGTTTTTCCCCCAGATTTGACCTCAGAAGAGTGTTTCCTCTGCTGGCAAAATCGAAATTCTCCCCCTACCTTTTTTCATTCCTCTGGATAAATACATGGTAGGAAGAAATAAGTCGTTTCTGGGGGTTTTCATTGTCATGAACTTTTCACCTTTTCAGGAGTAAACTACCGGGTTTATAGGTAGGCTCCCTTTTTGGTGTGGTACTAGAGATTAAATCTAGGGGTTCTACCTCTGAGTTACACACCAGCCTTATTTTATTTTTAATTTTGAAACAAGAGTCTCACTAAATGATCACACCCTGGCCTTGAACCAGCATCCTCCTCTCTCAGCCTCCCAAGTACTGGCATTACAAGTGTGGGCTGCTGCAACCCACTGTAGAATCTCTTCTTTTGGAAAGCAAGTATCACTCCTCTCTATCTCTGTTGAACAAAGGATGCACTTCCCACAGTATCCTCAACTGACTCTCACTTTGCCAGGTAAACATCCCAGGATAGCTTCCACTTCAAACAAAGGGGATTGTTTTATTTACCCATAAGGTCTGAGAGTTGTCTGAAATCAGAGTTAATGATATGAAGGAGTGCTGTCAAATAGAACATTCTGGGGGATTTGTTTTGTTTTCTTTTGCAGTGCTGAGAATTGAACCCAGGATCTTGTGCATGCTAGGCATGTGCTCTACCACCGAGCCCCATCCCCATCCCTCAATGGAACACTCTGTGGTGATGGAAACATTCTGAGTCTATGCTAGCCAATATGGCAGCCACTGGACATGGGTCAGTGTTGAGCACTCGCAGTGGGGCTAGTGCTGCTGAGAGACTGAACTTCCCACTGAGTGTAATTTAATAGAAGTGGCCATGTGTGGCTAGTGACCACATTGGTCAGCAGAGCGATACACCAGTGACTGAGAGCTACCTACCATGAACGAGACTCACTGGATTACCTCTCTGATCCTCAAACGGCACTACACAGGAAAGAGCTGAGGGTCTGGCATTAAAATCAGTTGGCATCAATGGCAAGATTGGAATGGGTGTCCCTTCACCTACTGAGCTGACTTCACCAGAACCCTACCTCCCCTGCACTGGGCCACATCACTGTGTCTCTGACCATGCAGATAAAAACTGCAATCACAACAAGACCTCAGAGACGTTCTGAGGACTAAGATAGTGAGTGTAAAGGACTCTCCCCTGGTGGACACCCCACGGATATCAAGAGAAGTCCCCAGGATCTCTGTCAGGGCGTCTCTCTCTCTCTCTCTCTCTCTCTCTCTCTCTCTCTCTCTCTCTCTCTCTCTCTCTCTCTCTCTCTCATGCTGCCTCGTCATGAATTCGGTCCCCAAATTCCAGCTCCTTCCTTAAAAGTCATGAATGGAAAGAGTAGATTGGGCACGCCTGATATTAAATAGCAAATTTGGATTCTTAAAGCAAAAAAAAAAAAAAAAAGAGAGAGAGAAAAATATTATTGAGGGCACTTTGCAGCACTTTGAGAGGTGTGTTGTTTCCTCCTTCCAGTGAGGGTGGAATGCTATTGGAGATGACCTATTTCTTTTCAGTCCACTGAAGGATGCTTCTTCTCATCTTCACCTTGGCTACAAGGACACTGAGTCAGGAAAAACTACACCACAGCCCAGGTTTTCTAGAGATTCCAGCTGTGTTGCAATGGAAATTTTCTAGAAGGAAGAGCTCTCTTAAATGCCCTGCAAAACATGTCTTACTACATGAATTTATCTGGGAAAAGTAAAGTCAATACACACACAGAGAGAAAGAGATTGTAACAGCATTTTATTTGCACTAAAGAACAAAGCCAAGTTAGGGACATAGAAATTTGGAGCAGCAATCTTTTAGCCACACTTTGAGAAAGTATCACATGTCTCCCACTTGCTTTTACTTAGCCACTTTACAAGAGTAGATAAAAATAATAAAACACAGAGTTTTTATGTAATTCATTTAAGAGAAGAAAGTATCTTTTTTGAATTATGATTTCTCAATTTAATCCATTAAAGAAGCAAGAGAAATTCGTTCTTGAAAATCCAGAAAAGCAAAAAAAGAAAAGTGGAAAATGCCTCCAACTCCACCAGCATCAGTAACCAAGGTTAATATTTTCTAAAAATTCGGAACATACCTTTTTTAGCTTTGTAGTTCCCTTTGTGTGTGTGTGTGTGTGTGTGTGTGTGTGTGTGTGTGTGTGTGTAAATACAGATACATTTCTTCTTACAAACAAGACTGGGCTCATACTATTATACAGGTTTTTTTTATTTCCTAAATGATATATATTTATATATATATATGTATACATATACATGTTATATATATATATATATTTCCAAAAGAAAACAACAATGATTCACTATTTGTTGTTATCTGAGACTAAAAGACTCAAGAATATGCAAAACACACACACACACACACACACACACACACACACACACACACACATATATATTGTATAGGGAATTTTTTTTGTGTGTGGGCGGGCCTGGGGTTGGAACCCAGGGATATTAGACGTCCGAGCTTTTTCTTAAACTTAATGAATGTATTTGGGAAGGATTTTCACATCATTAAACATTCTTCTATTTTTTTTTAAACAGGGCCTTGCTATGTTGCTAAGACTCACCTTGAACTTGCAATTCTGTCTCCCTCTGCCTCCCAAGTACTGGAATTACAGGTGTGTTCCACTACTTCCAGCAACATTTTTATAAGCATTTTTTACAATAAAGTTCTTAATGATTGTCTAATAATGTATTCATTTTATGGATCTATCAAATGATTTTGCATCTAATTTCTTATTTTCATTTTTGGGGCTACTGGAGAATGAACCCGAGGACATTTTACCTCTGAGCTATACCCCCACCCCCTTTTATTTATTTATTTTTATTTTTTGCTGGTCTGGGGATGGAACCCAGGGGCATTCTGCCTCTGAGCTACACCCCCAGCACTATTTTTTATCCTTTATTTTGAAATCGGGTCTCACTGAGTTGCAGAGGGCCTCACTAACTAGCTGAGGCTGTCCGCGAACCTGTGCAATCCTCCGGTCTCAGCCTCCCGAATACTGGGATTACAAGTGTGCGCCACCACGCCCGGCTCCCCCATCCCTTTTTAATTTTTATTTTAAAAGGAAGGGTTTCAATAATTTATTGAGGCTGGCCTTGAACCTGTGCATCTCTTTTCTCAGTCTCCCAAGTAATGGAATTACAGGCATGTACCACAGCACCCAACTATTTTTTCTGTCTTCCTTTCTTTTTGCTACAGTAAGAAATGCTATTATAAATATTTTGGAGCCGGCTGTGGTGGCGCACGCTTGTAATCCCCGCACTTGGGAGGCTGAGACAGGAGGATCGCACAGGTTTGGAGCCAGTCTCAGCTACTTAGTGAGGCTCTAAGCAACTTAGTGAGACACTGTTTCCAAATAAAATATAAAAAATAGGTCTGGGAGTATAGCCTGGAGGTAGAAAGCCTCTGAAAAAAAGAAAAAAATAATATTTTGGAAAGCCGAGTGTGATGGTGCATGTTTATAATCCTAGTACTTGGGAGGCTGAGCCAGGAGTATCGCAGTTCACAGACAGCCTCAGCTACTGAGGTCCTTTGCAACTCAGTGAGACCCTGTTTAAAGATAAAGGATAAGAAATAGAGCCTGGGCATGGTGGCGCACTCTTGTAATCCCAGCATTTGAGAGGCTGAGACAGGAAGGATCTCAGTTTGCGACAGCCTCAGCTACTACTTAGTGAGGCCCTTGGCAACTCAGTGAGACCCTGTTTCAAAATAAAGAATAAAAATAGGGCTGGGGATGTCACTCAGAGTTAGAATGCCCCTGTGTTCCATCCCCAGTACCGCAAAAAATAAAAGGAAGAAAGAAAAAGAAATAGAGCCAGGCATGGTGGTGCACGCTTGTAATCCCAGCATTCAATTCAGGAGGCTGAGACTGGAGGATCGCGGTTCCCAGACAGCCTCAGCTACTTAGTGAGGCCCTCTGCAACTGAGACCCTGTCTCAAAATAAAGAATACAAAATAGGGCAGAGGGTGTAGCTCAGAGGTCAAATGCCCTTGGGTTCCATCCCCAGACCCCACCCCCAAAATAACAAATAAGAAATAGGGCTGGGGGTGTAGCTCTAACGTAGAATGCCCCTGGGTTCAATCCCCAGCACCACAAAAGAATATTTTAGAGCCTAACAGTTTTTCACAGATTTCTATAAACAACTTTGACATGAATTTCAATTTGGGGGCCAAATGATATGCAGAAATGTAAGGTTTTATAAGTGCTGATTTTTTTCAAAAGGGTTATGTCAGTGTGCATATGTCTGCAGTACATGAAAATCCATTCTCCATTATCTTTCATTGGTCTTCAAAACTCATATTTTGGCAAAAGAAATGGTACAGTAGTATATAAATCCTGTGTCAATCTGCAATTCTTTGTTTCATAATAAAACTGAACATGTTTATATGTTAATAGGCCATGTGCATTTCCTTTTTTGTAAATTGTTTATTTTCTCTTTTACCATTCTTTCTGCTGACGTGTTCCTTGTTTTAATTCATTTCATTCATTTTTTGCGTGAATTTGTGTATGTACATTTTTTGCCAGTTGTTAGTTCACTTTTCTATTTATGTTCATTCTCTTACGTTTTCCCAGAAAACAATCTTTACTTCACGTTGATGTAAGATATATATAGGTAAAAAGGAGACAGACAGGAATAGAAAGGAAAAGTAAACTATAACTGTAATAAAAGAAGCTGATGCTAAAGTGCCTCAATCTTTAATCCCCAAACCAGTTCTCTTTCCCAGGACTGTCTCTCCCAATTTTCTGAGAAATCAACAGATCCTAGAGTTAACTGAAAGAAACTATAATTTCCTGGGTGCTGTTAATAAGACAGATATTTTGAGAATCTATAGCTTAGGACACTCTCCAGCTTATCTGTCCATCAGATAATGAAGACCTCAGACAGCCTGACGACTCTAAGGTTGACCAGACCACTGGACCACCAGAAATTGCCTCGTGACTACTGAGCTGAAATCATCCTCACCTACCTTCTCTGACCTATGCCTCTTGAAATCCCCCTATAAGAAAAGAGCCCTGCGCTGCCCAAAAGGTCTCTCTCCCTCTTGAGACGGCCTGACTGCTCCCTTGCACGTGTATTTCCTACTTTCCTAAACAAACGTCTACATATCTATTGTGTGTTGAAAGTTTTTCTGTCACATTAGCCAAGGACCCCACTGACCCTGAGTTCCTGAGTTGAGGAATGGACCCATCAACTCCAACAGTGTCACCTACGCATAATTTTGATTTTCTTTTCTGACTTTGAACAGTAATATCTGGCAGTTGATGTCATTGTTGTTTTCCTTGTAGTTGTACTATAAGAACACCATGATGTACCTTATTTGAATGGGAGTGCTTCTACTCCACAGAACCTGGTGGGTCATGGTCAGAATAGAGTATCTTGCATTTGAAATAGTTGTTTTACTCCTAATTGGCTGAAAAATATTTTTATCAATAATTGATTTTGTAATCCACTTATCTATTGATGGACATCTTGTAACAATGGAATTTTACTCAACCATAAGGTAGAATAAAATTATGTCCTTTTCTGGGAAATGGATGGAATTGGAGAACATTATGCTAAGTGAGATGAGTCCATTACAAAATGTAGAAAATCTGATGCTCTCCCTAATGTGTGAAAGCTAGGGAGAAAAAGGGAGAAACTCTCTAGATAAAGGAGAAGAAACCATAGAAGAGCAAATAAGGAGGAAGATGGCCTGGGAAAAGAGGGAAATTGCCTAATGTACATGTTGTACATTCATAAACATATCAAAGTCAATCACCAAGCCAACCCTGAGAAGGTGGGAGGGGGGTGGAATGGGAGTAGAAATTGGGGAAGGGCTAAATGAGTGATATGTGCATATATGCCTTTACTATTTTGTACTCCATTAAGATGTATGACTACAATGCACCAATAAAAAATTTACAAAGCTGGGTGTGGTGGCTCACGCATGTAATCCCAGCATTTGGGAGGATGAGACAGGAGGATCGCGGTTCATGGCCAGCCTCAGCTACTACTTAGTGAGGCCCTTTGCAACTCAGTGAGACCCTGTTTCAAAATAAAGAATATAAAATAGGGCTGGGGTATAGCTCAGAAGTAGAATGGCCCTGGGTTCCATCTCTAGTACTGAAAAACAAATTTACAAAAGAAAATTTTTTTAATAATTGATTTTGAAATTTAACTATCTCTTTAGTATTTAATAGTATAATCATAAGGTTCTTATCATTTGGTCCATTATACTAATACATTGCTTAACATTGTTCCAACCCTTAAACTACTTTTGTGTGTGTGTGTGTGTGTGGTACTGGGGGTGGATCCCAGGGGCCTCTACCTCGGGGCTACACTCCCCAGACCTATTTTTTATTTTATTTGGAAACAGGGTCTCACTAAATTGCTGAGAGCCTCACTAAGTAGCTGAGGCTGGCTTCGAACCCGTGCCATCCTCCTGTCTCAGCCTCCCAAGCACTGGGATTACAAGCATGTGCCACCATGCCTGGCCTTAAAGTACTTTTGATTTTGGTTCATTTTTATTTTTATTTTGACCACTTTGGTCACTAGTGGACCTATTTTTTCTGTACTGGGGCTTGAACCCAAGTGGATCCCACCTCCTAGCTATAGCCCAAGCCCAGCCTTTTCTAAATTTGAAACAGGCTCTTACTGCTGGGTGTGGTGGCGCATGCTTGTAATCCCCGCGCTTGGGAGGCTGAGACAGGAGGATCGCACGGGTTCGAAGCCAGCCTCAGCTACTTAGTGAGGCTCTCAGCAAATTAGTGAGACCTTGTTTCCAAATAAAATAGAAAATAGGTCTGGGAGTATAGCCCAGAGGTAGAAAGCCTCTGGGTTCCACCTCCAGTACCACCAAAAAAAAAAAAAAAAGAAAGAAAGAAAGAAAAAAGAAAAGAAACAGAGTCTTACTAAGTTGCTGAGACTGACCTCAGACCTTTGATCCTCGTGTCTCAGTCTCCTACTAGGATTACAGGTTAATGTCACCATACCCAGTTTATGCACTGTAATTTACTTCTGTTTTGTATAAAGTTGTAATTTCCTGGAGGACAGGGACTGTATTTGCTTCATTTTTAAATTTCTCATAGTCCATGAATATTTGATTATTGACTATAACTGAACCAACCAATCCCAATCATAAATTAGAGTTCTAAGAAGCCTAAACCTGTTGTGAATGAAATACCTTAAGTTATGTTACTTTTTTCCCTCATTTCTGGCTAGGAAAAAAGAATAACTCAACTTCTAGGTTGATCACAAAGAAAGAAACGGGTTTTGCAGTATTTTTGTCTCCCTCCTTATAGTTTTATGCTTATGTGTACTTTAAGATGGGAAAATCTTACAGAACTTGCATATTCAAAAGGCTCATCAAAGCTTTGTAGATAACTAATAGCATAACTGTTATATGAACTTTGATTTTCTTTTTCACAGGCTAACGTTTATATTTTTTAACTTCAGGGAAAGTTAATCACTACTGCTTGGAAATAAAAATTAACTTAGACAAGCTGAGTGTGTGTATTCTTGCCGACACTATACCTCTAAGATGAGAATTGAAAAGATGGTTACTGAAACAGGATGCAAAGTACCTACCTTTGTGTCTCATTATGTGAATGGACACTTATAAATCATAGTGAGTCCTATACAGTAAGGGCAAGACTAAGCCAGGTATGGTGGCGCACACCTGTCATCCCAGTACTTGAATGGCTAAAACAGGAGGACTGCAGGTTCCAGGTCAGCCTGGGCATCTTAGCAAGAACTTCAGAAACTTAGTGAGATACTGTTTCCAAATAAAAAAAAAATTAAAAAGAATGGAAATAGAATGCCCTCGGATTCAATAGCTAGTACTCCCCCCCCAAAAAAAATTGCAAGACTATCCCAGATCTTCTGATATTTTTTTTACTAGATGTTCCATTAATTACACTGCTTCCGGGGTATTCTATTGAAAATTCTCCATGGTCTTGGCACAGAACACTTGTTTTTTCTAGGTTACTATTCATATAGCCATGGTGAAGGCAGGAGTCTGTAGAATTTCTCTGTCACTTATTTGGCTGCCTATTAGGGTTTTCTCAGAAATGTTTAGCCCTGCCCATATGGATATCCTTGGTCAGACTTTATAAAGAGAGGTAGGTAGAGGACAATAGGGCATTTGCCAGTTTTGTTGGAAGCTCTCATTTTCTAACAGAAGTTTTGTATGAAGCATATGCCTTACATCTCTTACGAGCTTGTTTGAAATGCAGAACTCAGGCCACTGAGCCCATCGACTTTATAATGTGATCCCCAAGTAATCCCTGTTGATTGTACAGATTGAGAGGTTCTGGATAAAGGCTTCAGATATGGGTTAAGAAAGATGACAGTTCAGCTGAGAACTGGAAGATGAGAAAAACTGAGTCCTCTTAAGATGCAACTAAGACTGGTCCAAACGATGGGAATTGGAAAGGAAAATGTTCTGAGACAAGAATGGACAGATGGAGAAAGAGATCTTGAGCCCTGTACTGTCTGATATTAATTGAAAAGCCAATTAATGAGAGCAGTTTAGTTGGAGTGACTTCACAACAGCCCTACAAGCAAAACCTCTCTATTTCTTTTCTTTTCTTCTTTTTTTTTGTGTTACGGATTGAACCCAGCAACATTCTACCTCTGAGATACACCCTCAGATCTATTTTATTATTATTCTGAAACAGGGTTTCACTAAGTTTCAGAGGGCCTCACAAGTTGCTGAGGCTGGCCACGAACCTGAGATCCTCCTGTCTCAGCTTCTCAAATACTGGGATTACAAGCATGCACCACCATGCCTGGCTAGGACCTCTCTATTTCTACAAAATAAAGATTCCGGATAAGTTTTTGGATGCAGCCACTTACCCATGCTGTACCCCAAACATGATTAATTCATAAGAGAACTTTTTCCTTGAGAGCCTGAAAAAAGCCTGCAATTTCTCAACGTTCTTGTTCAGGCAGCTACTACAAGTAATTCAGAGTTGACAAGTGCGCTGAAATTTACTTGTCATCCTAGAAAAAGACAATCTAATTGCTATCCTGAATTCAGCCAGACCATTGAGGGCCTGTGTACTCATGCAAACAAAAGTTTCGATGGTTTATAGAATTGGTTGAAATGCCCTGTGCTTTTGTGATTCTGCCTCAGTGTCTGTTGAGAGAAGCTGGGTATAACTTTATAACACATAATTTCCTATTAGCTCACTGTACTGGCTTTATAAGGAAACAGGATGTCCTGAAGGAGTAAATGTGAAGCAAAACAGCGCACCTATAAAAACAAAACAAAAAGCCTAGTGTTGTGGTGCATGACTGTCATCCCAGTACTTGGGAGGCTGAGACAGGAAGATTGCAGGTTCGGGGACATTCTCAGCAAGCCGTGAGACTCATCAACCTAGCAAGATTCTGTTTCAAAATAAAAATGAAATAGAGCTGGGGTGTAGTTCAGAGGTAGAATGCCCCTGGGATCAATACCCAGTACCCCCTACACACGCACGCACACGCACGCACACACACACACACACACACACACACACACACACACACACCTGAGTTGATTTTTATCTTATGAACGCTGGAAGCACTCAAATGACCATTGTCTTCTCTTTTCTGTAGCTATTCAAAAACTTAGGGTCAAATTTCTGGCCTGCCTTTGACAACTGTCCTGGAATCTGTAAATTTTTTTAAAAAATTTTATTGGTGTATTATATTCATACATTATATTGGGGTAAAAAACTTGTGTGTACACATCACTAATTTAACCCCTACCCAATTCCCACTCCATTTCCTCCCTGCCCCTCCCTCCCTTGCTTGGTTTTGTGGTTTGATATGTTTAAGTACATTGTGTGTTTTAGAGATTTTCCTTCTTCCCCCTGCTTTCTCCTCCTTTAAAGGAAATCCTATAGAGAAATCTGTAAATTTTAATCTTATTGCTGACTGCATTATTCTCTTTCCATTATGTTCTCCTCTCCCTGGTTCCTTCAAATATTTATCTAATGATGTCTATATTTTAGTAAGATGGCTCAAGTCACTTTTGGAACAACTCAGCTGGGCGTGGTGGCACACACTTGTAATACCAGTATTCAGGAGGCTGAGACCCGAGGATCATGGTTCGTGGACAACCTCGGCTACTTAGTGAGGCCCTCTGCAACTTAGTGAGACCCTGTTTCAAGATGAAGAATAAAAAATAGGGCTGGGGGTATACCTTGGAGGTCGAATGATACTGAGTTCCATCCCCACACCCCCCAAAAAAAATCAACTTGAAAATTTATACAAAGTTTTTTTCTCGTGTGGTTCTGGAGATTAAACCCAGGGGTATTCTACCTTTGAGCCACATCCCCAGCCCTATTTTTTTTTTTTTTTGCAGGTCTGGGGATGTCCAGAGGCATTTGACCTCACCTACATCCAAGGAGCTAGAACATTAGAATATAATTCCACCGTTCTGGTTTAGAGGCTTCGAAAACTGGCTGGAGTGTACGTGTGTGAGGGGATGCTGCGGTCTGTCATCCCAGTACTTGGACGCTGAGACAGGAGGAGCGCAGATTCAAGGTCAGCCTCGGCCTCTTAAGCAAGACTCTGTTTCAAAATAAAATATAAAAAGCTGGGCATGGTGGTGCATGCCTACTTGGAAGGCCGAGACAGGAGTATCGCAGGTTCGCAGCCTCAGCAACTTAGCGATAACCTGTTTCAAAATAAAAAATAACACCGGGCTGGAGGTGTATCTCTGAGGTGGAATGCCTTTGAGTTCAATCCCCAGTAACACCCCACCACACGCACACACAGAATAAGGGGTGTAGCTCAGAGGTAGAACTCTCCTGAGTTCAATTCCCAGTATTAAAAAAAAAAAAAAAAAACTGGAAGGAACACGGATCCGAAATTCAAGTTGTTCATAGGATGTTAAGAAACTCACATGAAAACTAGCGAGAAAGGAAACCTCAGGTGTTTATTTTCCTACTGAGTCACCTGTTCCCAGCACATGAAGTCATAGTGTTTGGAGATGGGAGAAACCTAAGGACAGTCACCTTTCTAGACGAAGTTCATGGGCCTGCAGTCCGATTTCTTCCTAAAAATGTCTCCAGGGGCGGGCAGAGGGAGCTAAAGGGGGGTTCGTCCTGTGGGCGGGGCAGGGGCAGGGCCAGAGCGGAGCTCAGAGGCGTGGCTCAGGATGGGGGGGCAGGGGAGAGAGAGGAGGGGTGTGGCCAGGGCGGAGGGAGGAGGCTGGCACTGTCTGATGGGGCGTGGCCAAGGCGGTACTTAAAGGAAGCAGCGGGGCATAAAAGTGTGTAGGGGCGTGGCCACAGTGGAAGGGCGTGGCCCAAGATTGTGGGGCGAGACCCGGCAACTGGGGGCGAGGTTATGACGCGGGACGCGTGAGCCCTGAGTTCCCGAGGCGAGCGACCTGCGAAGTTAGCGCTCTAAGGGAACGCTCAGGTAAGGATGGCCGGCCGAATGCTGTGGGGATCACAGCGGGGGCGGGCAGACCCAGACAGGGTCGTGATCCTCTCCACTACCCTCCGCCCCGCCGCTCCGGGTCTCGCAGTCGGGACATCTGTTGGTCCTGCGAGTATTTCCTGCGCTCCTCCTGGGCACCCGGACTGGGAGGGTCCAACCGGCCATGGTCCTCTCCACTGCAGCTCCACCATAGGAATCCCTAGACAGATGGCTGTACCTCCTTTAGAGTTCTTTGCGCTTGGCAAGAGAACACCTGTCCCAGAGAATTTGTGAGACACGGAAGGGCAGTTCCTCGGGAGGGCATGTTGTCAAGAGTAGAATGAATCGGAGTAAGTGGAGAAAGTGCAGCTTGTAAGTCTGTAGCTGGGGACGAGCGTAAGGCTACAAATCCGAGGTGGCAAGTTCCAGAAACCCAGGCTCCGCGAGCTGGAACTCACTGGGACCTGATCTGTATTTCTTCCCCACCCCCACTATGCCAGGAGCTGTGGACGGAATCGCAGCCACCCTTAGGGCAGGCGATTGGCATCACCGCGGTGCCAGCAGTGGACAAATCTGAGCCTTCCTCACTCTGCAATCCCTTCTTCTGGCCTTTTCGTTTTCTGCCCCTCCCTAGAGCTGGAGGAGAGGAACCTCCAGAAAAGTTGTTGGTGGCCCTTGGTGGCTGAGAGTCTGCTGCATTTGTTGTCAAGTGATTCCCCCCTGGGGCTCTGTGGCAGCTCGTGACCACAGAGCCAGTGCCCTCCGCTCGCGTGAGTTTTCTCTGGGAAAATTTGAGCAATACTGGAAGTTAGTGTGAACACCTTGATTTGGATAGATTTTGTTCTCTTGAGCCACTGAAAACCGCATTGCTTTCTGCTTCCTCTTCTTCCTTTATCCATAATCTGTCTCCCCGTTGCTATTAAAGAAAGAACTTCTGCTGTTGGTCTGACATGGTGGTGCATGCCTGTAATCCCAGTACTTGGGAGGCAGAGACAGGAGGATGGCAGTTCAAAGCCAGCCCCAGCAATTTAGTGAGCCTCTCAGCAACCTAGCAAGAGTCTGTTTTCAAACTAAAAAATAAAATAGCCCTGGGGTGTAGCTCAGAGGTAGAATGCAGCACCTGGGTTCAATCCCGAGAACCAACCAACCAACAAAAACCTTTCTGCAATATGGAGAGAAGCACCGAGACCCCAGAGCTGGTCATGTACATTTGTCAGGGGAGCCCCTGTTCTGGAATTTGTTGAAAATAAGAAACTTTTCAGCTTTTTTTTTTTTTTTTTTTGGACTTTCCTCCTTGACTCGGTTTTTAATCAGTACCTGGAATGGAATTCATGGAGAGGCCAAAGGCAGCAACAGCTCAGTTCTCTGTGTCTGAACAAGGCCCCTGCCTTCTTCCTGGGGCCTGGTAAAAAGTGTGACCAACTCACAGTTGGAACACAGTAAAGTTTGAGTGGATTGAGGAGTTTGGAAATATGATGGGAAGGGGCAAACAGGCAAGCTTCTTTCATCTCATCGGCGACCCTGGGGCAGACAGTTGTCGCACAGAGAGCAAGCATTGAACACAGGTTTTGAAATCTTGACGACCTCAGATTGGGATCATGCTCCCAAGGGAAGAAGTGGGTGAGAGGAAGAAGCCGATGCTTTCTCAGTCAAGCTGTGCCAATATCATCTCTGATTTAGATTTCAGGGGATTGCAAAAGGCCCATTTCCTTTTGCAACTGGGAGGTGAGATAATGGAGGGAGCGATCTGATGGGGATCAAGGAATTCCTTTCAATGTTATGGTAACCTTTAGCCAGAGTACAGTTTTGCTCTCTCATATAAATAGTATAATCAGGCAGAGTTCAAACTGTTTGCCATATAATAAGTGCACAATTTATGAATGATTCTTTAAGGGCTTTTAGAATTTCTCCCAACACATTGCTAAGTCTGCAAAATAGCAGATAAGGGACATGTCAGTAAAAATCCACATAATATTTGTGGTATACATAAACAATCAGGGATAGCAAGGGCATGGGGAACAGAAAGCTTAGCCTTCCTGTGGTCCATCAAATCTGCAGACCAACTTAAACAAAGAGAGATTTTTCCATGAAATATAGTAACAAATGGTAGCAGTGCATTGTTATGTGCTGTGTTTGATGGTTAAGCATTATTTATGGTTTCCCAAGCTTGATTATTATGAGTACAGTAAGTTATAAATAACTGACTTTGAATAAATCATTACTTTTAACGTAACAGAAGGGACTGCATTTGGCATGAGCATTAAAGACCTCATGCAGCCAGGTGTGGTAACACATGCTTATGATTCCAGTATTTGGAAGGCTGAGACACAACAATTGCAGGTTCAAGTCCAGTCTCTCAGCAACTTAGCAAGGCCCTCAGCAACTCAGTGAGACTCTATTTCAAATTTTAAAAAATAAAAATATAAAGGACTAGGGACTCAGAGGTACGATATTACTGGGTTTTATCTCCAGTATCACAAAAAAAGCAAACTCATGTATTATTATAGGTCTTGGAGCCTAGCATTGGCTAAACTGGGTTTCTTTTTATTTAGGTTTTCCTGGAACTTTCTTCACCCCTGACCTTCCATGCTCTGTTCCTTTCTTGGCTGTCTTTGTTCTTTCTCAGTCTCTTGGCATCCTTAATTGCTCCTTTTTGCCAATCTCCCTCAATACAGCTGTAACTCTTGGAGGGAGGGGACATTCCCTTGGTCTCTGGCTTTTTAACCACTCCCTGGCACCAGGGCTACATTGCCAACTCTCTCCTAGACCTTTCTACTTGGCTGTCCCATTTGGCATCTCAAATCCAGTATGAGAAATGTTAAGTAGGACTATGGCCTTTTCCTTTCCTGATTCTCCTGCTGGGTTGTTCCTCTGCCTAGGAATTCCTCCTCATTCTACCAAGCATTGGTCCAACCATAAACTCATGAAGCCTCCTTGTACTTTGTTAAGTATCTTGCCCTTCGCTACTATCACTGCTTCTTATTCTCTCACTTGGATTGGTGGAATTTCACTTAAAACTCCAGATGCCCAAACTTGACCTACTGATTTCCCCACTCAAAATCTGTTTCACCCACTGTCTTCCCTATCTCAGTTCATGGCGACTCTCTCCATCCAGTTGCTTAGGCAAGGAGTCTTGCAGTAAACCTTCCGTCCTTTCTTTGGCATCTTACAGGTTGCATCTCCTAGATGTATCCAAACTTCAACCACTTCTTACCACCTTCACTGTGACAGATGTAGTTCAAGTCCCTGGATTATCCTAAACAGTCTTCCTACTTTAATTCTCCAACCCATCCTCACCCCACTCCCCAGAGGGATTTTTTATGATGCTAGGCAAGTGATCTACCACTCAGTCTACAGCCCCAGCAACCCTCCCAAGGCAATTTTCAATAGGTCATGTGGGGGATTTTTTTTTTTTTGGTGCTGGGGATTTAACTCCGTGGCATTCCGCCTCAGAGATAAATCTCTGCCCTTATTTTATATTTGAAGCAGTATCTCTTTAAATTTCTGAGGCTGTCCTCAAACCTGCTGTTCTCCCGTCTCAACCTGCCCAGGTACTGGGATGACATATGTGCACCCCCATGCCCAGCTCTGAGTGATCTTTTAAAAATGTTAATCATATAGTCTTTTCCTCAGAAATCTGTTTTCTCTCTATTTCTCTGAGAGCAGTGGTTCTCCTCCTGGGGCAGCCTCTCCCACCTGGGGACACCTGGCAATGTTTGGAGACTCTTTTGTCGTTGTTGCAACTCTTCTGTAGGGTGCTACTGGCATCTAGTGGGTGCTAGCCAGTAGAAATGCTGCTAAATACCTTACAAAACAGGGAACAGTTCCTCACAACCAAGAATCATCCGGTCAAAAATAGCAACAATGCCAAGGCTGAGAAAGCCTGACTTAGAGAAAGAACCCTTGTTGTGGCCTATAGGTGTACTTGAGCTGTCCTTATCTCTGGACCTCATCTCCTGCTATCCCTCTACTTCTGGCTCCCTCTCCTGCTGCCCTATTAGCCTCCTTAATACCTGTGCATGTGCCAGATAGATGAACACTTCAGGGTCCTTGCACACGCAGTTCCCACTATCTGGTATGCCCTTCCTCTACAGAGCCATATAACGACTTCTCTACCTCTTTCCATTCTTTGCTCCAATTTTGTTTTTGTGGTACTGGGGATGGAACTAGGGTCATTCTACCCCTGAGCTACACCCCCCCAGCCTGATTTTTTATTCTTTATTTTGAGGCCAAATGCAATACCCTCCTCTCCAGTGGCACTCTAGATACACCTTATCTTCCTGCTCTGCTTTTCATTGAATGTATTTCAATGGTCTCTACAACTGACTTATTTATTACATAGTTTCTTACTTGTATCTCCCTACTGGAATGTAAGCTTTACAGGGGTAGAGACTTTGTTTTGTGCCCCCAATGAGCCTAGAACAGTGTCCGGCATGTGATGCATACTCGATTAATATCTTAAAGAATAAGAGAGAGACAGATTGAATGGCGCATGGTTTGAGTCACCCTCCTCCTTGACTTTTCTGGCTCCACCCTGCCCACTCCCATCCATCCTGTGTTTTACTGCCAGGGCCCCCGAAGCCATCAGTGCTTCCTCCTGTACACCTGAAATAACATCTGAACACCTTCCAGCCTCTTGGAAACTCCTATTCCCCCAGTGCATCTCAAATCCTCATCCGGTTCCAATGGGCTGTAGGCTCTGTAGAGCGTGTCTGAGAGAGTCAACGTGAGGTCAGGTGCTCTGGGGCCTTCCTGCCCCTAAGAGCCAGTCTGGGGGGCACGTGGGAGACACTTCTTCTGGGCCATATGTCATCAGCCACCAGCCCTGGTGTTGCTCACAGACAGCATGATTGCCGAGTGTGGGCCATTCCCCAAGGCGTGACCACAGCTTCAGCATTCATCCCCAGCCTGACAGGCCAGCCTGGGCTCACCCCAGCACTTTGTTGTGGAGCAAAGCCAGGGGCCACTTACTCAGACTTCTCTAAGAGCCGTGTTGATGGGCCTAAGACCCGCATATGGCTTCTTGTTCAGGACCCTGTGCTCTGACCACCTGTGTGCCCGCTTACCTCATTTGTTTACCCACTTGTCACTACCAGCAAGCATGCCCTTGGCCTTGTCTTATCACAGCCTTTCCTCAGAAGGCCAAAAAGTTACTAAGTCTCTCTCTCTCTCTCTCTCTCTCTCTCTCTCTCTCTCTCTAATTAAATTATAAAAATGGCGTCTTTGACTTGTTTGCCCACATACCTCTGACTCTGGAAATGTTCATGGAAAAAGCTGAAGAAGTTCTGCCTAGTTCAACTCGGTCGTCCTCTTTGGCCTTGGTGCCTAATCACCAGCCCTCTCCCCAATGCCCTCATCATTCCTGAAGGGTCCCCTCTGCCTTTCTCCCACCACTTGGTCACATCATCTGAGATGCTACCCCAAGTGTCTCTGGCCTCTGCTCCCATTGCACTAAATTGCCCCTGTCAATGCATCTAGCTTCGATTAAAAAATATCTGTTTAAGCCAAGTGTGGTGGTATAAACCTGTAATCCTAATACTTGGGAGGCTGGAGGATCGCAGGTTCCAGGCTAGCCTCAGCAACTTAACAAAACTTTTAGCAACCTAGTAAGACCCTGTTTCAAAACAAAAGAAAAAAAAAAAAAAGAAAAAGGGCTTAGGATATAACTCAGAAAGCCCCTGAGTTCAAACCCCAGTAACACACACACACACACACACGCACACACACACATGCACACACCTTTTGAATTATGCTACGGAAAATAATATCCCAGTCCCAGAAGGACACATATTGTTTAGTTCCACTTATATGAGACCCCTAGAATAGGTGACTGCATAACAACACATAGTACAATAAAGGTTACAGAGGGAGGGAGGAAGAGTTGTTATTAATGAGTACAGAGTCTATGTTGAGGATTATGAAGAAATTTGGGATATAGATGGCAATGCTAGTTACACAGCATTGTGAATATATTTAATGCTGCTGAATTTACACAGACACAATTGGTTAAAATGAGAAATCCGCATATTTTGCCATCATTTTGAAAAGTGTAACCCAAAAGAGAGGAGTGTATGTTTAAAGAGTTTTTCATGTAGATTGCAATCGTTGGAGAACGAGGAGAAGGTGTGATTTTTTTTCATCCTTACATCAGTACAATGCTTTACATAAGATAATAGTTCAGTATTGCTTTGATTCAAGAATAGAAGTCAGTGGAAGGAAACAGAGTTTAGGTAAGTTTCCCCCATATCCCTTGATAGATTTTGAAATTTTGCTTTAGTGCCAAATCAATTTTATCACAGGGAAACCTGACTAGTTGCAATTATTTGATAGTATTGGCAAAAAAATGATATTAAAAATCATCCAGAATCCAGGCATGGTGGTGCACGCTTGTAATCCCAGTACTTGGGAGGCTGAGACAGTAGGATTGCAGATTCACGGCCAGCCTCAGCAACTTAGTGAGGCTCTGTTTCAAAAGGAAAAAAAAATAATAAAACAGTACTAGGGGTGTAGTTCAGGGGTAGGATATCCCTCAAAATAAAAATCATCCAGGACAGCTATGTTCCTGGTTTTTGGATTTTTAACATTTTGGCATATGTTGTTTTCATATTCATAAATAAATGACCATTCAGGATAGTTTTATATAGATCATTTTTATGAAGAAGAAACTGAATCAGGAGTATATTTGCCTATGAAAGTTATAGTATGAATAAATTAATGCATTCTCTGAAGTTTGCTTCAAAATAACCTAGGAAGGGAAAGTAGGGGGTAATTATAAACAAAACATGATTGCACACAAGTAGATAATTATTGAGGATTAATATTAGGTACATAGGTGTTCTAATATCATATTCTCAGTGTATCAGCACCCCCAGTATCCATGGATACTGTATCCATGGAGGACTAACTCTAGGACCCCTTCAGAGAGCAAAATCTGCAGATGCTCAAGTCCTTTATATAACTATATATAACTATATATAACTATATATATATATATATGATATGATATGATACTGGGATTCTGGAAACCCTTCTACCTCTGGGCTACACTCCCAGACCTATTTTATATTTTTATTTGGAAACAGGGTCTCTTAAGCCAGCAAGGCTGGCTTCAAACCTGCGTAATCCTCTGTCTCTGCCTCCCAAGCCAAGCGTGGGGATTACAAGCGTGCGCCACCACACCCAGAGAATAATGTATATTTTGACACACATGCATCCTCTAAAAATGTATATACACAAAACTAGAAGCAAAACTGATCTTCACAAGTAGAGACTTCCCAAGAGCTTTTGGACAATGTAGATACAATTTAAATGACACTGGCCTAAAGACGCCAGGGAGAATTAGGCTTGGAGGAGAGGAACCTCCATGGGATTCAAGAACTTTCTACCACTCTTTCATGTGATGGCTGTACATTTCCTCTTGAGTCCAGTGTGTGCACTGGCAAAGTGACACTTACTGAAATCCACAGGACTGGGCCAAGTTCTGGTGCAATACTGGTCTGGATAGCCATGGCTTGATGTTGGACAGCCAGTGAGAGTTCTGCCTGGAGCCTTCAAGGGTTCCTTGGAGCACAGTGCTAGGAAATGACTGTTTCCTGTTTTCAGTGAACACAGCTTGTCAGAGGTGATTTTCCTCTCCTTTCCCTTAGGTGGATCTCTCCCCTTTCTAGATCAGAGGGAGCAGGGACAAAGACAGTGTTTCAATCGGCATTCTCATCCAACACTCGACACAGGCAGGTATTGGATCAGAGGAAGAAAAATGATTTATTTGCTTTCGGGGCTGGAGATTTCAGTCCTTCTATGTAGTCCATTTTCAGCTGGTTGCCAAGCAGGAGCAGGGGCTGAAGTTCCTCAGGGAATAATGGCCGGAAGCAGAGACAGCAGAGGAGAGGGCAAGGGGCATATCCAATCCCTAGACCACAGGCCCTGGGATCCTTCCTCAGCAACCATGGCCTGCCTCCAACATGGCTGCCTCGCCCACCGCTAGAGGTCTGGAGGACATTCTAAATCGAAACCCTAACCGACAACGATACGCAGAATTGCCAGTTCCCAGGTGGTTAGTCGCAGGGATAAGCATGTGCAGTGAGGAGGATGAAATCACAGCACTTGCCTCCTTGCTCAGTATTGATGAGAATCAGGGTCTTTTTCCATCTTTCATTTTTCCTGGGGGAAAACATTTGGATGTGAGGAAAATGTGTTTTGTGTCCCCTGAGTTTTCTTTTTGTGCCTTTGTCCTCAAGTCAAGGCCAAATACTAAGAACCTCGCTTTTTGACAACAGAAGGCAGAATTTGAGAAGGCACAACCCCCTGCTGTGAACATCTTTGTTGTGTGTTTCCCTTGTTCATCTTTCTAAAATTATGAATATTATTGATGTCAAATTTACATAACATAAGCCGGGCGTGGTGGCGCACGCTTGTCATCCCAGCATTCGGGAGGCTGAGACCGGAGGATCGCGGTTCGCGGACAGCCTCAGCTACTTAGTGAGGCCCTCTGCAACTCAGTGAGACGGGTTTCAAAATAAAGAATA